>NC_059113.1:9733758-10069383 GCF_020740685.1 Jaculus jaculus | reverse complement strand
CCAAGTAGCCTCTCTTTATCAGATGCCTCATTCTTGGCGTGTGGGGGGGTGGCCGCCTCCATTATCTATGTCAACATGTTGATGGGCTCAATACTGCGCAGGCTTTGTGGAAGTAGCGACGTCCACTGCGAGGTCATGGGTACACTGGACACTTGATGCCCAGGGGACAGCGTGCCAAGGCACTCGTCTCCACCTTGTGGCTCCCAGAGTCTTCCTGGCCCACTTCCGCCATGTTCCCTCAATCTTGGAAGGCACCACAGTGAAGATCCACTTAGCTCTGAGAGCTCAGCGGCTGCTTATTTTCAGCACCTTTATGAATTTTGAGTCGCCTCACTATCATGATCTGTGCCATCTCCAGAGTTTTCTCTGGTCAGCAGTGAGAACAGCAATGGTTTTTCTTTGGCCACATCCTCCACAGTGTTCCTGAGACAGGGTTTTGTTAGGTAGCCCAGGCTGGCCTTAAACTCAGATAGCCTATGAACCTCCCTGACTCTGCCTCCCAAGTGCTAGGATTACAGGCACGTGCCACCACGCCCAGCCTCTACTTTACATTTCAACACAAGAAACCTTGACTGATACATGCAAGCTACATGTAAATCTTACACATCTGTATTAATGTTACTGTTTCAAGCAAGTCAGCTTACCCATGTTGAGTTTTTGGTTTGTTCACAGACAAAATGAGTCATGGGCCATAAGCTCCTAAAGGATGGAGGTCTTTGTGTTTTCCTCCTACTCTGTCATGAAGTAAGCATCAGCAAGGGCTGGGCCAGCATTGGGTGGTAGGGGCCTGAACTAGTCAGCTTGAGACAGGCGATTAGAAAACAGCTTAGCAACCCCAGGCACTGCCTGGCTTGGGCAGTAAACACATCTCTCTCCTAATAATGCACCTAGCAACAACGTGTTAGCAACCTGGGACCTGGCCTGCGTATGCTGTGCTCTAAACAATGGGGTCAGTCTGTCCTCTTCTGGAAACCTTTAGGAACACCCCCCTCGTGGTCAGTTTCTATTCAAATATGTTCCAAGATATATCTGGGATCAGGGGACAGGGGGACATCCAGTCTGGATTGGTTTGGGGAGCATGCACAGTAAGGTAAGGCAAAGTATTGACCCCCCAAGTCAGTCAATTTTGGGGCAGATAGATGATTAAAACCAGATCCATCATGGGAAGAAACATGTGCAGTAGACAAAAGGCTATAACTCAAGCCTTCCCACTCAGGTGGCCTGCTGAAACTTTTGGGCAGTGTACTATTGCATTGCTTTTAAGAAAATTTCTTGCTTAAAAAAGTATATTGTTGCCAGGCGTGGTGGCGCATGCCTTTAATCCCAGCACCCTGGAGGCAGAGGTAGGAGGGTTGCATGAGTTCAAGGCCATTCTGAGATGACATAGTTAAAAAATGTATTGATGCTTTACTTTTTGGGCACATCTTATCCAATTCTTTGAGTAAGATACCAAGAATCACCCAGACATAGACCACCAGTGACAAGCTGTGTTTTCCATAGTAAAGCATCACACACTAGGTGCCTAATAGAAATTTGCTTCCTCATAGTTCTGGAGGCTGGAAGTCCAAGATCGAGGAGTCAGCAGGGTAGGATTCTCAGATGGCCTCTTTCCTTGGCTTAAAGAGGACCTGTGAATTCACTCTGGTGTGTGTGTCTGTGTGTGGTGTGTGTCCCCAAGCCTTACCTCTCTTACAAAGTCACCAGCCACACTGCCTCAGGAACCTTCCACAGACTTCTTTACATGCATTATGTCCAAGTACAGTCATGCCCTGAGGTACTTGGGGTTATGGCTTTAACATATTAGGGAAATCTAGCAAGACAGCCAAAATTAAGGGGCTGTAGAAAGAGGGAAAGAGAGTCTGGTTGGAGCCCCTCACTAGCTGAGAATCAAGAATTTCAGTACAGTTAACAACATTTGCTGTGAAGATTGCTGACAGAGAAACAATATTCCTCTCAGACTGAGCCATGCTTAAGGCCTAAGCCTACACAGCCTTCAAGTAAGACTTACTCCTTTCTCAACTCTTAGAGAAACCTCAAAAGCAAGATGAAATCATTGCAGTTAAAAAAGAAAATTTATTCCTCCCCTGCCCCCCAACAACTTTATGACCCTAGGGTTTTACCTTATCAGTTGGGATCCATCTGCTGCTCGTGGGAACTACCCTAGGCTCCCATTTGCTTTGAAAAATGGATAAAGAGAACCCTTAGCAACTCTTTGAGATGGACCTTCAGAAGCCACCAAAAATGGTATGTAAGGTGTGGTGGTTTAAATAGATGGCCCCCAATATATTCAGTTCTTTATTGTTTGTAGTTTGCATCCGCAGCCACCTGGCTGGAGGCAGGGTCGCTGGGCAGATCTTAAGGTGTGGTGGTGGGTTTCAGATTTCAATCTAAACATATGCAAAGTGTGCCTAGCTGGAGTTCCTGAAGTGTGCTGTGGGTTTTGACATTTTGGCTTGTGCTTCTCTCTCTCTGTTTGGACCTGTGAAGGCAGGCCAGCTTCTTCTGCCATTTATGGAACTTCCCCTGGATCTGTAAGATTCCCTTCCTCCATAACTGTGTCTGGTCTGGAAGTTTATCTTAATGAACCTGAAGCTGTCAGCTACATAAGGTTACCATAAAGAAACGTCATGAGGACTCTCTTTTGAGAAGCTCTCACTCATGCTTTCTGGTATGTGTTAATCTTTCCCTGTTCTTAAATATGTTTTAAAAGTCTCTTAAAGCTGGGAGAGGTAGCACATCCCTTGAATCCCAGCACTCTAGAGGCAGAGGTAGAAGGATTGCTGTGAGTTTGAAGCCACCCTGAGACTGCACGGTGAATTCCAGGTCAGCCTGGGGTAGAGTGAGACCCTACCCCAAAAAATAAAAATAAAAAAAAGAAAGAAAAAAGGTATTTTAGTAAGCTTCAACTCCACTCACTTCACACTGGCTCATCCTCAACTTTTTTTTTCTTTTCAGATTTTTTTTATTAACAACTTTCATGATTATAAAAAATATCCCATGGTAATGTCCTCCCTCCCCCCCCCACTTTCAACTTTGAAACTCCACTCTCCATCATATGCCCTCCCCATCTCAATCAGTTTCTTTTATTTTGATGTCATGACCTTTTCCTCCTACTATGATGGTCTTGTGTAGGTAGTGTCAGGCACTGTGATGTCATAGATATCCAGGCCATTTTGTGTTTGGGGGGAACACGTTGTAAGGAGCCCTACACTTCCTTTGGCTCTTACATTCTTTCTGCAACCTCTTCCGCAATAGCCCATGAGCCTTGGAAGGTGTGATCAAGATGTTACTCAGTACTCCAGTCACTTCTTTCTAGCACCACGATACCTTCTGAGTCGTCCCTAGGTCACTGCCATCGGAAAAGAGAAGATTCTCTACCAAAAGTGAAATTAGCATTAATATAAGGGTATGAACATTAAGAGAAGTACTTAACTGGACAGTTTGATAAGCATAGTATACACATTTAGCCAGACGGCAGCAGACATTACACCCCTAGGGCACATGACTACTCCTGTTTTAAGTTTTCAGTATCAGGGATGTATTCCCTCCCATGAAGCAGTCCTCCAATCTAATTAGAGGGCAGTTGGTTTCCACCATGACAGATGTGCCACTATTGTACCCGTTGGCTCATTTGGCCTGGTTGGCCAAATATAAGGCTTGCAGTGTCCACTGTTGAGTATCTTCGCTGGTTATTTCTCTCCCTCCCATTGAACTGCATGCAGAATGGCTTCTTCCAGCTTTCTGTCAACTGGTCTACATGGAGAAGGTTATCAGCTCAGTTCAGCAGGATTTCTCAGTTCATCCTCAACTTTTCAAAATATATGTTTATTGCCCTGGAGAGATGGCTTACAAGTTAAGGGGAAGCCTAAGGACTCATGTTCAACTCTCCAGGTCGCACATAACCCAAACACACAGTGACCCAAGTGCACAGGTTGCACATGAACGCAAGGGGCACACGCATCTGGAGTTCAGTTGCAGCGGCTGGAGGCCCCGGTGCACCAATTGTCTCTCACTCTCTTGCATTAAAAAAAAAAAAAGGCCAGTCTGTTGGGCTTGCTCCCCCCCCCCCTCTCTCTCTCTCTCTCTCTCTCTCTCTCTCTCTCTCTCTCTCTCTCTCTCTCTCTATATATATATATATATATATATATATATATATATATGTATGTATGTAATTTGAGAGATAAATATAGAGAAAGAGGAGAAAGAGGCAAGACAGAGAGTGAGTATGGGCATGCCAGGGCCCCTGCCACTGCAAATAAACTTTGTGCACTTGGCTTTATGTGGGTACTAGGGAATCAAACCCTGACCATCTGGCTTTGCAAACAAGCACATTTAACTGCTGAGCCCTCTCTCTAGACCCCATCCTGAACTTCTTTCTGTGGCAAACCCAATGACCTGGATCTCCCTGAGTGGAGGTCTCTGAAGAGATGTCCTCAGGCTGCTGCTAGTGGCTATGTGAAACAGTGTCTCTGTTCCCACAGTTGGTGACAATGTGAATTTTGGGGGTGTATAATTCATCTCATACCAAAAGCTCATTAGTCTCCAGGGTTTTTCCAGATCTTACAATTCTTTCTCTGAAGATGAATCAAGAATTTTGACTGGGGAGTTGCAGAGATGGCTTAGCGATTAAGGCGTTTGCCTGCAAAGCCAAAGGATCCTGGTTCGACTTTCTAAGATCCATCTAAGCCAGATTCACAGGGGGTGCATGTGTCTGGAGGTCGTTTGCAGTGGCTGGAGGACCTCACGCACCCATTCTCTTTCTTTCTCCCTCTCCCTTAAATAAATAAATAACTTTTTTAAAGAAACAGAACTATGGCTGGGTCTTCCTTCCCCTCATGGCTAATTGCTGGGGATAACAGCATGGTTGGGAGACACAGAGATGTGTTTATATCTAGACTGGGCCTGGAGGACATGGCTGGATGGTTCATTGCTCCACCCACAAAATATTCTGCAAAAATGGAATGGGGACAGGGAGGAGGGAAATCGTACCAACACATGATGTGTCTGTCCATACAAAGTTTCTACTTACTAAAACTAAATAAATAAACATTAAAAGGGAGTGAACTACAGAGACATTGCCTCTCACCAATGACTGACTGCTGTCCCCATAATGCATGACCTACAGTGCCCATGGGGTTGACCTGTATCCCCAGTGAGGAAGGCCTCTTCAGGAAAGGGGCAGAGAGGAGGGAACGGATGGTACCAACGTGTGGTGTTTACATACAAAATATGTCCATATCTAATAATAAAAAAATGAAAAAAATTGAATAAAATGGGTTTCAGGCTGGAAAGAAAATGGAGTGAACTCTGGGTACACAGAGAGATGAATCTCAAAGTCATACGGTATGCCTGACTCGTAGCAATCACAGTTCCGATTGCACCACGGGAAACTTTAAAACTCAGCAATCAAACTGAGACATTATTTGCCTTCTACTGCAAAGAGGAAATTGTTTTCTAAAACACTTGAATTATCACAGTAATATGAGGAAGAAAAGAAGCCGACTTGAACATTGCTCGTCGCCTGTATCCTGGAGTAGTGGAAAGTAGGTCTGCAGCGCCGGGCAGGAGGAAGAGAAGGAGGGCGCAGGGCTGCCAGGGGGACGGGCACGTTTGCCCGGTTGTCGGTGGAGATGGCCTCACGGGTGTGCACACAGGCCGACTATGCCCAACACGTGGCTTACCGCACGTCAACTCTGCTTCAGAAATCGGTCAAAGCGGCAGGAGGAATTGGCAGCTGACTTATCAGAGAGAGTCTTGAGGCTTACGGCCTGCTGAGAGGAAGATCCAAACAAAGGAGGAGAGGGAATTTGCCCAGAGATCACTGAGCAGCTAAGGGACCCAGAAAGCAGAGGCGAGTGGGGAGAAGATACAAAGCAGCTGGGGAGCGGGCGGCTAGAAGTCTCAGCTCTGTGTACCCCGGGACCCCCGCCCACCCTATCCAGGGTGTCCTCTGCTCCCTGGAAATTATGCGAGGGACAAAACCGAACAGTGTGACAGCACTGAGAATTTCACACAGGTCTCCTAAGCGAAATCCCCCCCCCCCCATGTCCACTGGCCATTCCTCTGCTGCACTGTCAACCAGCTGCTCCAAAGAGGACAGAGGCAGTGCCTAGGCTAGCCTGCCCACTTCATGCAGAGGTCCCAGCTGTGCCCCGGGGCAACCGTCCCACTCTGTACGTTCTAGGTCCCCACAAAGCAGGAACGAAATCAGCCCTGCTGCAGGACTCAGGTGGCACCGCCCTCAGGGCGCTGCCCAGCACCCTGGAAAGTTCCGCCATGGGGCCGAGCAGGTCCACACTGAAGCGACGCCTTTTACACCCTCTTCCCTTTCATCCCGCTCTGCCGCCTGCTTCGGACAGCAGGGTTTCTTTCAGTCGGTCCTCGGGAGGCCCCAGACTTCAGATGCTCCTGGGCTCCACTGAAACAACTTGTTTCAACATGTTCAAGCCTCACATCTAGGATCTTGACTTTCCCTCTCTCACTCTCCCCTCTGCCTCCATCTCTGCCCAGTTCTGAGTATGTCCATTGCTTCCACCCACAGCCAACTATCATTACCCGTGAGAGTTCTTCCTGCTTCTGCTTCCTCAGTGCTGGCATAATAGACATGCACAGACAGATATGCTCCAGGTATGGCTTCCTTCTTTCTTAATTTAATTTATTTATTTGAGAGCGAGAAAGAGAGAAGTGGATAGAAAAACTGGGCCTGCCAGGGCCTACAACTACTGTTAAAGAACTCCAGGCACATGTGCCACCTGGTCAAACCTGGGTCCTTAGGCTTTGCTGGCAAACACCTTAACCGCTAAGTCATCTCTCCAGCCCCTGCTTCCTTGTTGTCTAGAGAAGATTTAGAATAAGATCTCTATTTTCCTGAACCCATGGTCTTCTGTGAATTTGAAACTGTGACTGTCAAGTGCACAGTCCTGAAAGTATAGAGTTGTTGCTAGATACTCCAAGAGGGTGTGAGAGATGGTTAGGACATATAGAGATTGCCTGTCAGGAGGCCATAAATACTTCCCCTCTGGGTTCCTGGAGTGGGCAGAAAGGGGAGGAGAGGCCAGAGGTGGAGGGGAGGCTCCCTCCTGAATCCTAAGCAAACTTTCCCTCGGCCCGCATACCACTCCAAGCTTCCTTGTGTCTACACAGGACTGCCTGCTTGCAGTGTGAGCAGAAAGGCTGAATGGGGTGCAGTGGTAAACGCTACCATCACTGCCTGGCTTCAAGATCTGTTTCTGCTCTATAACAGTGACTGGTCTTAGGAAGGACTTCCCTTCTCAGCACCTGAGTTTTCCCATCTGTAATATGGAGGCATGAATACTTCCTTTTGCATAAAATTATTACAGAGAATAGGGAAGAGAATCCACACATGGAACAGACTGAGAGATTCACCCAAAGATGAAGGGTATTGTGGTAGTTTGAATGGATGTCCAATAGATTCAGGAGTCCATTAAAGCGTGTCAGCTGCCTGACTGGAGGAGGAGTCACTGTGGGGTCACTGTGGGTGGAACCTCGGGTGCAGCCCTAAGGTGTGTTTGGGGTGGATCTGAATTCCAGCCTAAGGCTGCAGAGGGCTTGAGCCTTGTTGGGGTGGGGGGGGGGGTCTTGGAGGGTGGAGGGTGCTTGCTCATGGTGCTGTTGGTGGCATTTCTGTCTACTTGGACCTGTGAAAATGGGCCAGCTTCTTCTGCCATGATGGAACTTCCTCTGGATCTGTCAGCTTCAATGAATCCCTTCCTTGTATAAACTGCCTGGTTTGGAGGATCATCCCAGCAGTGTGGAGTTGACTGCCACAGGTACTTGTGAAAGGGATGAACAGCTTCCTCTTCTGAGCTTTAATCCCTCACAGCACATGCACGTGGTTAAAACGCAAACGTTCCCCAAAAGGTCTCCCCCAGGTTACCAGCACCTGAAAGTTAGAAATGGGACTCGGCGCCCTCTAAATATTTATGTTGATGCCTATATGTTAATGCTATCACATTTTGGGTTAGAGAAATGTTTTTTGTTTGTTTGTTTGTTTGTTTTCCTGTTGGCTATGACTACTGGGAAGAATCGAAACTCATCAAAGTGCTGAGAAGTGAGTGTCCACGACTGAGGAATCTCTATCACACCCTCCAATGCTCAGGAGCCATTGCAGAAGAGGTGGCAGAGAGAATGTAAGAGCTAAAGGAGGGGAGGAGGGCTCTAGAATACTGTCTTCCAGTCACAAAGTGACTGATTTCCTTCATGACCTCACAGTGGCTGACTATATCTCCACAAGTCCTGCATAATATGAAGGCAAAAAAAGAAGAATGATGACATCAAAATATAAGAAGGTCGGGTTGGAGAGATGACTTAGCAGTTAAGCGCTTGCCTATGAAGCCTAAGGACCCAGGTTTGAGGCTTGATTCCCCAGGACTCACGTTAGCCAGATGCACAAGGGGGCGCACGTGTCTCAAGTTTGTTTGCAGTGCCTAGAGGCCCTGGTGCACCCATTCTCCCTCTCTCTTTATCTGCCCCTTTCTCTCTCTGTCTGTCACTCTCAAATATATATATATATATATATATATATATATATATATATATATATATATATATATGTATATATATATATATATATGTATATATATATATATACACATATATGTGTGTGTGTGTGTGTGTGTGTGTGTGTGTGTGTGTGTGTGTGTGTCTAATTGGAAAGAAAAGGGGATCAGTATGCTGAGGGTGAAAAATCATGAGTGATGTTAACCAGCAGTGGACCATACAAGCTTTGTAGTTGGCCATCCAAGCCAAATGTCCAACTGGTACAATGTTGGCTTGTCTGTTATGGGGGAAACCAACTGCTCTCTGATTGAATTTGAGGCCTGCTACATGTGAGAGAATTCCTGCCTGGTACTGAAAACCTAATCAAAAGCCTATGGCCAGAGAGATCATAAGTCCTAGGGGAGAAACTGTTTCTTTTTTTTTTTTTTCTTTTGGTTTTTCAAGGTAGGGTCTCACTCTGGTCCAGGCTGACCTGGAATTAACTGTCATCTCAGGGTGGCCTTGAACTCATGGCAATCCTCCTACCTCTGCCTCCCGAGTGCTGGGATTAAAGGCGTGCGCCACCACGCCCGGCTTGAGAAACTGTTTCTATTCTCCGGTTAAATGGATATGTTATATCTACCAAACTGCCCTCTAAATACTTATGTTTATTCCCATATATTAATGCTGCTATCATTTTTGATTAAAGAAGTTTCTCTTTTCAGATGCTAGCTAACACTGGGGTGTCTCAAAGCTTATCAAAGGGCTGCAAAGAAGTGACAGTGGAGTGGTTAGCACTAAAAGAGACATCTCGGGCTGGAGAGATGGCTTAGCAGTTAAGTGCTTGCCTGTGAAGCCTAAGGACCCCAGCTCGAGGCTCGATTCCCCAGGACCCACTTTAGCCAGATGTGCAAGGGGGTGCACGCGTCTGGAGTTCGTTTGCAGTGGCTGGAAGCCCTGGCGCGCCCATTCTCTCTCTCTCTCTCTCTCTCTCTCTCTCTCTCTCTCTCTCTATCTCTATCTATCTATCTCAAATAAATAATAATAATAATAATTAAAAAAATAAAAGAGACATCTCTATCCCACCCTCCTAGGTTCAAGGACCCTAGAGGAAGAGGTGGCAGAAAGAATGTAAAAGCCAAAGAAAGAGGAGGAGAACTTACAATCCTGTCTTGCAGACACAAAGTGGCCTTGATATTCATGACCTCACAGTGGCTGCTGCTATGTACACAAGACCTGAATAATAGGAGGCAGAAAAAAAAAAGATACTAAACTAGAAGAGAGACTAGTTATAAAGAAAAAGGGCTTCAATGGAGGGGGGATTTGGGAAGAGAGGAAAGGGAGGGCTGTGGAAGGGAATTGTATTTATGGTATGGTTTCTATATTTATGGAAGCTATCCATAGAAAGTCTTAAAAGAAGAAAATAATACATTAAAAATGTGAATTGGCTTAACAAGCCCTGCTTGTCATCTCTAAATTAAACTCAGCCTAAACAAGAGTACACAAGAAAGGCCTGTGACTTGGATAGCTCCTCTCACATACAGATGGTTAGTGTGGACCATGGTTAAGATTTTATGTTCCAGAACCTGACCACATAATGAAAATATCTGCTCCAAGCATCCTATACTCATGGCTTCACTTTTTCTAAGAAAGGGACTGGTCAGTTCATAACCTAGAACTAACGACCAAGGTGGGCCCGGGTAACCAGAGAGACAGGAGAAAGATGCCCCCCCCAAAAAAGTGCCTAGTGTCATACGGGGAGGGAGAGGGGGCGGGCAAGAAACGCTATGTGTTGTCTCTTTAATCATTTACTCATGCAGCCTCATGTTGTGAGCCCAGACTCCATAGCAGATGTGTACAGCAACTGCAGGAACAGAGAATGATGCTCTGACGATCCTCGCTCCCTGGCAGCCTGATGGGCTCCTGACAATGGGAAAAATGATGAATTCAGGCATTAAACCGTAACAAAGAGGCAGCCCGGAAAATCCACTGGCCCTCCTTACTCTACCCTCCTTCTAGGAAGGAGAAGCAAAAACTAAAGCAATTTGCCTCCCTCTCCTTCCCAGCTTCTTCAAGAGAAAACAAAAATAGTAGGGTTTTTCTTTTTTTCTTCTTAATTAAGCCTTCTAAGTTTAGACCCGCTTCTATGAGCTCCTTATCTAAGGAACGGCGGACTAGAGGAAATACAAGGAAGAGGACGCACCAGCTTCCCATTATTCCACTCACACTTTCAAAGCCTTCCTATGGGTCTGGGGCTTAGTGGTAGAGCGTGTGCCTGGCATGAAAGAAGCCCCGAGTTTGAGCCCCAGCATCGCAAAGAAATAAAGAGACTTCAGAGGTCTTACTATATGGTCCTTGCGTCTGTGCCTGTCACGTATGTGGCACACACACGTGTAGTATGCAAAGACCAGAGGACTTATGTCCCCTATGACTCATCTACTTATTTCCCTCAGACTGAGTCTCGATCCCTGAACCCAGAGCTACCGTCAATTCTCTAATCTCTGCTCCCCATAGAACTGAAGAGATGGCTTAGCGGTTAAGGCACATGCCTGTGAAGCCTAAGGACCCAAGTTTGATTCTCCGGGACCCATGTAAGCCAGATGCACAATGGTGACACTTGCATCTGGAGTTAGTTTGCAGTAGCTAGAGGCCCTGGCATGCCATCCTCTCCCTCTCTCTCTCTCTTCCTCACTCTCTCTCTCTCTCAGTCTCCCTCTCTCTGTCTCTAATATAAATAATAAATAATAAAAATAAAATCTTTAAAAAAAAAAAAGAACTGGGGTTATGGGCTGTTTTCTTGGATGACGTGGAATTGAACTCAGGGCAAGTCAGGCCCTCACACTTGAGCACTTTCCCACTGAACCATCTTTCTGACTCCCTTACTGTGGTTTTAAAAGAATATTTCATCATGAACCCTGGCGACTAAAGAGTACCGAGGGTGTGTTTGTTATCCAGAGTCAACGCAAGGGCAGAACATGGAGCTGAAGCCGGCTGAGGCTAAGCCCGGAGCTCACCTCTGCCCACAGCTCTTCCTGGCGTCTAGTTCCACCACTCACTCCTGCACTTGACCCATTGCCCTTCTCACACGCAGATGTCACATTTACGGTTCTTGGTGGCACATGCCTGTGATTCTAGCATCTGAGAAGCTGAGGCAGGAGGATCACATGAGTTTAAGGCAGTTAGCCTGAGCTACAAAGTCAATTCCAGGCCAGCCTGGGTTACACAGTGAGGCCTTGTCTCAAAAAACAAAAAGTCAAAGCTAAGCCTACAACAACATGCATGTAAGTGTAGCAATGCCAGCTATTCAAGAGGTTGAGGCAGGAGGATCACAAGTTTAAGGCCAGCCTTAGTAAGGGCCTGTCTCAAAATAAAAAGAAAAAAAAAAGGACTTGGAATATAGCTCAGTGATAAGAGTGTTTGCCAAGTCCTGGGTTCTGTTGTAACAACAAACCAATCAAATGTCTCACACCTTGTCTCCACAGAGAGCCTCTCCCCTATTAGAGTGCTCCCCTCCTATCTTTTAGAGTTAACAAATTACTTAGCATGGCAACTAAATAATTGTCTCTATTTAAGGAAATTCCTCATACCCAAGAGGCTATGGGTGTGTAGACAGAATGGTAAAAGCAAGGGCCTGGCTTTTAATCTCCAGCACCAAAACCAGACAGAATAAACAAGAAAATTCCCCACACCAAAAAACCACTGTACACTCCATGATGCTTGTAAAGAAATTCACATCTTAATGATCACATCAGTTTCTACGTACGCTTGAGAGAATCCATCCCAGGAGAAACGTGACCAACTAAAATGCTGCCTCTTGCTCAAGAATTAGAAAAACTCCCTGGAATGATGAGCCTGGAAGTCATCTGGGACATCTAAGGACACACTTTTCTCCCCATAACCTCTCCACCAGGGAGAGGTAGTACTTGGGAAGTAGGAATGAACCTCTTTACTTTCTTGGAAATTGCGGGCTGGTGCCCGCCACTGCCGTTGCCCAGGTCTGGCCTGGCCACTTCCCCTCGGCCCGAGGAGCTCTCAGGAGGCCAGAAGTTGTCCTGACTGACTTTCTTCTCTTGACAAAAACAGCAAAAGCAATGTTTTATAGTTCCTCATTACACAGCACAGTGCCACTGTTAATGCATGTGCTCTCAAGTGGACCCCAAAGAGGTGGTCATTATTCCTGCCATTTTCTTCAGCAAACTAAGGCTGTGATGGTAGCAGCAACTTGCCTGAGGTGGTTCAAACAATGGCTAAGAAAACAGTCCTCCAAGCCACAGGCAGGAGCGGGTCTAGTCCTCACTCTATTCCCGGAGTCACCATCTCCGGCCTCCCTCCTACCCCACCCTTGCCTTCCGCAGCCCTGACCGCGGGGTTGCCGGGACGGGCTGATGGTCAGGTCAGGGCTCCCAGCCCTCGCTGCACATGCGTGGCTCCTCTCCAGCTCATTTGGTACGGGAGGCCAGCATGAAATGACAACTCTGTTCGTGACTGGGTGTTTCTGCTTCCCATTTCCTGCCCCAAGTGTCCTTGCTCAGTGGGAATGACTGGGTGAGAGGCAAAGGCTGCCAGTAGCAGTGGCTTGGAGGAGAGCAGCTGGAAAATCCATCCTGACCACCAGAGGCCCCCAGGGCCTTCCTGTGACCATTTACCAGTTTCCCTGAAGCTTTGGAGCAGGACACCAACATCTGGGGATGGGCTGACTTCCTTCACTCTGGGCCCTTGGCTTCCCTCCAGGTACATTCCTCCCAAACAAGCCCCTTCACCTTAGGCAGGTGGTGAGCCGAGTCTGGTGTCCCAGGCCAGTCTGCTACTAAGGGCTCTTTCCCACGACGTATTCAGTGGCAGATTGAGCTGCCCCCTCTAGCATTAAACTTGAGTGCTCTCCAAGCGCGCCTGAGGCTAATAACGAAACAAGACCTGCCTGATAAAAGAGGTGTCCCTCTCCTCCAGCCCAATATGACTAGAGAAGGGGCGGGGCAAGTTTGCACCTTGAGGCCCAAAGGCTGGAGCCCATCTGTTGTTTCCCCCTCCCCCAGTACACGAAAGGATTTCAGGCAGGAGATGGCCAGCTGCGCCAGATTCCCCAGGGTGTCAACCCTTCCCCTTACAAGCTGATGGGGGCCATCTGTCCCTCGCCACTGGGAATTAGGCAGGCAGTGCCCTGGGGTCTCCAGGGGCTTCCAAGCTGTAAGGAAATTCTGCCAAGTTCCCAGCACCTCCCGTAAAGCCCCTGACACTAAAAATAACTAGTAATTCCTTTGCCTTTCCCCACCTGCCTGAACCAGAGAGCAAGTGCCAAGCCAGGCGGATTTCCTACACCGTGCCCTGGGGAAATGTAATTGCATTAGCGCCGCCGGAAAGAGGTTTCTGCTTCCCGCTTCTGCAACTCCCAGTAGTATACAGACTATTTAGGCCAGTGATGTAGAGAGACGAAAGCACAAAATGAGGAGCAGGGGCCAGGAAGATGCCTCCAAGCCCCTTCCCGAACAGAAGAGATGTCTGCTAATAGTGATGGCATAGTGCAGTTCCACTGCCACCAATTTCACCTGGCCACCAAATGCTAGAGCAATTCCTCCCAGGGCAAACCCCAGGGGAGAGGTCCACTCGGGCTCACAGCGCAGACGGTGCAGTCCAGCACGGCAGCTCGGCCCGCGGTGGCAGGAGCCTACAGCGCACCTTGTCATAGCTTAGAGGATCGGGAAGCGGAGACCTAGGATCAGAACCAGAAGGGAGGATTAATCTTAAAAAGACTTGTCCCCAGCAACCCACTTCTGCTAGCAAGCTCATAGTGCTCAAATTTTCAGCAATCTCCCAAAACAGCGTCTCCAGCTGGGTGCGTTGGGGGGCGGGGGTCAAGTGTTCAAGCACGTGAGGGGATTTTACATTCAAACCCTGACAGTCCTGTAATTCCTTCGGCCTAAGTTTTTCATTCTGATGACCACACAACCAGAGCTCTGAGATGGGGGTGCCGTGGTCACAGATACTGCCCGGCAGATTCCGCTCAAGAAGCCATCTCCCCTCCCCGACCCTACCCCCTCTGCCCTCCTCACCTTCTTTCATTGTGTTATATATACTATGAAGAGGAGGTGCTGAAGCAAGCAGGGTGCACTAAGGACTGGTCAGCACCCAGACCAACAACCTAAAGGGAGAAGAGTTTTTCCTGGTCCCCCGTTTCGTTTCAGCAGTTTCCGCAGTCCACCGTGACATGCAGAGGGGGATAAAGCCGAGAAGCTCGCTGTACGGTGCCCACAGCGCAAAAGCAGAGGAGGCCCGCAGCCCCAGCTTTCTCCCTTGCCCTCTTTTGTTGTCTCCGAGTCCCCAGACTATGAAGTGAGGCCCATATTCAGAGCAGGTCTTCCCCACGTAGTGAGTCCTCTCGGGAAATACCTTCACAAACAAAGCAGACATGTCTTCTCATTCCAATAAGGTAGACAAGTAGAATCAGGCGACACAGTCAGCGGGGGGGGGGGGGGGGGGGGGGGGTCCTTGCCCATTTACTATACTCATTTTTTTTTGTTTGTTTGGTTTTTTTGAGGTAGGGTCTCACTCTAGCCCAGGCTGACCTGGAATTCACTATGTAATCTCAGGGTGGCCTCGAACTCACGGCGATCCTCCTACCTCTGCCTCCCAAGAGCTGGGATTAAAGGCGTGCGCCACCACGCCCGGCGGTTTCTTGCCCATTTAGTTCTAGGCTTCCGTTCATGTGCACTACAATATTCTATTACACAGAAGAGAAGGGAGAATGGGAAATTAAGACATATGGGGGAAGGGGAGTTGGAGGTACCTCTAGCGCTAGCGTGATAACTTCCTATCTGACTGGTACAGGAGTGTCCCCAAGGCCCTCTTTCCCTCCTAAAATAAGTCAAACTGGAGTCCCTGGATATAATGAGGGGCCGTGGGTAAAGAATGATGTAGCAGCCAGGCGTGGTGGCTCACGCCTTTAGCCCCAGCACTCGGGAAGCAGAGGTAGGAGGATCGCCGCGAGTTCCAGGCCACCCTGAGACTACAGAGTGAATTCCAGGTCAGCCTGAGCTAGAGTGAGACCCTACCTCGAAAAAGCAAACAATAAAAAAATAAATAAAAGAATGATGTAGCAAGCTGAACAAGCGGATTGTGGCATTCGTTGGCTCTACAGTCTGGCTGTATGGCCTTACCTGCTTGGCACTCCTGGTTTGGCATGTAAAATATGTACAAGAAAACTGACCTCGGTGTCTTTGTAAAAAGCTTAAAGGATAATATCTATTTAACAGATATTGTCTTGATAACCGCGTTGAAGTTGTCCTTCATGCTTATAATCTGATTGTTGAGTTTTCTACTATCCTAGAGACGCAGACTTCTGGTCCTCCTTGAACTCATGAAGAAGGCCTCTAGATGAGTAGAATGAATGCAGGTCCAAGTAGAATGAATGCACGTCCCTCAGGCCTAAGACAGCCTTGCTTCCTGTGCCTCTTTCCATGGGTCGACTGTCTCATCCTTACCTTGGTGCCTGCCCTTCCTGTGGAATGGCTTCTCTTTCACCTGTTCGAATGTACCTGTTCATAACCCCGTCACTGCAGAGCAGACTCTCCTAGCACACAGGAACCCTTGCCTGTGTCCTCCTCCTCTAAATCCTCACTGTGATTCAGCATCCGATATGTCTTCACCTTGTCTTTTTTTTTTTCAAAATTTTTTTTATTTATTTATTTGAGAGAGACAGACACAGAGAGAAAGACAGGTAGAGGGAGAGAGAGAGAATGAGCGCGCCAGGGCTTCCAGCCTCTGCAAACGAACTCCAGACGCGTGCGCCCCCTTGTGCATCTGGCTAACGTGGGACCTGGGGAACCGAGCCCCGAACCGGGGTCCTTAGGCTTCACAGGCAAGCGCTTAACCGCTAAGCCATCTCTCCAGCCCTTCACCTAGTCTTTTAACAGGACTGAAGTATCTAGAAGGCAAAAATCATTTCTTGCTTACTTTTACATCTCCTCCCTTGACTAGTGCAAAACAGGGAATGGGTACTAACTGAAGAGTGTCTGCATACGACTACTCCCCTGTACTCTCCCTCACCCTAAAGTCTATTTCCAGCACAGAGAGACACAGAGAAGAGAGACCGAGAGGGAAACTGGGGGCTCCAAGGCCTCCCGCCGCTGCAAATGAACGCCAGATGCATGCGCTGCCTTGTGTATATGGCTTGACATGGGTACTGGGGAATTGAACCCGCATTGTTAGCATTTGCAGGCAAGCGCTTTAACTGCTGAGCCATCCATCTAGCCCCATGTTGAACTTTAAACCAGAAGCTGATATTTAAGAGATGCATTGTGAGGTGATCCAGCCCTCATGATCGGATCAGTGCCTTTGGTAGAGATTTGCAGGGCAAGTTTAATCCTTCCCTCTGTACCTTCAGAGAAGTGCGGAGCTGTCGTGGAAACAGAGCGCAGCACACACAGACACCAAACCTGCTGACCCCTTGGCCTTGTCCTTCTCAGCCTCAAGATGGTGAGCGATGATGCCCCACAGTCGGCTCTTGCTCACAGCCATGCAGGTGGAGATGGGCCAGCAAACCTTCTGGATGCAGGCCCAGCTAGCTCCTATTTTGTGGCTGACCACCTAGTTGTTGATTTGTTTGCCCACCCTGTGGAATTGCTGAGGAAGGGATTTGTCTCCATACTGTCAAGTGATCAAGGTCCTGCAAAACAAGTATCCGCCTCTACTCCTGTGCCTCCCCGTGGGAACCCAGAGCCCCCGCTGCCAAGGGGCCCTGTGGTAGCTAGATTGCAATGAACCCCTCCTAGCTTCCTATGTTTGTGACAGAGCCTCATACTTGATCCCTAGGTGGTGACGAGGAGGCGGAACCTTCCTCACTGGAGAAGGTGTGTCGCCAGGGGCTGACCTTGAGGTTTATTAGCCCAGTACTTAGATTACTTCCATCCAGATATCTGACAGTCTTCTGCTCGTGCCAGACTTTGCCGCCCTGAGAAACTTCCCTTCCAGACTGTGGGCCTGAAATAAACCTTCTTCCTCCCTGGCACTACTTCTGATCAGGTGCTTTGTGCCAGCAATGCAAAGGTAACTACAGTTGGCCCCTCTCCACTCGTTCTGGCCCCTGTTGGCCCCAGGGGGAACCATGCTCCTCACTGGGAACTCCCTTTCAGCTTAGCCAATTCCAATCAAACTTCATTTTCTACCATCTACCTGCATTTTTCCCCTTTATGTTCCAGTGTCCCCTGTTCTCTGAGTCCTTGTTTAGACTAAAAATGTCAAAATGTATGGAGTCTGTTCTTCCTAATCAGACTACAGTTCTTTGGGGAAGGGACGCATGCCTTGCCACACCTTCACCTTGCCTATGTCCCACTGCAGATGGGCACCGTGTAGACATACAGGGTCCTTTGCTAACAAATGTATCAAAGCGTAAATACACCGCCAGGGCAGCGGGAAAGTTTCTCCTTGCTGACGTGGCTCCTGCCACCCCCATGCGGTGTCCCTTGGGTCACTGGGTGAGATCAAACGAGGCGTGACAAGGGGAAATTCAACACCACCCACGTTGTCACTTATTCAGGAAGCATCCACTTAGGGCCCAGCACTGCCCTAGCCGCTAGGAACACGGACTAGAAGCACGGATCACAGAGAAAGCAGGAGGCTGGCATTGGTGAAGGTGCTGGGTTGCCAGTAACAGGAGCTGGCCTGGGCTTCAGCCCGCAGGAAAGGGACGCGTTCAGAGGAGAGTGGGAGTGCAGGGGATCCAGCACCCAGGAGCAAAGCCTCACCTCAGGCCCACAGCAGGCAGGTGAGAAAGCTGAAGCGACGCTGAGCACCAGGCTCAGGGGCCTGACCTGAGCGGGGCCACCCTGTGTGTTCCTGCGTCCTTGTCCACAGCCAGCGCAGCCTTGCTCTTCGCTCTTCTCACCCCTACTCGGGGCAGTGAGCACAGACCAGGGACCCTGGACCCGGGGCCACTCAGCTCCACTCTGGCTGCGAAGGGCAGGAGAGGACGTATTTCACGTTCCTCGGAAAACTGTGGGCTCTGCTTCTGACCCCAATTCTTTTTTGTTTGTTTTTTTGGTTTTCGAGGTAGGGTTTCACTCTAGCCCAGGCTGACCTGGAATTCACTATGCGGTCTCAGGGTGGCCTCGAACTCATGGTGATCCTCTTACCTCTGCCTCCTAAATGCTGGGATTAAAAGCGTGTGCCACCACACCCAGCTGGGATCTCCCTTTAGCTCAGGCCTAGAATTTACTATGTAGACTCAAGATGGCCTCAAACTCATGACAGTCCTCCTACCTCTGCCCCCTAAGTGCTGGGATTAAAAGTGTGCACCACCCCAATTCTTTAGATGGAAAATTTCCCAAGAAGAAGGAGTTCAAAATCAAGCATTCCCTTTATCCCTTCTAGTACAGCACAGTTTACTGTGGTCCAAAGAGATGGCACAAATGCCCCGGCTTCCACTGTAAGTAAGGAGCTGGGATAAGGATCCAGGACCCCCACTCTGCCCCTTGCCCTCCTGCCACTTACTGAAACAAGTGAGACAGTGCGAGAAGCAGCGGGAATGATCAGCATCCCATGCCTTAGCAGCTACTTTTGGTGGTAACTGTCCCTGGGGTTCGATCCCCAGGAGTACTCCTTACGTTCGTCTTGGCTCAGCTATCGCTTCCTCTGGGAATCTCTCCTGATTCCCAGCACTCCCTTGATCAGCCAACCTAACACCTCTGCATATTTACCAGTTCTGTCTCAACTACCTACAGGTGCCCGCAGCACCTTGGGGACCCATGCCAAGGCTTGCTCATCGTTGACTCCTGAATGCAGAGAATGGGGATGGTGGAGACTATGCTCAGTTAAGTCCAGTCAAGAAAGCCCCATCTGAGCCGGGCTTGGGGGCGCATGCCTTTAATCCCAGCACTTGGGAGGCAGAGGTCGGTGGATCACTGAGGCCACCCTGAGAATACATAGTGAATCCCAGGTCAGCTTGGACTAGAGTAAGACCCTACCTCCAAAAGAAAAGAAAAGAAAAGAAAAGAAAAGAAAAGAAAAGAAAAGAAAAGAAAAGAAAAGAAAAGAAAAGAAAAGAAAAGAAAAGAAAAGAAAAGAAAAGAAAAAGAAAGGGCCATCTATCTTATTTCTGATTATTTCAGTACATTCTTTCTTCCTGCTTGTGTCTTCCCTTTCCCTAAAACGGCCTGTTTCACCACCCAGATCCTGGAGGCCCGAGGCTTAGGCTAGAAAGGAGCGTGGCACATCATGTGCGGCCAGCAAGTATGGGTTGTTAAACTAGAGTGGGGGAGGGCAGAGTTATTACGTCACCATCCAACAGAAGAGAAAGCTGAGGCCATTAGAGAATATCCAAGGGTCAAAGGTCAAGGTTCCCAGCGCTAGCCCAGCATTCCTCTGTGATAAATACTGGGTGCAGGTCCATGGGTCCTCCCAGCACTGAGGTTCACCTGCCCTGTTCCCAGTTGTCATCTGCACGGGTCCCCAAAGACATCCTGAGTCAACACTAACCTGGCTCCTCATTGTTCTCCTTTCAATTTTTTTGTTTTGTTTTGAGACAGGGTCTCAGGAAGATAGATAGATAGATAGATAGATAGATAGATAGATAGATAGATAGATAGATAGATAATAGATTATAGACCTTTTCTTCCATAAGGTTTTATGGTTTGTTGTTGTTGTTTCGAGGTAGGGTCTCACTCTAGTCTAGGCTGACCTGGAATTCACTATGTAGTCTCAGGGTGGCCGTGGACTCACAGCGATCCTCCTACCTCTGCCTCGCGAGTGCTGGGATTAAAGGCGTGCGCCACCACACCTAGCTACGAAAGTTGTTTTTCTCGGGTATTTGTCCCATTGACAGACAGTGACTAACACACCAAGGCCCCGGAAACTACCCTCTCCAAGCAGCTTTCAAAGCATCCCAGGCACACATCACGAGTCTGAACTTGAAGCTATTGAGCCTGAGGTGGCCTCATATCACAAAGTCACAGTCAAGGTATCTTCCAACAAGCCAATGAAACAGCTGGTAAAGCAGGTGTGTGGGACCAGGAGGTCTCATCTGGGCAGTGCCTGGCACTACAGAAAGCAAGCTGGAGCCTGATGACAGGTACCAGGCTCTTGGCATCAAGGCTCCTTAGAAACGCCAGATATAGACCTGCAGGGACACTGACTCAGCAAGACAAATGTCACAGGAAAGAGCAAAGAGCTCCCTGTAGGGACATGTGGCCTTCTGTTCACCTTGAAATGAAAATACTTTGAGATCTGCTTCAAAGTCGATTCAAATTAATAATTGTTTCAATTTGTTCCTAGAAGTCACATTGGTGGATATGTACATGTCTTGTGTTTTTTGTTTGTTTGCATATATATTGTGTGTGTGGTGTGCAGAGTATATGCATGCCTGTTCACATGTGAATGGGTGTGCATGGGTACACATGTACATGGATGTGCATCCACATGGAAGCCACAGATTGGCATCCACTATGTCTGACTCGGTTGTTCTCTACACTACTTTTTATTTATTTATTTTTAAAATTATTTATTTGAGTGTGACAGAGAGAGAAAATAGGTGTGTCAGGGCCTCTGGCCACTGAAAACAAACTCTATATGCATGCACCACCTTGTACATCTGGATTTATGTACATACTGGGGGCTTGAACCTGGGTCCTTTGGCTTTGCTGGCAAGTGCCTTAACTGCTAAGCCATTTCTCTAACCCCACATCGCTTTTTTTTTTTGTGTTTTGGTTTTTTGAGGCAGGGTCTCACTCTGGCTCAGGCTGACCTGGAATTCACTATGGAATCTCAGGGTGGCCTCGAACTCATAGTGATCCTCCTACCTCTGCCTCCCAAGTGCTGGGATTAAAGGCGTGCAACACCACGCCCGGCTTTTTCCACATCGCTTTTTTTTAAGACAGCACTTCTTACTAAATTCAA
Organism: Jaculus jaculus; assembly: GCF_020740685.1. Taxonomy (NCBI): domain Eukaryota; kingdom Metazoa; phylum Chordata; class Mammalia; order Rodentia; family Dipodidae; genus Jaculus; species Jaculus jaculus. The sequence continues at coordinate 10,048,002 of NC_059113.1, read as the reverse complement.
GATTGAGCAACTAAAATAGACAAGCTAGCCAGCAATTCCTAGGAATCTTCCTGTTCCTGCCTGCCAGGCTCTGGGATTGCAGGCTTGCGTGGTCATGCCCAGCATTAGCGTAGACACCAGGGATCTGAATTCAGGTCCTCATGTTTGTGTGACAAGCACTTCACCATCTGAGCCATCTCCTTCGTTCTTATGTTGTTAATATACTCTGTGACATAGTATCTTCTCTAATAGCACAAAACATGAAAGTCTCCCCCGACGCCACACTGGCCACACATGACATGGCCTTTTCCATGGCCTTTGGCACGGTTGCCATGTTTGCAGAACCTTTCTTATGTCCATCCTTCTGAATTTCTAGTTCTTGACAACGAAGCTCACAGATTACCTCCTCTAGGAAGAGCCTCCAGCCATACCGATATCATTGCTGCCATCTCGGGCCGGTCTTTAACACTGGCCTTTTTTTTTTTCACTTTTTTTTTTGTTTACCTTTATGTTGCTGGGGTAAAACATCCAACCAAAAGCAGCTAATGGGAAGAAAGTGATTATTGTTTGCTTTCATTTCCAAGAAGTTTCAGCATGGCAGGGAAAGGGTGGTAGATCAGAGTCTGGGCATCACATCCTGCCACAGCAGCTGGCAGAAAGCAGCCAGGGTGAAGGAGAAGCTGGGCTATGACACTCCAAGCCTACCCCAGCACCCCACGTCCTCCAACAGTGCTCCGCCTCCCTAATTGCTCCCAGCTGAGAGCCAAGCATTCAAAACACAGGAGTTGGGGCTAGAGGGATGGCTTAGCGGTTAAGGTGTTTGCCTGCAACGGCAAAGGTTCCCGGTTGGACCCTCTAGGGCCCATGTAAACCAGATGCACAAGAGGGTGCATGCATCTGGAGTTTGTTTGCAATGGCTGGAGGCCCTGGCATGCCCATTCTCTCTCTCTCTCTCTCTCTCTCTCTCTCTCTCTCTCTCTCTCCCTCCCTCTTTCTCTCTCTCTCTCTCCCTCCCTCCCTCATATAAATAAATAATTTAAAAATACACATGAGTCTATGGGGGACATCTGACTCTACCACCATAACCTTATACCTTCTTTCCTGCTGTATTTTATACTGCGTCCTGAATGCAGGACATGAGCTCTAGCTTATAAATTTTCCAATGGATGATCGTGTGAAAGAATTCCCTTCCTTGTGCAAGTGCCTTGCATGATCTTGTGTGTGTAACAAATATTATCAACAAAATAACCCACAAGAATGCAATCATCAAATTCTATCATCAGCAGTCTTTATTTGGCCTCCATGTAAAATACTATCAATTGCTCTTGATGGTAGAAATATTATTGTTAAAACTATAACCTTGAGCTAGGGAGATGGTTCAAGGTGCTTGCTTGGAAAGCCTGGTGTCCTGGAGTTCTACTGCCCAATACCTATAAAAAGCCAGACACACAAAGAGGCACATGTGTCTCTTTGTGTTCATTTGCAGTGGCAAGAGGCCCTGGTGTAGCCAATCTCTCTCTCTTATATATTATTTATTTATTTATTTGACAGAGAGAGAGAGAGAGAGAGAGAGAGAGAGAGAGAGAGAGAATGGGTGCACCAGGGCCTCCAGCCACTGCAAACGAACTCCAGACACGTGCGCTCCTTGTGCATCTGGCTAACATAGGTCCTGGGGAATCAAATCTGGGTCCTTTGGCTTTGCAGGGAAATGCCTTAAACATTAAGCCATCCCTCCAACCCCCTCTCCTTCTCTCTCTAAATAAATAAATAAAAAGATTTTTTAAAACTTAACCTTGTTCCTAATTCATTTATTTTGTGTCAGGTACTAGAATTCAACTTTAATCAGCATTTCCTGCAGAAGCACTGTGAACGCAGCGCCTTGTGTTGGACTGAAAAAGAGGCGCATGTTGACTCCAGCCCTCAGGAGGCTGAGGAAGGAAAAGGGACAGTTCAAGTCTAGCCCGGGATGCATACCAAGACCCTTTCTCAAACAAACTGCTGAGCCAAGGTCAGAAAGCAGTCTACATCTGGCTGTCTAATAAATGCTGAAGGGAATCTATTTGATTAAACTACTGATGTAACCCTTCTGCAATTTGCAAGCAGACAAAACATGCCTAACTAACACAAACACATTGCCATAAATGGAGGGGGAGAAAAATCACAAAAATGAAAAGCCACCTGTCACTCTGCCACTATGACTAGTTGGTTGCATAAGAGAATTCAATTTTTTTGCAAATATGTTACTTTCGTTTGTTTGTTTTAAGGTAGTCCAGGCTGACCTGAATTCACTATGTAGTCTCAGGGTGGCCTTGAACTCATAGCGATACTCCTACCTCTGCCTCCTTGGATTAAAAGCATGCACCACCACGCCTGGCGCAAACATGTTACATTTTTATAAAAATGAGATGATTTGCCGGGCGTGGTGGCGCACGCCTTTAATCCCAGCACTAGGGAGGCAGAGACAGACAGAAACTGGCCTTGATATTCATGACCTCATAATGGTTCATGCTACTTATAAAAAATCTGCATGGGGCTGGAGGGATGGCTTAGCAGTTAAGACATTTGCCTGCAAAGCCAAAGGACCTTGGTTCGATTCTCCAGGACCCCTGTTAGCCAAATGCACAAGGGAGCACACGCATCTGGAGTTCGTCTGCTGTGGTTGGAGGCCCTGGTGCACCCATTCTCTCTCTCTCCTTCTTTCTCTGTCAAATAACTAAATATAAAATAGTTTTAAATCTGCATAATAGGAAGTGTAAACAATGACAACAGAAGTAGAAGAGAGGCTAGTTGAAAGAAAAAGGGATTCAAAGGAGGGGGCTGGCGGGGGGAGGGAGGGTGATAGAAGGGATTATAATCATGATATAGTGTTTATATTTATGGAAGTTGTCAATGAAAAAGCTCTTTCATAATTTTTAGTTATTTATTTGAAAAAGAGAGAAAGAGGCAGATAGAGCATGAGAGAATGGGTTGCCAGGGCCTTCAGCCACAACTCCACCTTGCTTGTCTGGGTCCTGGGGAATCAAACCTAGGTCCTTTGGCTTTGCAGGCAAGCGACTTAACCGCTAAGTCATCTCTCTAGCCCATTTACAAATTTTATTTATTTGTTTATTTATTTATTTATTTGAAGATCCAGAGATTCAGAAAGAGGCAGATACAGATATAGAGAATGGGGAAAAAATGTTTTGTTTTGTTTAGAACTGGAGGACCAGCTGAAGAAATGACTCAGCAGTTAAGGCACTTGCCTGCAAAGCCAAATGACCCAAGTTTTATTACCAAATACTCATCTCAAGCCAGATGAACAAAGTGGTACATGTATCTGGAGTGTGTTTTCAGGGGCTACAGACCCTGGCACATCCATTCTCTTTCTGTCTCTCTCTCCTTGGTGTGGAGATGCATGCCTTTTAATCCCAGCTCTTGGGAGGCAGAGATAGGAGGATCTCTTCTGAGTTCAAGGCCACCTTGAGACTACATAATAAATTCCAGGTCAACCTAGGCTAGTGTATGACCCTACTTCAAAAAAAAAAAAAAAAAACACAAAAAAAAAAGAAAAACAAAAAGCTGGAGGCCATAGCTTGCTTATATACTCTATTTATTTATTTATTTATTTTTAGTTATTTGAGAGCAACAGACAGACACAGAGAGAAAGAGAGAGAGAGAATAGGCACATCAGAGCCTCCAACCACTGCGAACAAACTCCAGACGTGTGCGCCCCTTTGTGCATCTGGCTAACGTGGGTCCTGGGGAATCGAGCCTCGAACCAGGGTCCTTAGGCTTCATAGGCAAGCGATTAACTGCTAAGCCATCTCTCCAGCCCTCTTCTATACTCTGGACATGCTCACAGCAGATGGTGTCCAGCAACAGAAGGATTGACCAGAAGCTCACAAGCTCATGGTGAACGCAGCAAGGAAGGATGAGAGAAAGTTGTCCTCTCTTAAGAGTATAACCCAGGGCTGGAGAGATGGCTTAGTGGTTAAGCGCTTGCCTGTGAAGCCTAAGGACCCCAGTTCGAGGCTCAATTCCCCAGGACCCATGTTAGCCAGATGCACAAGGGGGCGCACGCATCTGGGATTCATTTGCAGTGGCTGGAGGCCCTGGCACGCCCATCCTCTCTCTCTCTGTCTTTTTCTCTCTCTGTGTCTGTTGCTCTCAAATAAATAAATAAACAAAAAAAAAATTAAAAAGAGTATAACCCAGCAGGAATATGGCAAAATTGCAATATGTTCATACAGTTAAAGTTCTCTATGAAAAATAGAGCTGTCCTCTGACATCCACACACGAACAGATGCACATATGCCAACACACACAAATGACTTTTTAAATTTTTATTTATTGATTTGAGAGAGAGAGAAAGAGGCAGATTGAAAGAGAGAATGGGCACACCAGAGTCTCCATTCACTGCAACAAACCCAGATGCATGCACCACCTTGTGCATCTGGCTTATGTGGGTCCTGGGGAATCCAATCTGGGTCCTTTGGCTCTGCAGGAAGGCACCTTAATTACTAAGCCATCTTCATTTCAACTGATTTTTGAATTACTCTTTTCAAGCATTGTTATGTAATATATACCATAATTTTTTTCTTCACATAATGTTGGACACTAAGTAGTTTTTAACACAACACTTTTATAAACATTGTTTATAAACTTCCTTATAAATTATTACAACAACCTGAAAATTATAACTCATGACAATTTTTTCCTAGAAGTGAAATCAGTTCATATAGAGATATCCTTAATGTTTTTCATATGTACTACCAAATTTTCTTCTACAAATTCTATATGGTTTTTTCCAATAGCACAAAGGATAAAACACAAAATTCTTAACACTTAGAAAGGTCCAAGTATAACAAAGGGTAATAAAAGTCTAAATTAATGCCAAGCCAAATAACCATACTTACAAATATCAGAAATAAAAACCACCTGTGGGGCTGCAAAGACCGCTCATTGGTTAAAGGTGCTTGCTAGCAAAGCCTAGTGACCTGTGTTTGATTCCCCAACACACACATAAAGCCAGATGTACAGAGTAGCGCATGTATCTGGAGTTTGTTTGCAGTGGCAGGAGACCTTGATGTGCCTGTATGCTTTCTGTCTCACACTTTCTCTCTTCAATAAATAAATAAAATATTTTTTATAAAAAAACAAAACACTTGGGCTGGAGAGATTGCTTAGTGGTTAAGCACTTGCCTGTGAAGCCTAAGGACCTTGGTTCGAGGCTCTATTCCCCAGGACCCACGTTAGCCAGATGCACAAGGGGGCACACGCGTCTGGAGTTCGTTTGTAGTGGCTGGAGGCCCTGGCGCACCCATTCTCTCTCTGTCTCTCTCTCTCTCTCTCTAAATAAACCATATCCATATCCATGTAACCCATGTAAAGGCCCCACGTCACAGAGAACTGTATCATCTATAGAACGTCCAAGTAGGAAGCTGACCTCACTGACGGCTTTTCCAAAGGATTCCAGGAGGTAGGAGTGCCATTCACACACTCCTTCGCTAGCATCCTCTCCCCTTGTTTGCTCTCCAGTGTGAAACAATTCCTAGATGGCTCTCTCCCAGAGAACAATCCTCCTGCCCTGCCATCCATCTGCACAACCGCAGTCTCCTTCTCTGAGCCTGGCAGCGTCTCCTGGGCTCTACATACCTGGCCTTCTACCCCACCATCACATACAAAATGCCCACAGAGTGTATTTCATCTTTATCCATTGGGAATGACTTTGAGTGCTGTGTGTACAAACTTACTAATTGTTATTTTGACAGAATCTCTAAACTTTGTTTTTCAGTTTTTTTTAATTTTTTGTTTATTTTTACTTATTTATTTGAGAGCGACAGAGAGAGTGAGAGAGAGAGAGAGAGAGAGAGAGAGAGAGAGAGAGAGAGAGAGAGAATGGGCATACCAGGGCCTCCAGCCACTGCAAATGAACTCTAGATGCAAGTGCCCCCTTGTGCATCTAGCTAATGTAGGTCCTGGGGAATTAAGCCTCGAACCAGGGATCTTAGGCTTCATAGGCAAGTGCTTAACTGCTAAGCCATCTCTCCAGCCAATAAACTTTTTTGTTAAGAGAGAGAGAGAAAGAGAGAAACAGAAAAAGAGAGAGAGAGAATGGGCATGCCAGGGCCTTTCAGCCACTATGAATGAACTCCAGACGTGTGCACCCCCTTGTGCACATGTGTGACATTGCGTGCTTACATCCCTGTGCATCTGGCTACGTGGGACCTGGAGATTAGGACATGCATTCTTAGGCTTCACAGGCAAGCGCCTTAACCACTAAGCCCTCTCTCCAGACTTAAACTTCTTTTATGTCATCCAGTGAATATGTCATGCTATGTTTCCAGTTTTTTCTTAAGTTCTGAGTGTCCCAATCCTCTGTGTTGTTTTTGTTCTTTGTTTTGGTTTATTTGTTTGTGTGAGTTTGTCACTGTAGCCCAGGTTGGCTTCATGCTGGCAGCAATGTTCCTCCTGCCTAGGCCTTCTGAGTGTGGACACAAGGTATAAGCCATCGCACCAAGCTCATCTCATTTCCACAAGGCATTGCTAACCCTCTTCTCTTTGTTTGGCTTCTTGAGCATGTTGATGTGAATGTTTTGAGAGTCCTTGTCTGCTAACACCTCCTCCCTTTATGTCATTTTAGTGTCTGCTCCGTAATCTAATTTTTTTTCTTTGTTAATGGGTCACAGATTTCTGCTTCTTTGCATGTCTAGTGATTTCCATTTGGGTGCTAGACATTGTGGCTTATGTTACACTAGCTGCTTTTATAGCATTTCTCTAGAGTGTGTGAAGAGTATCGCCTTTTATTCTAGCTGAGAGTTAATTTCCTCATGAATTGGATTGATCCTTTTCAAGGACGGCCTTTCAGCTTCACCAGGGCCCTTGGAGATGCTCACACATGAACGCTAGTGTGGCCTACTATTAATCAAGCAGCTCTGGAATGTCCACTGAAGTCCCTGGGGGCTCCATGACAGCTCTCAGCTGCAAGCTGGTCAGAACTCAGACATCTCCCTCGCTGTGTGAGCGCCCGCAACGCGAGGTCAGCGCACTGCGTTGTCCATGGCTTGGCCTGACAGAGTTTCACCCTGTCATTGTATAGCTTAGCATTAAGCAACAGCTTTAAGGGGTGTCCCATGTAGATTTCTGGATCTCTCTTATTATGTAGTTTCCTCATTCCAAAACACTGTTTAAGAAATTCTGGCTGCCTTCATCTTTGAAAATGCCACGCTATATCCCACTTGGAAGAAATACTGTGCTCTGTTGAAATTGTCTCCTATGTTAATGACTATAGAGCATTTCTAGGACACTCACGCATAATCTTAGAACTCAGCTGACTTTTTCTTTCCTCTTGGGGCCACAGTCCTATGTGATCTGTTGTCCAATGTACAGAGGCTTTCATATATGTTCTCATTTTTCTCTTCATTACAGCAAGAAGGTAACCATGTCTCAGTCATTGCAGAATGATAAATGTGGAAGTCTTTGCCTTTTTTGTAAACTAAGCCACAAAACTCTCCTAGATGTGGGCAGTAGAGAGCTCCCGGAGATCTGCTCAAAACCTCCCATGGGTCTGAATGTGAGAGGATTCCCCCCAAAGATCAAAGGCAAGGGAGAAAATTCAGGCCTGCTTTGCCATTGCCTTTTAGCCGAGAATCTTTTCTTGGTTAACATGTCAGAATTCTCTAGAATATTTGATTTCAAAGCTCTGTCAAGGATCTAGGCATGGTGGCACAAGCCTGGCATCCCACGACAGAAGAAGGGGGCTGGTCTTCATAGCAAGACCCTGTCTCCAACAACCAACCAACCAACATCTGCCAAGTGACTTCGTTCCAAGCATCCAACAGCAAACAGAGGAGGGAAGATGAGGCCTCATGTGGTGAAAGAAAGATGAGCTGAGTGCAAAGTTTCTATTTTTCTTTGTTTGGCACAGTCCTTCTGCCTTACTCCTCACTTCAAGTTAATGCAAGCTGTCTATTACAGACAAATCCTTTCATTTGCTTCTCTGTCAGCATCTCATAGGATGAAGGCAATATAGTCAATCTTCCTTTCTTAGCTATCAAAGAGAAGGGACCTGTGTGTGGTCACCATGACTGGTCAGGTCAGGCTGAACCCCTAGGGTGCATTTCACTGCTCTATGTCTTCCTGACACTGAGCTCCTGGGACATGGACTACACAGCCTTTCCCCCTTCACGTCAACCTCTCTCTCATGATACTTGAACTTGTTTCCTCTGAGTGAACTCTAAATTGTATCAGCCTTGAGCTGAAATGCCTTTGCCCATCTCTTCCAGTATTTTACACCATGAGTTGACTTCACTGTTTCAGCCAAGACGAGTTTCCAGTGAGTGTACCCGACCGTCATTTCCTCTTTCCTCTTCTCTCTCAACTCTTGCATCTCCATGAAGTACTTTCCTTGTCCCAAATATTTACATATAAAAACATTACCTGGCCGGGCATGGTGGCACACACCTTTAATCCCAGCACTTGGGAGGCAGAGGCAGGAGGATCACCATGAGTTCAAGGCCACCCTGAGACTACATAGTGAATTCCAGGTCAGCCTGGGCTACAGCAAGACCCTACGTCAAAAAACAAAACAGACAAAAAATTCCCTATCTTTTTGGTAGCGACCTTGGGATAACTCAGAAGGCACCATGGTGCTAGAAAGAAGTGACAGGAGTGCTCAGCACTGTAATATCTCTATCACACCTTCCAAGGCTTAGGGTCTATTGCAGAAGAGGTGGCGGAAAGAATGTAAGAGCCAAAGGAAGGGTAGGACTCCTTACAACGTGCTCCACCCAGACACAAAATGGCCTGCATATCCATGACCTCACAGTGCCTGACACTACCTACACAAGACCATCATAATAGGAGGAAAAGATCATGACGTCAAAATAAAAGAGAGACTGATTGAGATGGGGAGGGGATATGATGGAGAAAGGAGTTTCAAAGGGGAAAGTGGGGGGAGGGAGGGCATTACCATGGGATACTTTTTATAGTCAAGGAAGTTGTTAATAAAAAATAATACCTATCTTTGAAAGCCCTACTCTAAGACCACTCGTTCCCAAAACCGCTGATATTCTTTGTTGGAAGAAATCTCTCTTGCAACGAGGGAGGGTTGCTATAAAGCCGTTGCCACTGGTGTTTTGTTCCCTCCTGCGCACTCCTGCCGTGGGTGTCAGACACCAGGAGTTCTTCTCCAGAAGCCAAGAGGACAACATCACGCATCTGGACTTCCACGACTGCAAGCTCAATCAACTTCTTTTCTTTGCAAATCAAGTTTCAGTTATTTTGTTACCGTGACACAAAATGGACTAAGACATTGGTTGAATGACCCAGTAGGTAGTGTAGGACAGAAAGCAAATCTACTTGACTTTTAAATTTAGCACTCAGATAGAAAAAATGCATACATGTCACTTCTTACAGACACTTTCTTTCAAGATAAGTCTGATAAGCATTAGGCAAAATGGCCTCTATGGTATCTTCACAGGCAACATTTTCTCAGCCAATAAATCTCTGAATGTATCCCTAAACTTAAAAAAAAAAAAAAAAAAAAAAAAAAAAAAAAAAAAAAAAAAAAAAAACCTCACAGGGCGGGAGAGATGGCTTAGTGATTAAGGAGTTTGCCTGCAAAGCCAAAGGACCCCAGTTCAATTCCCCAGGACCCACGTAAGCCAGATGCACAAAGTGGCATATGCATCTGGAGTTTGTTTGCAGTGGCTGGAGGCCCGGGTGCACCCATTCCTCCCTCTCTCTCTCTCTCTCTCTCTCTCTCTCTCTCTCTCTCTCTCTCTCTCTCTCTCTTTCTCTCCCTTTGCTCTTTCGCTCAAGTAAATAACAATAAAATATTTTTTAATCCCCCTAATGGAATGTGGAATCTTAGTTGTTTGTTTTCCTGTTCTGTTTTAAGACAAAGCTTCAATATGTAGCTCAGGCTGGCAATGAACTTGAGAATCTCCTCCACTCAAGTGCTGGAATCACAGGCAGTCACCATTAGAGCAGACTTAGTTCAAAGTTTTAAAGGTGAACCACAGGTCTGCTGTTTGTGATGTCTGAGTTGCACAAGGATAAGGGAAGTTGATTTACTCTCACAAATTGGTACCGGGACACAAGAGGACTCAGATGTCTCATCCATGATTCCCTTTTGTGCAACATCCATTCTGCAACAAAATCTACCACTAGACAGTTAAAAATAAAATATGATGCACTGCTAGATACTATAAGAGAAGCAAAGGACTTTAAGGAATAGCTCCGGCGCTGAAGACAATTGCGATCTGATCAGGACACTGAAGTCAGCAGCCGAGACATGACGAGCCATGTAAGCCCAGCCAGAAGCGCATGTGTCTCTTCAGGCACAAGCTCACATACGTCATTTCATCATACAATATTACGTTAGGCATGCACCACAACGAGAATTTATTGCATGGGATTATCTGCTATAGAGAACTGGCAGTAACCAGGTCAACAAAACCCAGTATTTGAGAGCCGCTTGCCAAGTCTTGAAAATAGAGTTTACCGTGAAAGAAGATTTAATCTGTATTCCTTTGTGGCCACCCCACCCACAATGCGGAACAAGAACGAGCTGGGTTTAGGGTTTGCTTCCTCCGTGCCATTCCCTCCGCACCCAGCACAGGCCAGCAACCGTTCTGGATACACAGGTTTGGAGGGGAGCTAACTTTCTTTCTTTTTTTTTTAATGTTTTATTTTTATTTATTTATTTGACAGAGAAAGAGGAGGTAGAGAGAGAGAGAGAGAGAATGGGGATGCCAGGGCTCCAGCCATTGCAGATGAACTCCTGTGCGTCCCCTTGTGCATCTGGCTAACGTGGGATCTGGGGAATTGATCCTGGGTCTTTTGGCTTTGCTGGCATGCGCCCTAACTGCTAAGCCATCCCTCCAGCCTGAGCTAACTTTCTGAGAGGAAGAAACTGCCCAGTGGATTGAAAAAAAAAAAAGGCATAAAGTTGATTCTGGTTTTACGACCATGACTTGCCGTCTTGTGTTGGACAAGGTGCCCTGGTTTTGGGGACATGTGTAAGACCACACTGGTAGGGAGAAGTTTCTTCCCAACATTTGCTGTGACTCCTCAGGGGGAAATGCTTTGCTCTGCTTAATGTGTGTGGGAAAAGTCAGAACTCTAATCACACACACCACGCAATTCATAAGATATCGTGGGCTACTTTAACCTTCCACACGTCTGACACACCACACATCTCCCTTTCTTAGGCGTCGAAACTGCCTGAAAGTGATCTGAAAGGGATCACGGGGAGGGGGGCTTACTCAAGGCTCACTTTGAACTTACCAAAACTGCTCCCTGGCAGGGACCTTTTAAGGTCTGTGTGCAAAAATCTACAGGAGATCACCCAGCCAGGTTTGGCCCGTGAAGTTCGCCCTGGAAGCCGGCTGCTGAAGGCTGTGGGCTCAGACGGAAGGTTACCCTGGGCTCCCACTGCTCCCCCGCCGGCCTCTGTTTACACTCATGGTTCCGGTGCTTGGGCCCATGACAAAAGAAGCAGCTCTGACTCACAGGCTGTGCTGCGGGTGCCACGACCCTGGTGGGCTGCGCGGCCGAGATGTTTATTTCATTTCCCTTTCGTGCTGGGCTCCCAGGAAAGAGAGAGGAAGGAAAGAGGCCCACGCTGGCTATCCAATAGAGAAGGACTGATGGGCCGCAGCCTCAACTCTGCTCTCCCTGAGCCAACAGGAGGAAACTCTCACTAGCCTTTAGAGTGGCTCAGAGACCCTCTGAGGACCATATGCCCTGATTTCCTGAAACAAAGCCATCAGCCCTGGGAAAGAACACTTTGGCTATCTGTGTTAGTGTGTGGGAGTGGGGAATGCCTGGGGTGGAGATTAACAGAAAGTGCTTATGACCAACGGGCCTCTGTGCATTAATGGATCTATTTTTTTATGTATTTATCTTAGTTTTTTATAATTTATTTTATAAGAGTTGGGGGTAAATTGGGATGCCAGGGCTTCTAGCCACTGTAGTCAAACTCTAGACCCTTGTGCGCATGCCTCATTTTGTGTGTCTGCTTTACATGGCTTCTGGAGAGTTGAGTCTGGGTCCTTAGGCTTCACAGGCAAGTGCCTTAACCACTGAGCATCTCTCCAGCCCTGTTTATCTTAATTTTTTTTTAATTGGGAATTTTTTTTTAAGTTCATGATTCAATCATGACTCTTCCCTTTTATAATATTTTATTTATTTATTTGCAAACAGAGAGGGAGATAGAGCGAAACAGAAGGGGCGTGCCAGGGCCTCTAGCAGCTGCAAATGAATTACAAATGCATGTGCCACTTTGTGCATCTGGCTTTATGCACTGGGGAATCAAACCCAGGTCCTTAGCTTTGCAGGTAAGCAATTTAACTGCTGAGCCATCTTTCCAGACCTAACTGAGAATTTTAATGCATGAGCATACTATCATTTGGTTGTATTCCCATCCTATTACACACTTTTGAACCCTCTCCCTCACCCTTATTCCACAGAGCACCGTCCTCTTTCTGTTTTGGTCTCTCATTCTTTTTGTCCGCTTTCATGCTTCATGTTGATGGGCTCGGGCTAGAGAGATGAATCAGCGGTTAAAGATACTTGCTGGCAAGGCCTAATGGCCCGAGTTCAATACCCCAGTACCCACGTATAGCCAGATGCATACAGTGTGCGTGTGTACGGAGTTCTCTAGCAGTGGCAGAAGGCCCTGGCGTGCTCATAGTCTCTCTCCCTTGTTAATGACAGCAATGGTTTTATGAACTCTGATGGTCTCAGCATTGTGCAGATCCCCTAGGAGTAACCCCATCCACTGCAACTGCCTGTGAAGCCTAAGGACCCCGGTTCTAGGCTCGATTCCCCAGGACCCACTTTAGCCAGATGCACACGGGGGTGCACGCGTCTGGAGTTCGTTTGCAGTGGCTGGAAGCGCTGGCGCACCTATTTTCTCACAGGCTGGCACACCTCAATATCCTGCTATGTGGACTGAACTTTCCATCCTGTCCAAGGAGGAAGTAAGAGCTACAGCCAAGTGCGAACTACTCAGCAGGGGCCAGACACTGTGCTGACATCTCCATTGCATTCTCTCATTTAATCTGCACCACCACCACCATCCCGCCCTCTCCCCAGGAAGCTGTAATCATCTCTAGGTACTAATGAGAGAAAAAAGGCTCACAAGGGTTGACTCAGCCGGGTCTACTCAGACAACACACAAGGAGGAAAGAGTCTGAAATGATTTCTCCGACTTCAAATTTGGTGTTCCTGTATCCAATATTGCTTGTCAGAAAAGATGTTCAGAATCCAGGGCTGGAAGGATGCTCAGTGGGTAAGAGCACTTACTGAATTCTGAGACATGAGTTCAATACCCAGCACCCATGTTTAAAAGAAAAAAAAAAGTAGGACTACACATACCTGTAACTCTAGCACTGAGTTGGATAGAGACAAAAGAATCGTTAGGGCTCCCTGGTCAGCCAATCTAGACAAAAATGACCACAAAACAAGGGGGGCTGGAGAGATGGCTTAGTTAAGGCATTTGCTTGCAAAGCCAAAGGACCTCGGTTCAATTTCCCAGGACCCACGTAAACCAGATGCACAAGGTGGTACACACTTCTGGGTGGAGTTTGCTTGCAGTGGCTGGAGGCCCTGGAGAACCCATTCTCTCTTTCTCTCTCTCCTTTGTTCTCTCGCACTCTTTCAAGTACACAAATAAATATTTTTAAATTTTTTTAAAGGGAAGTTCCGGGCACTGGAGAGATGGCTTAGCGGTTAAGCGCTTGCCTGTGAAGCCTAAGGACCCCGGTTCAAGGCTCAATTCCCCAGGACCTACGTAAGCCAGATGCACAAGGGGGCACATGCATCTGGAGTTCGTTTGCAGTAGAAGTCCTGGCGTGCCCATCCTCTCTCTCTCTATCTGCCTCTCTTTCTCTCTCTCTCTCTCTCTCTCTCTCTCTCTCTCTCTGTCACTCTTAAATAAATAATAAAATAAAAATGAACAAAAAAATGTTTTAAAAGGAAGTTCATGTTCAGTGAGAGCCTGTCTCAGAAAAATAATGCAGAAGAATTATGGAGGAGAACACTGGATATTTTCCTCTGTAGCGTGCACACTAAACACACACACACACACACATGTAAAGAAATCTGGAATCCTAACGAGGGTGTATAAGGCCCAGAGTGATGAAAGAAGCCTGGCAATCCTCCTGCCTCAGCCTCCTGAGTGCCAGGATTCCAAGTGTGAGCCGCCACGCCTGGCTGCGTTAATACCCTGAAATCTGTTCCCAGAGTAGATTGACTTCTCCAAATTTGAATGATTTGGGCAGAACAGCTGAGCACCCCGCCCAGGCACATGTTCTCAGATGGAAGCAGGGCTGGAGCGCAGGAAGCGACCGTGCAGGCGCCTTCTGTTACCAGGCAGCTGGCTCCCTGCATGGATGGGGAGGAGCCTGGTTTCATTGCATTCACGTAGCCAGGCGTGGTGGCTCCATGGACAGTCCAACATGGAGGGAGCCTAGGTTTTTGGAACAGGCCAGAGCAGGCTTCCAGGAGCTGATCTTTGGGCGAGGTCAGCACGAAGTGGAAGGAAGTCATTTGTGTGTTCGCGTGGGCATAGAAGGTCGGGGTGGAGACATTAGCCCGAGAAGAGCCCCTTCTTAATGCGGTGGCACACCACCTTTAATCCCAGCACTTGGGGGACCACCGTGAGACTACAGAGCAAATTCTAGTTCAGGCTGGGCTAGAGCAAGACCTTACCTCGAAAAACTAACACATAAAAATAAAAGAAGGAAATGACATTTTACTTTTACTGTGTTCAATGCCAGTAAGACTTGTTGCACAGGAGCTTAACGAGGTCTACTTGTCACTTTTGACATGCGTATGTCGAATGTGTATGTATGCATGTTTGATTTATGTGGTGGTTTGATTCAGGTGTTCCCCATAAATGCTAAGTCCCCAGCTGGTGGCCACTGGGGAATTGGAACCTTGCAGGAGGTGTGTTCTCGGGGGTGGTTTTATGGGTGTTATACCTGCCACCCCTTGGCAGTGTCGGGCACACTCTCCTGCTGCAGTTGTCCACCGGATGTTGGCCAGGGGGTGATGTCCACCCTCTGCTCATGCCACATGTTCCATTGCTGTCATGGAGCTTCCCCTTGAGTCTGGAAGCCAAAATAAACCCTTCATCCCACCAGCTGTTCTTGGTCAGGTGTTTTCTGCCAGCAGCCAGAGACAGATGCTATTTGTCACCTGTAAGCATCCTCCACCCTTTTTTTTTCTTTGTTTTGTTTTTGAGGTGAGGGCTCACTCTGGCCAAGGCTGGCTTCAAATCCACAGCAATTCTCCCACCTTTGCAGCCCAAGTTCTGGGATTAAAGTCATGCACCAGGCTGGAGAGATGGCTTAGCAGTTAGGTGCAAAGCCAAAGGACCCAGGCTTGATTCCCCAGGATGCACGTAAGCCAGATACACAAGGTAGCACATGTGTCTGGAGTTTGTTTGCAAGAGCTAAAGACCCTGGCATGCCCATTCTCTCTCATAAATAAATAAATAAAATATTTTAAAAAATATATTTTTTAAAAAGACATGTGCCACCATGCCTGGCTCCACCTTTTTTTTTTTTTTTTTTTTTTTTGTTGGTTTTGATTTTTTTGAGGTAGTGTATAACTCTAGCCTAAGATGACCTGGAATTCACTATATAGTCTCAGGCTGGCCTCAAACTCACTGCAATCCTCCTATCTCTGCATCCTCAGTGTTGGAATTAAGGGCATGTGCCACCATGCCCAACTCACCTTATTTATTTTAAAACAGGGTTTACACCTGTGAGCTCCCTGACTCAGTTAGACTAGCTAGCCAGGAAGCCTCAGGGGTTTTCCTGTCTGTATTTTCCCGGGACCAGTATTAAAGGTTCATGTCTGATTGTTTTTAAACTCTTTATTGACAGCTTCCATACATAGAGACAATATAAGATGATCATAATCTCCTTCTACCCTCCACTACCTCTTCTTTCCAATTAGCCTTTCTTCTATTTTGATGTCATCGAGTTTTTTTTTCCTCCTATCATGCAGGCCCCATTGTGTCTAGAAAACAGTATTGCAAAACACTCCTCCTTTCCTTTGGCTCTTACATTCTTCCTGCCACCTCCTCCTAAGCCTCGGAGGGTGTGATAGAGATGTCTCACTTAGTGATGAATTGTGAACTTTACCGAATGAACATATCGTATATTGGTCACATTCCATCGGGTGATGCTCTTCTATCCCCTCTTCCCCTCCCCCTCTCCACTCAGGACCCTTCTCAGCAGGGTGGCTGGTATTCATGTGGGCTCATGAATGCGTTAGTCAGTGTCTTGGACTGGGCAGTGCCTCAGGATACTCCTGTAGTTCTTCCAACCTTCCCATCCCCTTTCCCACAGTGGTCCCTGAGCCTTGGAGCATATGATAGAGATGTCTCAGTGCTAAACCTTCCTTTTCAGTACTTTGGTGAGTTTTGAGTCTCCCTAGGGATCACCACCCTCTGAAAAGATAAGCTTCTCTAACCAAATACAGACTAACATTAATATATGGGCATAAACATAAGCAATTAGAGGACCGTTTGCTGGGTATAATGTATCCATGTAGCCAGACAACAGTAGTGGTTTCCACCTAGGACTTACAGCCTTTCCAGCCATAGGTTTTTGATTAAGTTTTCAATACCAGGCAGGAATTCCCTCAGAGAGCAGTTGGTTTCCCTCATAACAGACATGTCATTATAGCACCAGTTGACACATTTGGCCTGGCTGACCAGCCATAGAGCTTGCAGGATCCACAGGAGAGGATACATGCCTGGTACTGACAGCCTATGGCAGAGGAAGTCACGAACACTCATGGTGTCCCACGGGCTGGGTGTCTGGTTAAATGCATACATGATGCTCACCAAAGTGCCCAATAAACACTTCTCTTAATGTTCATACCCATATGTTAATGCTACTCTCACTTTTGTTTAGAGAAGCTTCACTTTTCAGATGGTAGCAACCTCTGGGATGACTCAAAAGACACCATAGTGATGAAAAGAAGTGACAGAGGAGTGCTCAGCACTGAACTATCTCTATCACACCTTCCAAGGCTCAGGGTCCATTGCAGAAGAGGTGGCGGAAAGAATGTAAGAGCCAAAAGGAAGGGGAGGACTGCTTACAATGCAATCTTCCAGACACAAAATGGCCTGGATATCCATGAGCTCATAGTGCCTGACACTACCTCCATAAGACCACCATTATAGGAGGAAAAGATGATGACATCACAATAAAAGAGAGACTGATTGAGAGGGGGAGGGGATATGATAGAGAGTTGAGTTGTGAAGGAGAAAGGAGGGGAGGGAATTATCATGGTTTATTGTCTATAATTATGGAAGTTGTCAATAAAAAAAAGAAAGAAAGAAAAGAAAAGAAGCCGGGCCTGGTGGTACATGCCTTTAATCCCAGCACTTGGGAGGCAAAGGTAGGAGGATCTCCAGGAGTTCGAGGCCACCCTGAGACTACATAGTGAATTCAAGGTCAGCCTAAGCTAGAGTGAAACCCTACCTTGAAAAACCAAAAAAAAAAAAAAAAAAAAAAAAGGAAAGGAAAAGAAAGAAAAGGCTGTTGATGACTTCTCCCCCAACAGGCTGCATGGCTCTTACCAGGATCCTGACAGCTAGTCAAGAGGAAGGAGGCTTTTTCAGCTCCGCTCCAGCTTCACTTCTCAGTGACCTGCAGCCTAAACATGAGGAATCCTCAGCAACAGTGTCTTACCATCTAGTTCTGGTGAACATCCAAGAGCCTTGGCAATAGTCCGTAATGTTTTGGGAACATCAGGGACCTCCCTGACTAACAACTCATTGGAAGGTATCCCAACTCTGGCACTGAAGTTTTCTGGTAACAATGTATGGCTTCTGGGCCCAGCATTATCCAACCCCTTCCCATTGTTCCCACTCACTTTTGCCCATACTCTTTCTTTCTTTCTTTCTTTTTTTAACATATATCTTTTCTTTAATTTTTTTTTCTTTTTATTTATTTACTTGAGAGCGACAGACACAGAGAGAAAGACAGATAGAGGGAGAGAGAATGGGCGCGCCAGGGCTTCCAGCCTCTGCAAACGAACTCCAGACACGTGCGCCCCCTTGTGCATGTGGCTAACGTGGGACCTGGGGAACCGAGCCTCGAACCTTAGGCTTCACAGGCAGGCGCTTAACCGCTAAGCCATCTCTCCAGCCCTTAACATATATCTTATTTGCTAGCAAAAAAGTAGGTACCTGTATGGCTTATTCAGTCGTTTTTTTTTTTTTTTTTTTTTTTGGTTTTTCGAGATGGAGCCTTACTCTAGCTCAGGCTAACCTGGATTCACTATGTAGTCTCAGGGTGGCCTCGAACTCAGCCATCTTTCTACCTCTGCCTCATGAATGCTGGGATTAAAGGCGAGCGCCACTGTGCCTGACTCCACAGTGTCTTTAATTCTGATCAACCCTCCTGTCAACCTCTTTTATCTTCTAGCTCCTCTCCTGACACCTTTTAGACCATTGATCCCCAGTACTCCGCCCTTCTCGTTCCAGATCTACTGTATCTTCCCCCCTCCTCCCTTAATCATGGGCACTTTTTTAGCTTCCTGGCCTCCACTACTGACTTTTACTCCAACTCACAGGCAAATCTAAATATCTGAAGCCAAGCTCCACGTGTGAGAGAGAACATGCTCGACTCTGAGAGACCAACACGCAGCTTCTACGCAGGGGCTGGGCATGTACTCAGGTCCCCATGATTGCTTGCCAAGCCCTTTCCCAACTGATCCATCTTCCCTGCACTTGTTCCTCATAGTTACACACGTGCATTACACACGCCAGGATGAAGCAAGAAGCCTTCAAGAAGCATGCAGTTGTCGTTTAACTTTTTGTTTTTCTTTCAGAGCTCTGTTGCGATTCCAAGTGAATGCGCACCATTCAGGCTTCTTAACACACTCACGTAATTGCGAAATCATCACCACAGTCACCTTGAGGACACTGCATCACCCCAAAAGAAACAGAATTCTCATTGTTGGACACTCTTCCTCCCCTTCAAGCCATCCCTAACCGAGCCCAGGGCAACCACTAGTTTCCTTTCCTACAGATTTGCCTATTCAGGACATTTCATACAACTGCAGTCATTCACGTCATGGTCTTCGTGTCTGGCTTCTTTCTTTCTTTCTTTTTTTTTTTTTTGTATATTCTTTTTTTCCTTGTATATTCTGGATATTATGATAGCCCCTGTCAAATGACAGATTTACTAATATTTTCTCCAATTCTGTGATTTTTCTCTTTCATTTTCTAGTTGTTCTGTTCCATCCTGTGTAGTTTTGTTTTGAGGGAAATAGAAAGTACAAAGAGGGGAGAAGAGAAGAGGAGAGGACAGGAGGGAAGATCGATAGATACTTTATCCTACAGGAGCCGAACATCTTGAAACCCATGGAGGGTCCTGGCCAGCATCACCAGAGAGGGACCTTGCAGTCGAAATGAAAGTGGACTTGAGGGAAGACCCGTCCTGAATCTTCTTGGTCTTAAACAATCCCAAAACCAAAGACTGTGACAGCCTGCTGTGTGGCCCAGGACTGAAAACTCTACCCTTTGTAAGGTAGAAGGCTAACCCTCACTAAAGTCCTGAATGTCCAGGAATCAGGGCTAGAGGAAAACACGCCAATAAATTTGCCGGCTAGGGGATGGAGGGATGGCTTAGTGGTTAAGGCGTTTGCCTGCAAAGCCAAAGGACCCAGGTTCGATTCCCCAGGACCCATGTTAGCCATGTGCACAAAGAGGCACACACATCTAGAGTTCCTCTTGCAGTGGCTGGAGGCCCCAGCACACCCATTCTCTCTCTCTCTCTCTCTCTCTCTCTCTCTCTCTCTCAACTCTTTTTCTGTAAAATAAATAAAAATTAAAAATAAAATAAAATTTGCCAGCTATATGACAACAACAGTGGCTCTATGTCCTCAGAACATGCAGGTATAATACACAAATGATTTTCCACCCTACTTTCAGTAAATTCACAGTACTGAAAATAATTCATCATACCAATATTGGCCTGTTACTAGGAAATCATGTCCAACTGAGGTTCAATTCATAAGCTGTGGATTCCAGGCAACTTAAAGAGGCTAAAAGGCAAGAGGATAAAGTGAAAACTGTAGTCCTTGGTCTTCCCTCTCCTGACAGTGACAATGGTCCTGAGAGTGCAATGAGTCTGAGAACATAATTTGGTTTGGAATAGTTGATAGTTTTTTTAAATATTTTTTTATTTGCAAGCAGAGAGAAAGAATATGGGCATGCCAGGGCATCTTGCCACTGCAAATGAACTCCAGAGGCATGCACTACTTTGTGCATCTGACTTCAAATGGGTACCAGAAATCAAACCTGGGCTGGCAGGTTTTGCCATCAAGTCCATTTAACCACTAAAACATCTCTCCAGCCCTTTGATTTTGTTTTATGTTTTGTGTTGTTTTGAGACAGAGCCTCATGTAGCCCAGGATGACCTAAAACTCTAGCCAAAGAAGACCTTGAACTATTTACCCTCCTGACTCCACCTTCCAACGGCTGGAATTACAGACATGTGCCCCCGTGCTTGTGTGTATGTTGCTGGGAATGAGTCCCGGGGCGTTACTCCTGCTCAGCAAGCCCTCCTCCGCCTGAGCTATACCTCCAGCCCTCGCTGAGAGTCTTGCTCTGTGATCACCTTATTTGTTCTCTTAACTGATGAAGCTCTTTCAGAATGAGGTGTCTTGGACTTGGCATTGGATTAATTAAGCAATGAGAGGCCCTGAAGGAATGATGCCATCTGATGACAGTCGAGGTTACTGCAGATGAAGGAATTCCAATCCTGCCCACCCATCAGGAGCTCCTCTGGCTGGATCTGGACAGAATAAAAATAAAAAAAGTTAAAAAGAGGGTAGGTGGATTTTAGACTTTAATTTCCTTTAACTTTAATTCCAAAAAAAAAAAAAAGTGAATTTGACTATGGAGATTACCTCTTTTGAACTTTGATGTGTCAAAGGAATTTAGTCTTTGAACTTTAAAGTCTCCTTGGTAATTGAAGAGTCAGAAAGAAAATAAATTCAGGTCTGGCTGTTCTTAAATTGTAGGCAGTTCATTATTGAGTTGTCTTCATGCAGGTTCTAACTGCAGGATCTTAGAAGATATTTAATCTCATGGAAGAATATCTAATGTGCTGTGTTGTAAAATATAGTTAGATACAACTTGGGGTGGGAAAGGAAGTCAATTTTCAACCAAAGGCACACTACAACTTGAAGTGGACTGTTATGACCTGAAGAGACACCCAGGGAATATTCAAAGATGCTTCAGTCGCCAGGCACGGTGGTGTATGCCCAAAATCCAAGCACTTGGGAAGCTGAAGATTGATGTAAATTTGAGGTCAGCTTGGGTTGCATAATGAGCCACTATCTGAAAACAGAAAACAAACAAAAACGATGCTATAGCTGGTACTCAGAAGTTAGGGTCTGAGCCGGGAAACAGGGCTCCCCTGGCTTAGTGTGACAGGGAGAGCCACACTTTTGCTTGATTCTTGGCATACAGACAAACCGCCATCTGGTAAGCATCTAGGGTTCGTTAGGGAGGATCACTTTGCAGGCGTTCTTGATGTTTCTTTCTGTGTGAGGTATACCATTCCTGACTCCTTCTGTCTCCTTGCAGATGACTTTCTTGGGGCACTTGCCCACTGACTCAGGCCACATTCTTCCAGCTAGACTTTGTGAAGACAAAGGTGGTGTTTTGATTGCTTTGAACATTTCCACTGTTTCTTTGTCTTCATTGATTTGATTTGGTTCTGAATGGCCCCTCCCCCTCAACAAACATCTCCAAATTGCATGATAGTCCCCAAGTCTATTTCATGTGTTTACAAAAATACGTGGAATTTCTGATACAACATGCAATGCTATATAAGTACATATACACATGAGATTAATAGGTAAGCACATACAAAAGTGTGTCATTTCCCACTATAACCACCTAGAAAGCAATCTATGTCATCCCTTACCTTGGTTAGTGATGTTTTCAAAACTAAAAACAGCCTGGCTTCTCAGTTTGAAGGCAGTGATGGCCCAGCTTGTGTGCATCAAGATGACATGTAATATTTGGCGAAGAGTGATGGGTCCCACCCAAGGCTTCTGATTCTGTAGGTGACAATGTTTCCTGAAACCTTGAATTTCTTTTCCCTCACTGCTTCCTATCTGCCTCCCAAACCTTGCATTTCTAATACAGTTCCATGCTTTGAAAATACTGGATGGCTGGGTGTGGTAGCAGCACGTGCCTAAATCCCCAGCACTCAGAAGATGGAGGTTGGAGAATTGAAAAGTTTGGCTACATGGCAAGTTTGAGGCCAGCATACGTTCCATGAGGCCCTGTCTCAGAAAATCAAAGAATTAAAAAAAAAAAATGGTCAGGCATGATGGCACATACATTTAATCCCACCAGCACTTGGAAGGCAGAGGTAAGAGGGCTGCCACAGGTTCAAAGCCACCTTGAGGACTACCATAGAGAATTCCAGGTCAGCCTGAGCTAGAGTGAGACCCTACCTCGGGAAAAAAAAAAAAAAGAATGAATGAATGGATGCATGAATGAAAGAAAAAATCACTGGGCAGCCAATGAGGCATACTTGTCACACACCCATTTCTATTCTTACATTATACAGTAGACCTTCCCTTACTCTCAGTTTATTTTCTGCAGTTTTACTCAGTCAACTACTGTTTAAAAAGCATATTGAATGCAGCCACTGCACATGAACTCCAGATGCATGTGCCACTTTGTGCATATGGCTTTGCACGGATACTGGAGAATCGAACTTGAGTCCTTAGGATTTGCGGTCAGGTGCCTTAACCATTGTGCCATCTCTCTAGCCCTCCATCTTATTTTTTTTTGAGACAAGAGGTCTCGCTGAACCTAAAACTCACCAATTTGGCTAGATCGGCTAGAGAGCAAGCCCTAGGAATACTGCTGTCTTCACCTCCCTGGAGCCAGGATTTCAGGTGCGTATTATCATGCCCAGCTTTTGACATGGGTCCTGGGGATCTGAACTCAGGTCATCCTACTTGGGTGAAAAACACTTGATCAAATGAGCTATCTCCCCAGCCCATAACTCATAACTTTCAAATTGCAGTTTGTTCTGAGTACTGGGATAAAAATCTCATGACATTCCATTCCATGCTGGTGAGGACATAAATCATCACATACCCATATTATAGAGGCTACTCTCCCATTAGCTACTTGTTTGCCATTTTTGTTATCAGATGAACTCCTCTGATCTCACAATATTCATATTTCAGCATCCTTTATGTGGCTTCTGGACACTATGTCAACATTCTTGCACTGTTTGCCTCAGTTATTCTCATCCAAAGGTATTGTATCATTTCACATTTCCATAAGAAAAAGAGTGAAGCCGGGCGGGGGTGGTGCACGCCTTTAATCCCAGTGTCCGGGAGGCAGAGGTAGGAGTATCATTGTGAGTTCAAGGCCACCCTGAGATTACATAGTAAATTCCAGGTCAGCCTGAGCTAGAGTGAGACCCTACCTTGAAACCTCCCCCCCCACAAAAAAAAAGAAAGAAAGAAAAGGAAAGGAAAGAAAAAAAAGAAAAAGAGTGAATACAATACCATAAAGCATTTTGAGAGACCAAGAGAGACTATAGTCGCGTAACTTTTATTACCAATGGTTTTTGTCATTGCTCTATTTAATTATTAGTTGTTATTGTAATCTATTATTGTGCCTACTTTATAAGTTAAATTTTACCATAGGTATGTGTGTATAGGAAAATATATTACATATAATCTGCCTATAGTTTACGTATTGATAACTTCAAGTACCTACTGGGGGTCATGGAATGTATCTTCTATGGTGCATGGGGGATACTGTGTTTTAATTTCCTACTTACAAACCCTCCCCTGCCCCGCTGCTCAGAAATAATGAAGGTTAGCACCTCCATTCCTTGCTGCCAAGCAACTGGAAGAGTCACTGGGCTTTGTGTCTGAGGTAAGGAACAGCTAATGGACACTTGATCAGGTGGTATGTTGAGTGGCGGCCATCTGCTTGTACAGATTGTATATATATGCTTTGTCAAAGGAGGGTGGGGAAATGATATCAGGATGTCTGGCCATAGGAAGCACAGATGCATTTACCTCCACTCTTTCAGAGAATCACTCTCTGATTCTTCTGTCTTGGTTGTCCATCAAAGGCTAGATGTAGAGACAAGGAGAGAGGTGTAAGGTGAGAAAATGAATGCCTGCCAATTCCTTCACAAGTTTGGACAATATCTTTGTTGATGCTGAAGATATTCCTGTTGTAACAAGCACCAATTAGATTAAAAATACTAAATCTCTTCTAGCTCAAGTGACAGGTGTTCAGAATTGTGACTCTTGCTTCCAGCACACATATAAGGAGGGAAAGTGTGACTGATCATTTTGTAAGGAGATGGCAGGTCCAGAACTGAGACACAGGGGGCGAAACCCAGGGAACATAAGACACATGTGTGGAAATCCTGACATAAATGAGGGGCTCTAGTTTTATGAACCGCCCCCCCCCCCCGGACACTTTAGTGAGCTTTGGAATGTGCACAATCACACCCCTCCTGGCAAGATTCCTTATGCATCAGTAAGTGTGCTTGTTCCAACATGATGTCACGGTCCCGTCTATAGCTGATTAGATCAGGGACAGTGTCTGATTTAAATAGCCAGGGCCGCGCAGGTGCAAGATTGTGGATAGGGAAGATTGACTTAATCAGATCTTCTGTGCGTTTAAAATCAGCAAATACAGCTGACAGCAGAGCACAGAAGGGAAAAGACACAAAGAGAAGCAACAGGGAGGAGCCATGAGGAAAGTGGAAGCACAGGCAGAAGGAGGAGACAAGAGAATCTGGAGTGGAGTGGGTGGGGGGGTGGCGGCAGAGAGAATATTTCGGTGGGTCCCCAGGGTCATCCTCCTTTTGAAGCTGCTGTGGCCACCTCCTCACTCATTCCTCTGGAGCAACTCTCTGCAGTTTTTCTTGTCCTACATAAACGACCATGAACCAAGATCACCCAAGCATGTTTCTAGTTCTTGCAAACCTAACTTTGTTAATTAAAAACAGACAAGAAAAGGTAGGGGCAAAATGTGACAAAAACCAACAGATTCAAGAAGAGATTGTTAAAGACTAAGACCTTGGACCAAAACAAGAAAGTTGAAATAGAATGTGAGAGGAGTCCCATTCACCACGCTAAGCAGGGCTGAGTGGACTCTACATGGTGTTTGGGCTGACCTCAGGCTACCAGATGCTATTGATAAGGCACATCTGGGACAGAAGTGAACTCAGCCCTACCCCCACGGTGTGGGGAACCAGAAGAGAATGATGGCTCTCACCTTGATGAACACTTGAATGAAAGTGACCACTTCAGGTTTTATGGACACCATTATGGGCATGGCCCCCACAGGCTCATGTGGGTGGCTGCTTGGTCACACATATGTGGTGGCTTGGTGTGGGGAGTCTGTGAAGCCTTTGGGAGTTGGGTCCTAGATGGAGGAAATAGGTCCCTAGGGGATGGGTCTTGAAATTTATAGCCTGCCCCCTCCACTCTGTTTCTGGTCTTCTCTCTATGTTCTGGTCCTTTAAGAGGTAACAGAACTGCATCAAGTCCCTGGAACCAGGCAGAGTTGAGCTAGTTTGAGATATGTATCCCCTTAAACTCATGTTCTGAATGCTTGGTCCTCAGCTGGTGGCAGTTTAGGAACTGGAGCCTTGCTGGAGGAGGTGTTTTGTTGGGGGCGGGCTTATGGGTGTAATAGCCGGCTGACCCTGGGCAGAGTTCGGCTCACCTTCAGGCTGCCATGTTCCACCTGCTGTGGCAGAGATGATGTCCAGCCTCTGCTCATGCCATCCTTTCCCCTCCCATAATGCAGCTTCCGCTCAAGACTGTAAGCCAGAGGAAAAGCCAGGTGCGGGATTTTCCCCTCACACCGCGCTCTCCGCAACTCGGGAAACGTGAGGGGAGAGCGGCAGCGAGCAGCGGAGGAGCAGACCGCGAGGTAGAAGAACACCTGGAGCAGCGAGACAACCAGAGCAGCCGCGGCTCCCTCCCCTCCCCCACCGCCTGAACCCAGCTCCGGCAAACAGAGCAGCGGCCCGGGACCCGGCCACGCCAACTTGGGCTGACAACGGGACCCAAGCAGGAGCAGAGTTCGGCAGCAACATCAGCGGCTCCAGCACCGGTAACAGCGGCCCCAGCAGCAGCAGACCCAGGAGCGGCAGCAGCAGCAGATCCCGCAGCAGCAGCTTCAGGGGGAGCAGCGGCAGTGGACACAGCAGCAGCAGCTTCAGCAGCAGTGGTGGCTTCAGCAGTGGCAGCTACAGCAGTAGCAGAGGCAGCAGCAGCGGCTCAGTTTGCCCCGTAGGAAAAGCAAGTGCCCAGCTCCAGAAATCAGAACAGCAGCCTGACGACCCAGGCAGCAACTTGACTGAGACCAAGACTGTAAGCCAGAATAAACGACTTTTTTCTCATTAACTGCCTTGGGTCAAGTGTTTCATCCCAGCAGTGGGAAGGTAAGTGCAACGGAGCTCCGTTCACCATGCTTTCCCTGCCATGATGGGCCAGGCCCTTATGAACCATGAGACAAAGGCTGGAGAGATGGCTTAGCACTTACGGAGCTTGCCAGCAAAGGCTAAGGACCCAGGTTCGATTCCCCAGGTCCCACGTAAGCCAGATGCACAAGGTGGCCCATGTGTCTGCAGTTTGTTTGCAGTGGCTAGAGGCCCTGGCGTGCCCATTCTCTCTTCTCTGTCTCTCTCTTTCTGTGCCTCAAATAAAAGAAAAAAAATTTTAATGACAAAATAAAACGTCTCTTCTCTAAAGTTGCTTTCATCAAGTATTTGATAACACCGATGAGAAAAGTAAGTCACACAGAGACCTTAACACTGTAGCATGTGAGTGAGGTATATGAATACATCCCTACAAAGTCAACACCCAGGACGTGGAGGCAGGAGGATTACTGCAACTTGGAAACCTGGTCTACAGTGTGAATTCCAAGTAATCCAGGACTGTGTAGTAAAACCCTTTCTCAAAAACAAAAACAGAGCTGGGGAGATGGCTTAGCAGTTAAGGCATTTTCCAGCTGTCACAGTCAGGTTCACATTGCTGGCAGAAATCACCCGATCAAGAGCAGCTTGTCGGGGAAAGAAAAAGAAGTTTATTTTGCCTAATAGGCTCGAGGGGGAAGCTCCATGATAGCAGGGAAAACAATGGCATGAGCAGAGTGGACATCACCCCCTGACCAACACAAGGTGGACAATAGCAACAGGAGAGTGTGCCAAACACTGGCAAGGCGACACTGGCTATAACACCCATAAGCCTGCCTCTAACAATACACCGCCTCCAGGAGGCATCAGTTCCCAAATCTCCATCAGCTGGGAACCTAGCATTCAGAACACCTAAGTTTATGGGGGACACCTGAATCAAACCACCATGCCAGCATAGCCAAAGGACCCAGGTTTGATTCCCCAGGACCCACATACAGCAAGATGCACAAGGTGGTGCAGCCATATAGAGTTCACTTGCAATGGCTAGAGGTCTCTGTCTTTCTCAGAAATAAATAAATATTTTAAAAAGCAACATGTAGGCACCCAGACACCAAGAGTAGCCAGTGGCCATACAGACCCACTGCCTCTCCTCACATAATTTCTAGGCATCCATGTATTTCCACTGCATCATCATGCTTGCCTCGTCATATTTCCCAGAATGTGACAGTAACCAAATTTCTTTTTTAGCATAAAGCCACAAGACAAGCCTTGCTTTTGATTGTTTTTAAAAGCTTCATATTTGTTTAGCTTTCTGGCTCGATGCTTGTGCCTTTAACACCTTCATGAGGTTTCTGCTCCTCAGTAAGGACAGCTCGCTCAATCCTGTCACAGACATATTTAGCACACACAGAACCACTACAGGCCCGGCTGACATGTTTCTTGGTTTGGACATTCTCATAAGGACTTTGGGTCTCCCAGCACATCCCCTTGACGTCGCATGCTGACTCTGGTGCGTCCCAACCTTCTTGGTGTACAGGTCAATGTTTCTATCACCAGGGAATGGGGACAGCCTAGCTTTGTTAGAGGCTGTGTTGTGGGAAAGCCTATGATGGCCGGTCAACAGCTGGACCATTCTGAAGACCTCTAAACACTGGCCCCAGAACAGCGCAAATCTTATTTGGTTGGTTCCACAGCTAAGTTCCTTGCTAGACTGCATCAGGATGTTTCACAACCATAACACCACGTCTGCCTTTGTTTCAACTCTTCTCTAGCACCTAGCTCGCTGTTGAGCTGAGTAGAACTATTAGATCTGGAAACGAGGGAAATTCAAGTAGATCAGACTGTGATTTTCAGATACCTGTGAGGCTCTCAGGTAGAGGAAGAGGGGGTGTGCTTTCAAGAGCTGCTTACCGGGGCAGAATTAAGAGGTAGTGTTCGTCCAAGAGAACCGCACATGTGGTAGATCCCCGAGTTCTTGCATGTTCACGGCACACCCGCTCCTCACCGATGAATCATTCTGAAGTTCCCCTGCATCTCCAACACGTCACGAACCACTGACTGATGAATGTTCATCACCGGAAGATAGATTGTTCTTTTTTCCCCCTCAGTACTGGATATTGAATTTAGGGCCTCTTACATGCGAGGCAATTACCCTACTAATAAGCTATATCCCCATTGACTTGTGCATTTGCTTTCTTTCTTTAATATTTTTATAGGAGGAGGGAGAGTTTTTGGTTTTTCTTGTTGGTTTTGAGGTGGGTCTCCCTCTAGTCCAGACTGACCTGGAACTCACTCTGTAGCCCCAGGCTGCCCTCAAACTCAGTGATCCTCCTGCCTCAGCCTCCCTCCCTAGTGCTGGGATTGAATTCATGAATCACCACACCAGGTTCTCCCGTTGTGTATTTTGTTTGTTTGTTTGTTTTTTGAGGTAGAAATTTGCTGTAGTCCAGGCTGACCTGGAATTCACTATGTACTCTCAGAGTGGCCTTGAACTCACAGCGATCCTCCTACCTTTGCCTCCCTGTGTCCCCCCAAATGCTGGAATTAAAAGATGTACAGCACCCCGCCCTGCTAGTTTGAGGTGGGGTCTTACCAACTTGCACAGGCTACTCTTGAACTTGCCACCCACCTACCTTAGCCTCCTGAGTAGCTGGGATTACAGCCCTGCACCACCAGAGCTTTTAAGGTTTTTATTTTCATTTTGCTAACCTCCCTAAGTAACATTTCGAGAGGTTAAAAATGTCTTGTCTCAAAAAGCAGTGAATTATTTGTTAATATAAATCTTCCAGGCGAGGTGGATAACCACCTGCTATGTGTTTTGGTGAGAATTCTTTCATTGGTGAGATTTTGGTCAAGATGACATTTATCTCTATTAAATTCTAACACAGTGTGCATTTCAGTCTGGGTGATACAAATGGGAAGTACTAAAAAAAAAAAAAAAAGAAACAAAAAAAAAAAAACCAAAAATGTGATGATGCCACTTAATCGCACCAAACCTCTATTTTCTCATCTGCTGAGCAGGGTGGGTGATATGGGCTCTTTCTAAAGTAAAAGGTTGGCAAACACCAAAACAGAACCTCTGAGCTTTTCTTTTAAAAAAAAAATATTTTATTATGTATTTATTTGAGAGAAAGAGAGAGAGAGAGAGTGTGTGTGTGTGTGTGTGTGTGTGTGTGTGTGTGTGTGTGAATGGGCGTGCCAGGGCCTCCAGCCATTGCAAATGGACTCCAGATGCATGCGCCCCCTTGTGTTTCTGGCTTACGTGGGTCCTAGAGAATCAAACCAGGATCTTTTGGCTTTGTAGGAAAACACCTTAACCGCTAAGCCATCTCTCCAGCCCCCTGAGCTTTAGAAAGTACGAGTTGTGAGGTTGGGAATATGGTCAAACACCAACTGTGCAATTATGAGGACCTGAGCTTGGATCCCCAGCACCCAACTAAAGTGCTGGCATTGTTGTGTGTGCCTGTGATCCTCGTGCTAGGGAGACAAAGGCAGGGAATCCCTGGGGCTCAGTAACTAGCTAGTTGTGGTCTGAACTCTTTCCCAGGGTGATGCTGATACGCACTTGCTTCTGCAGGGCAGAACACCCACAGCAGACTGAAGCCTGATTCCCCTTAAATTCTATCGAACGAACCACTGAGTTTATTGGGCTTTCTTACAGAGCATCGCGATGGGGTGACCTATAGGAATGTGGAGACCCCAAAAGAGCGGTGGCATCACTTCCCAGCATGGATGTTGACTTTCCCATGGTTGCAGGGACGGAGCTTCCTCTGTATACCCCGGCTCCTCCCAAGGCTATAAGCCACTGTGCGTCATTGTGTTCAGCTGTCACCAGAGCACCTGGGATGTCGTGTGTGAGTGTGTGTGTGTGTGTGTGGACCCTTCCTGCCTGCTTCTTTTCTGGGAGAATGTC
Organism: Jaculus jaculus; assembly: GCF_020740685.1. Taxonomy (NCBI): domain Eukaryota; kingdom Metazoa; phylum Chordata; class Mammalia; order Rodentia; family Dipodidae; genus Jaculus; species Jaculus jaculus. Next base: position 10,017,654 of record NC_059113.1, on the reverse strand, counting down.
AATAGGCCCAATCTCAAAAGCTCTCTTAAGCGGTCTCAACTGCTCCTGATAAAGACAGCAATAGTTGTTTCATACAGCACTTGTCTAGCTAATCAGCGAGTCTTAGGTCCACCAAGAGACTCTATCTCAAAGCATAAGGTGGAAAGTGATTAAGGAAGACATATGATGTCCACCTGTGGCCTCCATGCTCATGCCCCCAACACACACACAAACATGCATGTTTATACACATGCATACCACACGCACACAGGCATGCCAAAAATAGTGCGAATTGCTCTATAAAGTATGAGGTCTTTGCTCCTGAGGGAGAGAAGGAAATCTTTAAGGATCTATCTCCTGACGTCCAGGCCAAGTTTCTGTCAGTCTGAAGCAAGGCTGTTTTTCCTCAAACCCTGGAGACATCTTAGAGATAGTTTTTGTGTCTCTCTCTCTCTTCTCTGCTCAGTGATAATAGGGCTGTTAACTTGTTTTTTCAGCAGTGATGATTTTGCTTGCTACATAAATGTCAAGTTCCACTTGACTAGAAGTTAATATATAATGTCTCTCCCTTTTCCTCATGAGTATAATCCAGTTAAATTATCCCTTTTTGCACATTGATTTTTTTTCCAGTTTTAAATCCTAAAATAGCATATTTCCCCCAACTGCTTTACTGCTTTCAAGGCAATGAGAATCGTGCCCGGCATTGTGGGAGTTTAATGCAAATCATGTGAAGTTGGCTGTGCTTCAAGCTAACAAGAGTACCGCCACATGGCCGTTTATCAAGGACAGTCTGACAGTCCCAGGGGTCTAAATTACCTTACATTTACAGAGATTCATTCAGTCGCCTGTCACCTTCATGCAATTCAAATAGGAACACGAGACATGTCTTATTATCGCCATTTGATTCAGAGGAATAGCTAAAATACAAAATAATTAAATGTCCTTTCAGTAAATCATAAAGACCACTTGGCGTCATCCACGTTAGCTCTGAGCTTACAGACCTTATTTCCTATTGGCACGTAACACTTGCTGCTGAATCTTCAGGTGACAGTAGAAGATTCTCCCTTTCCCAAGATGCACACCTATAATGCCACGGGAGTCTCTCTCAACTATTGGCCAGCCTTTCTAGGAAGGGCTGTGTCTGACCTCTATCCGGTGCCTTCAGAGACAACCTGAAGTTGAAGTTGAAGGAGACAGGTGTGGTAGGTAGTACGCTCATACAATCCAGCCGTGGGAGGCTCAGGCAGTCGTTGGGTCATGAGTTCAAGGCCAGCCTGGTCTATACATAGTATGATCCCAACTTTAAAAAGAAAAAGAAAAAAAACAAAGTTCTAGGGAGGCAGTCCTCAGAACAAGAGGGGGTACTTAAAAGGGTAAACTTGTCTTTGTGAAAGAATGTGGGTGTTTGGCTATTGAGGCCCATAGGAATCTCTGGGAATGTGCGTAAGCCAGGGCAGGAGGGAAGAGAAGTTGGGTAAGGGAGCTGCACCTGCCTTGCACGCGAGAGCTCTATGGGTCACCTCCCGGGGGGCCGGAGATCACTCAGTGAGCTAGTGAACCGGCAGGGGCCACTTTCTCCGCTCCCCACATAAGTCAGCTGGTGTCGGGGGACACGCCCTTGGCCATGCAGCTAGTCAGTGCCAGCCCTGCCGTGAGCTCCGCTCTGCAGACACTGCAAGGCTTTGTCTTGCCCATAGATGAATCTCAAACACCCTCGATTTGCAAGGAGATGCCTAGAAAATGAAGACTCCTCTTAGACTCCCAGAAGCAGTAACATAGACGTCAATACTACACACCACGCTTTGCCTGCGAAAGGCTGGCCATGCGTGATGAACACTGGGCTCATCAGCCCTTCTCCCCTTTGAGGCGAGGGAGGCTCCCGGTGCCCCAGGTTTAACGCTTCCATGAGAACCCTGGAAAGCTTCTGGGAATATTTGTTCCGAGCTTGTAAATTTTGCTGGAGACCTCCTCAGACCCAGAGGGAAGGGGACTTTCCCAGACAACACTCTTGCACAACAGGCCCCTCTTTTCGTGCACCCCCTCCTTGCACTTCAATGAAGAACCGCCTCTCTGATACCCCCATTTCCTAACAGCCAGCTGCTAACCCGCACCTCTCAGCTTTCTAAGCGAGCACCTTCTCCAGACAATATCAGGGTGATGGACAGGTCGGCCTAATGCAGGTCTGGAGGGAGGGGAACCCGAGCCTGTCTCCAGAGAGCCAGTGACAGATAGCGCAGGGGACCCCAGGGCCCTCCCCCCTCCCCCACCCGAGCCCAGCCCCTCCAGCGGCAGAAGTGGCAGAAGTGGCAAGGAACCCACCGCTGCAAGTTGAAACAGGACTCCCCGCCTCCCCTCTCAGCAGCAGGGCTTTAAATAGGATTAATGAGAGAGAACATTCTAAACATGGCTCTAAAAGCTTCCAGAACAGACAGCCAGCTACTTCCTCTCCAGCTGCCATCTTGGATTCCTTCCCCAGGCTGCCTCCCCCAACTTCCATCCAGGGTTTCTGGGCCCGGCTCTGACTGAGCCTAACCCTGGATTTCAATGACAAGATGGAAGTCCTTTGACCACTTTAAATGCCAGAAAGTTCACTCTGGCCTCACTCAATTAGAGTAATTATCTCCTCTGATACAATTATCCCCTCTGATAAAATTCAAAGGTGCTAAGTAAGGGGGTGGAGCGGACTGGGAAGGGGGCAGCATTAGGCTGTCAGTCACTCCCGCCTTAGTGGGGGACTCTGTTTTGTAGCAATCACTGAAAATCCTGGTGAGTGTTGTTTGGGATCCAGCACATATTTTTCATACATCTAGTTCTGTGGAATTATGTTACTAATTTCACTGTGGAAGTAAGGGCGCTGGACCTATGAAAGCAAGAAACTAGGCCAACGTCACAGCTACTAGGGGCTGGGCAGAATGAATGGTCATGTCTCTCACTCACGATGCGGTTCCTTTTCCACTCTATCATGCTGGATGGTCCCAAACCATTTCTAAAGGAAATAGGCTAGAAAGGCTGTGAAGGCCTCTCTCTCTCTCTCTCTCTCTCTCTCTTTTTCCTTCCTTCTCTCCCTTCCTTTTGAGACATTGCCTCATGTAGCCCAGGCTGGTCTCAAATCCACTACAGAACCTAGGATGACCTTGTGCTTCTTTAGCCCAGGCTGGGCTCAAACTTGCAATCTTTCTTTCTTCCTCAGCCTCTAAGAGCTGTGATCACAGACATGTGACATGACTCTCGGTTTAGGAGGAGCTGGTGATGAGCTCCAGAGCCTTACGCGCCCCAAGCAAGCACTCTGCCAATTGAGCTACACCCCCAGCCGTTTCTGAGCTTCTGGTCGGGACAGGGGTGGCAAAGAATGGACTCCGTAGAGAGGGTTGTTCAAAGCTAAGCAAGCTGGTGCACGTGAATAATCCGGGTACTTGGAGGTTAGTTTGAGTCTAGGTCAGGATACATAGTGAGACTGCATCAAAATTAAAAAACAAAAAAACTTTTATTAAGTGAAAAAAGATACAGGAAGAGAATGGTTTTCCACACATTCTTCCCTGTCCCTAGCCTTTGCAGCAAAGACCCACTTACTCTCCACAGCAATACCGTGGTTGGGACACACTTGTTCCTCCAAGAATCTCAGCATCCACAGTCCCTCACAGGTAGTGAGTGACACAGTGTTCGCATGCAATTGAGGCACATCCTCCTATAGGCTTTGAGTCACCTCCCTATTACTTATAGTCCCTAACAACACACGGGCTGTGTTGTTTAGGGAATAATGGCAAGAAACTGGTTTGCACGTGTTCAGTGCACGGTGTTTTTAATATTTTCAACCCACATTGGTTGGTCCCAAGAATGCAGAAACCATAGATCCAGAGGGCTGGCTGTCCTCTTAGTAAGAAATCTCAGGAATTCTTTTTATTTTTTTAAAATTTATTTATTTATTTATTTATTTGAGAGCGACAGACACAGAGAGAAAGGCAGATAGAGGGAGAGAGAGAGAATGGGCGTGCCAGGGCTTCCAGCCTCTGCTAACGAACTCCAGACGCGTGTGCCCCCTTGTGCATCTGGCTAACGTGGGACCTGGGGAACCGAGCCTCGAACCGGGGTCCTTAGGCTTCACAGGCAAGCGCTTAACCGCTAAGCCATCTCTCCAGCCCAGGAATTCTTTTTTTAAAGAACCCCGAGGTTTTATTTTATTTATTTATTTTCAAGCAGAGAGAAAGAGAGAAGAGAGACAGATAGAGAGACAATAGGCATGCCAGGGCCTCTAGCCACTGCAAATGAACTCTGTGCCCCTTGTGCATCTAGCTTATGTGGGTCCTGGGAAATCGAACCTCGGTCCTTTGGCTTCCCAGGCAAATGCCTTAACTGCGAAGCCATCTCTCCAGCCCAAAACCTCAGGAAATTTGATGCTACTTCACAGTTTTGTCACCAGTGAACCTTGAAGGCAAAATTGGTCCCCTTTAGCCAAGGGCCTCTTCTGGATGGACTACACAACTTGGTTCACACAACAACCCTGCTCTGAATCACTGGGGCAATCTCAGACAAGACCTCAGCGCTCCCCCAAGCCACTGCCCTGTCCCTGTCCCATGTGACCTCATGCACTCCATCGCACGTGATCTACACTCCACCACAGGCAGGTTGGAAATATTAGCAAAATATCTGGTTGTCAAATAGAGAATTCGATATCCAGAGTACACGGGGTGCAGTTGACCCTGGAGACATGAGAGAAGAATGGAGATTGAAGCCCAGAGCTCAGGGACCAGGTCGCCTCTGCTAGGAAGCCAGGGGGTGCAGCTGGGAGGTGGCTCAGTAGGTGAAGTGTGAGGATGGGAGTGCTGATGCTGCACGCCCAGGTAAGTGCCCTACGCACATGTCAGCCTGCCTGCCTGTCATCCCTGCCCTTGAAAGGCAGAGACAAGACACCCCCAAAGCCAGCCTCAAGAAATAAGCTGGAGAGGGCTGGAGAGATGGCTTAGCAGTTAAGGTGCTTGCCTGCAAAGCCAAAGGACTTCGGTTCGTTTCACCAGGACCCATGTAAGCCAGATGCACAAGGAGGCACATGCGTCTGGAGTTGTTTGCAGTAGCTGGAAGCCCTGGTGCTCCCATTATCTCTCTCTCTCTTTCCCTCTCTCTCTCTCTTTCTGCCTCTTTCCCTCTCTCAAATAAATAACTAACTAAATAAAATATTTTTAAAAAAGAAATAAGATGGAGAGTACAGAAGACACTGATGTCAACCTCTGGCCTGTCCATGCACACCCATGCACACCACATGGACTCACACACATGCACAGGCACCACACACACATGTGCGTGCACAAAGAGAAGAAGAAGAGGAAGAGGAGAAAGAAAGACAAAACCGAGGAGGCTAGCAGGAGCCCAAGGCCTCTCCCAAACAGACACAGCCCTTAAGGGACAGCATCAGCCTCTGTCTGGGATTCCGAACAGAGCATCCGACACATGGCTGAGTTAATGGGTAAATTTGATTGTAGCACACGGGGTCTCAGGCACCTCTGCTGCGGTTTTTCTCCCCTGGGGAGGGGGAAGGAAATGAATGTGTCACCATTCCCCACAGGGGAACTAAATGATGTCGCAGCTGCTACGGTCGCATGTGCTCTGCTTGTTTAAATGAGGTTAGGGCAATGAGTAAATGTGAGTGTGACAGGGCCCATTTCTAAAAGGCTTCCCTCAGAACTGACAAGGGTTCTGCCAGCATCTTTGTCCATGTGCCATTCCTCAGCCCTGGGGAGAAATTATCCCCAAAGTCAATTAGCCCATTAGCCACCAAGCACGGGCTCGGGAGTCCACGGTGAGGGGGCCATGGTGGTTCATGCCTGTGATCCCAACACCCACGAGGCTGAGGCAGGATTGTCATGAGACCAAGCCCAGCCCGCCAGGCCAGTGAATTGCTGGGCTACGGAATGAGACCTGGTCTCAAAAAACCCATTCACCCTGGGGAGGTGGGAGGTATTTGAAAGCTATGCTGAGCGGGTTTAAGCTTTTCATGACTTGCGCTTCCAGTGATTCTAGAAGAATCTTATTTGTTTCACAATGTGGGGAAGAGTTGAGGAGTCAGCCGGAAAGGCATACGACAGACTAGCAGCAAACGTTGTTTGCTGGAGGTCTGCCTCCTCCTCAAAGACACTGTGAGATACGTGGCTATGTCCCAAGCTGTAGTCTCCGCTCCACAGACGGGACAAAGGCCATGGACTGCTCACTGATGTGGCCCTGACTGCTAGGTGTCAGAAAAAAAAAATAGTGGGTGTGTGTGAGCTCATGTTTGCACAGGTACACGTTGGGGGGGGACATTCATGGGAAGGCCACAGGACCTCAGGTATGCTGTCATTTTTTTGTTTTTGAGACATGGTCTCTCATTGGCTTGGAGCTTGCCATGTAGGCTAGACTGGCCAGCCAGAAAACCTCAGGGGCCCACCTGTCTCTATCTCTCTCTGTCTCTGGGATTCGGGGTGTGTGCCACCACGCTGGCCTTTTTATCTTTATGTGGATACTAGGGTCAAACCCATGACCAAGCACTCTATTGACCCAGCTATTTCCTTGGCCCAGAAATGATTTTGGATGCTAAGAAAGCCACGATGGACAAAGATCTTTTATTTTCTCAGCCTGTTGTACGTAGGTCTTGGGGGCAGAAAGTAGACTGACAATTCCCCCGTCGTTGTGACGCCACCCTGCTAAAGGTACAGCCGTGTCCTGACCCCAGTATGGCAGCAAGAGGGAAAGAGCAGAGCCTGGCACCCCGCGGGGCTAAGGCGTGGACCGGCCTGGGAGCTGCTCTGAGCTCAGAACACGGGTTTCCTAGTGTTCTAGCCAGGTTGAGTTGACCTTTCCTTATGGGGAATAGAAACATCCCCATGACTCACAGCATTGCACAAACTTGTCAAAACCACAGCAGAGGGCTGGATTGCTTAGTGGTTAAGGCCTGCAAAGCCAAAGGATCCGGGTTCGATTCTCCAGGACCCACATAAACCAGATGCACAAGGGGGCGCATGTGTCTGGAGTTCCTTTGCAGTGGCTGGAGGCTCTGGTGTGGCCATTCTTTCTCTCTCTCTCTCTCTCTCTCTCTCTCCCTCCCGCCCTCCCTCTTTCTCTCTTTCAAATAAATAAATAAAATATATTTTTAAAAAAAAACCAGCAGAGATACACCTCTAACCAGTGACAGCCCAGGACCTTTTGGAGAGAAATGATGTTGAATGCCAAACAACCCATTCCATCAAACTTCCTTCTCAGCGAGGTCAGTCCTGCATTTCGGGAAGATCACGCAGCAGCCTTCCAGCAAGTGCTGACTGTCACTGATTGACAGTCTCGGGTTTTGGAGGCTTGTTCCTTAGACAATCCTTGGGGCTATCTGGGGAGGTTGTGTAACTTTTAGGAGGGAGGACCTGGCTAGCAGAAGCAGGTCAAAGGGGGCAGGCTTTTAAAGATCATGGCCCGGGAGTTCTGGCCTTCCGCCCTGCTTCGTGTTTTGCCACTGTGGGAACAGGCTCTAAGAGGTCAATGTTTCACCATACGTACCCGTCATAATGGACTGTAACCTCTAAAACCATGAGCCAAAATAAGGCTTTCCTGCCTTAAATTATCTTTGTCAGACATTTTGGTCACAGCAATAAAAAGTCATTTATACGCTGATGAAACCTGTTCATTCTAGAAGCCTCTTTGTACCACTTAAGCCCTGATACTTGCTGCATTAGCAGCATTGGATGGTTCCCTGGGAAACGCTGTCTGTCTGTGGCCAGCTCCAACAAGTCAGTCAGTTATGAGGTTTCCAAGGCAGGCGTGGGACACATGCCATTGAATCCTGGGGTTGCAGCTCTATGGAAGCTTAACCAATTTCCTGTCTTGCACTTGAGACATCATTTTTCCTTTCACTGGACACATAAGATGGAGGTCCCCATTATTGTGGAAGGCCATGTTAAGGTCACATGACCTCCTATGGAAGACAGAACACTGATGCCAGCAATGTTTCCCGCTGTTTGTTCCCTCCACAGCTTCCTTGGTCTTACAGATAGTCATGTCAGAGATAAGGCTGGGGGCGGTGGGGGAGGCAGTCTTACGTTCAGATAGCCAGGGAAGGCCGGAAGGGATGGGACTCCCGATTCAAAGCAGTTTCCTGAAGCTTATATAGAAGAGGCCTTTCAGGTAAGAAATGCAAATTCTGGTTAGAAGAGTTAAAGCTAACTAGAAGGAACCCTTTCTGCCTAAGATGAAGGCAAGGCCCCAGGCTATTCCTCTAAAGCCACGAGACAAAGGCTTGTTCTGTATCTTTCCTTTTGTTTATTTTTTCTCCCAGAGGCAGCTAAAAAATGGGGTGAATGCTGCCTATTGGTTCCTCAGATTATTACATGACTCAACGGCTTTATACTATTTCCTCCCTTACTCTTCAGAGGGTTCCCAGCCTCACTTAAATGTGGTCAACCTTTCTTACCTCCCAACACAAGGCTCTGGAGTTTTGCAATTAAAACAATACCAAGCAATCACCTTGTGTGTTTTCTACCACCTTTAACTTTGGTACTTCTTTTTGTATTACCAGATGAACAGACAGCTGGGGGAAAATGTTTTTAGGCCCATTTTGCTGATGAGAATTTGAGTCTTAAATTAAAAGGTTGTGACCAGACTGCAAGTTTGAGTCAGTAGGGCTACATGTAGCTCTTCTGAATCTGAAAGGCTGTCCTAAGTGTGCCACTGCACCACAGTGTTCATTGAAGTGCCCGTATGTTGAGTTCTAGGGACTCAATGTGGAATAAAAAGGATGTGGTCTTTGAGCAAACGCCAAGTCTGCCGGCGATTTAAATTGCGTCAGGTGAAAGCTCTCAAAGACTGAGCTATAGTCCAGATGTCACGCTGGCCCATGGCTCTGGTCCTGTGTCCTAGAGACGGAGGACAAGATGACAAGCCAGGACAGGAAGCCCAGATCGCAGTCCACGGGAAGATGAGGAGGGCAGGGGACTTTTGTAACCACAAGTTTCATGGTCTAGGTTGGCCTCAAACTCTTGAACATCCCATCTCCTCCTTTAGAGCATTTGCCTACCAACACAGATCAGCATAGCCGTCTATATATAGACACATAATTCACATTTCAGGTAAGGCACATTGTGAGGGCTGTGGCCTTCTCAGGAGTCCAGATCCTCAGGAAGAGCGAGCTCCTTCGCTGGAAAAGGAGCCACTTTGGGAATTCCACCGGGGAAGGTGGTAGGCAGGCCCACGTACTGCAGCGCCAGGCCCTGTCAGTGAGCTAACTTTGTCCCCGGCGGAGGTCTGCTTCCTGAGGGTTTTGTGTGCTCAGCCTTACTCCCATGCAAATGCTCTGTACTAAATCCATCACTGGTCTCCTATCACTCTGCCTCCTCATTTCCACCTCCACTCTCAAAGCACCCCACTTTATCTCTGAAGCACCCCTTCCTTAGGGTGTTTCTGTTGTTCCAGAATGTATCCAAATCCACCCTCCACACCCGCACCAACATTCCGCCCACACTCTGCCTAACTCTGTCATGATAGGACGTGTCACACCCAGTCCTCTTCCCAGAGCCTCCGACAGAGACGGCAGCGTCGCGGGAAGGGGTACCTCAGTCAGGTGCGGTGACGCACACCTGTAATGCAGAAGCAGGATCCTGAGTTCAAGGCCAGCCTGAGCCACGCACTGATAACTTGCCTCAGAAATAAAAGTGTGTCATCCAAAGCATCCACTTGAAGAACTAGGAGACCGAGGCCTAGCCAAGGATCCAGACCATACAAACAGCCCGTGGAAGAGACCCGAACCAGGGGAGGCTGGCAGGCCCTTCTGAATGCTCCTTTGCTCAGCTTCATGGAATACCACACGTGAAGACACAAGTTTAACTGAGGCTGAGAGCCCACCAGATCCCTTATATGTCCTTCGGGTTCTACTTTTACCTGTAGGTGCTGGATACCTAGCCATTCAGCAAGAATTGCTGGAATACTCTCACCTGCATGCGAACATGTGTATATTGGGTCAATGTGTGGGACATGCAGAGACATCGTGGGGATTTAGTGAAAGGAGGCATCAGTCTCCTGTGGGGCTCACAGAAGGTATGGGTAAAGATGGTGTTTCAGGACAGGGGCTTTGCCAAGTGGAGTTAAAGGAGCAGGTGAAACATCTGAGATTGAGGAACAGGTGTATCAAAGAGTGTAAAAGGAGGTGATACAGGAGGCTCAGTAGAATTTGTGGGGATGTGTGGAAGTTGTAGCACTACTTGTAATTAATACAGTAGTGTGTGTGTGTACATGTGTGCACCAGGATCTCTTGCTGCTGCAAATGAATGCCTGCTTTGTTTTATGTGGGTTGCTGGGGAATTGAACCCAGGCTGGCAGGAATTGTAAGCAAGCACCTTTAACTGCTGAGCCATTTCTCCAGCCTCCTGGTTTTGGTTTATTTGAGATAAATTCTTGCTGGCTGGCCTGGAACTCACAGGGATCTTCCTGTCTCTACCTTTTGAGTGCTAGAATTTCAGATGTGTGTCACTACACCTGGCTGATGCATATGTTCTTATCACATGCCAGGAATTCCTTCTCACTTAATACTGGCAACCAACAAACCTATAGCCTAAGGATTCATTCATTTCACCAAAACTGCCAGGCATAGTGGCACACACTTTTAATCCCAGCACTCAGTACTTGGGAGGCAGAAGTAGGAGGACTGCTGTGAGTTCGCGGCCACCCTGAGACTACATAGTAAAGTCCAGGTCAGCCTGGGCTAGAGTAAGACCCTACCTCGAAAAAGTAAAAAAAAAAAAAAAAAAAAAGACCTTAGAATGCCTTGCATGTGTGTGACAGATCCTAGGTACTGGGGAACACACATAGATGAACAAAACAGTTCAAGTCCTCTGCCATGAACGAGACAGAACAAGTCTCTGCCCTTGTGGAGTTGACATTCTGGGGACTGTGATCCTCTTCTGTAAATGAGAAATGATAAACAAGACAGAGAGGTAAAGGCTTTAGCTCAAACGCTGTCTATCAAGGTCTACCTGCATATTTAATGTTTTTATTTATGTATTTATTGGCGTGTTGAGACAGGGTTTCACTGTGTATTCCAGGCTGAGCTTATTATGTAGCCCAGGTTGGTCTCAAAACTGGCAGCAATCCCTCTGCCTGAGCCTTCTCAGTGCTGAGATTAGGTGCTGGCTCTTCTGACTGCATGTTCAAAGCGCTTGTTGTACTCTGGAAGCCAAGCACTGAAGATTGGGGTCTTCAGGGTCAAGATCAGCAGGCAGCCACAAGGACCTCCTCCTACACGGTTCTCAGCAGGGGAGTGGCAGAAACGCAGTGGTTTGGTTTCCTCTGGGCAGTCTACCCCCATTCTATTTATATCCTGAGGTGCCCTCCACATGCCTCCTTTAGGCCTGGGCAGGAATTCACTGGTCAGAACTGATGCCTTCGGGCTGACCTGCTTCCGGAAGGGATTACCCACCAGGTACCCTCAGACAAGGGCTAGAAAGGTGGGTGGTGAGCCTAGGGCCTTGGCATGCTAGGTAGGTGCTCTCACTAAGCTACCTCCCCAGTACCTCCCTGTTCTCCTCCTCCTCCGCCTTCTTTTTTACTTTGAATTTTAAGACAGGGTCTTACTACGTTGCTCAGGCTATCCTTGAACTCACTAGGTCCCAGGCTGGCCTTGGCCTTTCAATCCCCAACTTCTTGGATCACAGGCGAACTCCATTAGGCACGGCAATGGCAATGAAGGCTGAAAAGTATAAACTGTCTGAGAGTGGAGCGCTGGCATTGTGGCCTCCAGTTTTTTCCTTTTTTGTGTGGTTTTTTTTTTTTTTTTTTTTTTTGTGAAGCCATGCCCCTCTCTAGGCTGCTTAGTCCTTGGACCAATACCACCCAGCCTTTCACTGGACTGGGGGTGAAGTGGGTGGGTAGGGAAATAATAACGGAGACAGCAGACTAGTAAGAGACAGAAAAGATGGGGAAGCCCTGCATGATGGTAGGTTCTCAGCAGGGGAGTGGCAGAGGTAAGGAGGGTCGCCGAGAGTTCGAGGCTACCCTGAGACTACATAGTGAATTCCAGGTCAGCCAGAGCTGGAGTGAGCCCCTACCTCGAAAAACCAAAAATAAATAAGTTAATAATTAATTTAAAAAATTAATAAAAGAAGAAAGATGGGGAAGGAGAGCCCTCCCGAGAGAAGGATCCGGCGAGAGGATGCTTAAGGGAAAGCCTGGGGAGAGCAGAACGCGCGTCATGAATGGCAGGCATGGTGCGGCGGCGCAGGCTGGGGAGAAGGCGGAGTAGGGGAGAGGCGGCCAGCCAGGACCCCCGCCGTCCCCGCCCCGGGTGCGGTCCGATGGAAGCGGGAGCGCACGCACCGGGGAAGCGGGACTCGCGCCGGCCGCAGGGCGCACCGCCCCGCACCGCAGCCGGGGAGGCCGGAGCAGCTCCAGCTGTCAGCCGGGGAACAAAGGCCGCGGGGCGCCGGGGAGCGGGCCTCGGGCGGCGCTGGCCAATGAGCGGCGCCGGCGCTGGCCCCGCCCCGCCCCGCCCCGGACCCCGCCCCGCCCCGGACCCCGCGCCCAGGCCGGCGCGCAGAGAGCCTGGCGGCGGGCGGCTGCGGACCGGCGCCGCGGACCAAAGTTTCTCCGCTGCAGCCGCCGACTGCTGCGCGCCTGTGGCCCCGGGCAGAGGGACCCGCCTGGCTCAGCGGGCGCTGGAAGCAAAATAATAATAATAATAATAATAATAACAATAAATAAATAAAAGAGAGAAACAGGAACACACCGCACTGGGGAAAAAAAAAAAAAAAAAACCAAAAATCTGCCACCAGCCCGGAGGCGCCCGGGAGCAGGTAAGATGCCGCCCGGGGAACCGGGATCTTGCTAAGTGTCTCCGGCCGTGCCCGGTGCCCAGCGCCCGGCCAAGCTGCGCTCCCCCCCATTACCCAACCCCACCGCAGCGTGCCAGTCGGTGCGTGCGTCCGTCGGTCTTTGTGTGTCTGTGTTGGCGTCTGTCTTGGAGTCTTTGTCTCTGCTTGCAACAGTCAGGGATCTCTTTTCCCCACCCCGCGCCTCTGTCACCGCGATTGCTGCTGATCTGGACCCGGCCCGGAGGAGAGGATGTGCGTGTCCGTCAGTCCTTCTGTCTTTGTCCTATGTCTCAACGCGGGGCTTCATCTACTTTTCCCAGCCCTGGACCTGATCTTGTGTTAGGTGACATGGGTGACAGAGGGGAGGAATTGGGAGATGAGGAAGTGTGTGTGCCCTCAGCCTCTCCCCCCCCCCACCCCACGCCCAGCTCCAGAAAGAGTTAAAACAGTTGGGGACTGACTAACCAGTGAACTTTGCCGGCTGGAACTTTGGAGCGCGTGGTGTCCGCAGGGCCCCTGGCCGAGAGGAGCCCGATGCAAGTTAGAAGCTTGCAGTGTCTCCCTGACGGGATAAGGGGTGTGTGGCTAAGTGACCCGCTCTGGGGCTGCAGGACCCGAGGCCAGTCCTGGGTGTGCAATTCAGAAATGCAGGCAAAGACACACACACGTGCGCTCACATACACACACACACACACACACACACACACCCTCAGTCACATGCCTGGTTCGCTCCTTCCCCATCCTGCCATGCTACAGGATTAACTCCAAAGCAACAGGCAGGTGCCTGAACCATCAAGGGCCTGGTGATGTTTCTTTTTCCAGCCCAGGTGGAAGGGATTGGACTGTGGAGTAGATGAGTGTCCTGTGTCGCCCACGGGGTGCCAGGCCTGGGAAAGTGCTGCCCAGTTGCTTCCAAAAGATGCTTGGAGATCTGAGCAGGCAAGCGTTGTTCTGCCTGCTGTCAGCCGTTCTCCCCAGCTAGTGGGGAGGCGCCAAGTTCTGGACTGCCCCCCACCAGCCTCCCCACCTAAGAGTCCCCCACCTCTGCTGCAAGCACAGCCTGCTGGAGACTCAGAGCCGCGTGAGAGAGAGAGAGAGAGAGGGAGAGGGGGAGATAAGCTTGCAATCCTTCCAGCACCCAGACCTTGGAGAGGAGGCTGCAGGTGGGGCATTTGAGGGCTTGTAACCTGAGCTTCCTCTTAAGTTCAAAAACAATTTTGTGCACGCAGGCAGAGGGTAAAATGGGGGCGTCTGAAGGGTGTATGTGTGTGGGTATTAGAGCTGGAATTTCCAGAGGCGAAGCGAATTTGTGTTCAGGGTTGGCGAAGGGCAGAGTGTGGGCAGGAGTCTGTGGGCAGAGCATACACCCTAATCAGGTGTGGCCCTACACCTTGCATTTATCCAGTCCTTTCTTCTGACCACTTTCTGTACATCAGAGACGTTATCTCATTTGTTATCTCCTCTATCCTCACTGCATAACTACCGGCTTGGCAGGAGACAGGATTTTAGTCTTTGTGTCTACCAGTGAAGAAATTGAGGTCCCACAGCTTAATGGGAGCCAAGTCAGGCATTAATGAGGCCCAAGAAATAGGCCTTAGCTGGCTGGGTGTGAGTGCGGAACACTGACTGCTGGATGTGAGAGGAGAGGAAAGCAGTGGGAAAAGAAAGAAGGGTGCCTTTCCAGGGGGTCTCCATGCCAGGGAGAGGGAGGGTGGGACATTTGCTCAAGATGGTTGTTCGACATTTCTAGTGGCTTCTGTGCACATTGCAAGGTAAACGTGCTCTAGCAGTGCAGCCGGGGCATTACGTGGACGAAGGCGTTGCCCTTGCCTGCCTGTGTGCGCGCCCCAGTAGACGGTGAGGGGGCTTCTGTAGGAATGTACTAGGTGGAGCAGGCTGGCTGGGGTGTGTGGGGGGGGGGTGGCGTTGCCATGCTCTGAGAGTGTGAGGGCACTGCCAGGCAGTGTTGAATCCAGATGTATGCATGGAGGGGTGAGAAGTAGATGGTGTCTAACCAGATGTGAGTGCCTTTTTAATCCTGTGCTTTGGTGTTTGTTCAACATTCATTTTCTTTTAAAAATATTTTTATTAGCTGGGAGTGGTGCCTCATGCCTTTAATCCCAGCACTCTCAGGAGGCAGAGGTAGGAGGATTGCCATTAGTTCGAGGCCACCCTGAGATTACACAGTGAATTCCACATCAGCCGGGGCTAGAGCAAGACCCTACCTGGAAAAAAGAAAATGAAAAGAGGATTTTTACTTATTTAAGAGAGCGAAGGCACATCAGGGGCCCTTGCCACCACAAACAAACTCCAGATGCATGCATGCATCACTTTGTGCCTCACTCAGGCTTTATGTGTGTACTGTAGAATTGAACACAAGTCAGCAGGCTTTGCAAGCAAGCACTTTTAACCTTTGAGCCATTTCCCCAGCCCTCAACGTTCATCTTTATTAGCTGCTACCAAATGCCAGGCTCTGGGCCCTAGCAGTGAAACCCAGAGGTGAGTAAAGTAGGCAACGGATGTTGCTCAGTTGATAGTGCTTGCCTGTCACGCATGAGGTCCTGGGTTTGAACCTCAGTACCACACCAAACCACACACCTCTAACACCTTCCTCAGCACCTGGGAGGCAGAAACAGCAGGAGGATCAAAAGTTCATGATCTTGGCTACATAGGGAGTTCAAGGCCAGCCTGAACTATGTGAGACCCTATCTCAAAAAAACAGAAAACAAATGATAAAGGCTGGTTGTGCATACATTTAATCGCAGCACTCGAGAGGCACAGGTCGGAGGATCGCCGTGAGTTCCAGGGTGCCCTGAGAATACATAGTGAATTCCACGTCAGCCTGGACTAGAGCGAGACTCTACCTTGATAAACCACACACGCACAAGATAATAATAAGGAGAACCTGTGGTTGCCTAGTGTGTGGATCCTATTGTAATATGACTTCATACCATCTACTTAGTGTATGGTCAGTACTTTTTATCCATTATGTCCTTTAATTCTCATTGCAGCTCCATGCGTGGATACCAGCAGAGGAAAGTTAGGTAACTGGTAGACAGATGGTCAAGGATTTGAACTCCTGTCAGTAGACTATAGACTCTGGTACTTCCGCCATCTCCTACTACCTTGAAACGTATTAGCACATTGTTTTTTCTGTGCCAGATATCCTTGCTGTGCCCCACACCTTTTTTCCCTATAACTAGCTCCAGTTTACACCAAGGTTTAGGTTATTTGGTAGGGAGAAAGGGAGGGAGGAAGGGAGGATGAGAGCATGGGCGGACTGGTGCCTCTTGCTGCTGCAGATGAACTCCAGACTCATGCTTCTCTTTGTTTGTCTGGATTTACGTGGGTGCTGGGGAAGCAAGCCCAGGCTGTAGGGCTTGGCAAGCAAGTTCCTTTAACCACTGAGCCTTCTTCCCAGCCCTGGCTGGTAGTTTGGGTTTGTGTAGCACATGGAACCCAGGGCCTCAGGCATGATAGCCAGGCACCATAATACTACACGCCCATCTCTGCTTGCGCCGTGGGTCGGACCACCGAGAAACGCCGGGACGCTCACCCTGTGATTTCCTTAAGTCCTCATCCAGTGCCTGCCTCGGAGCCCCTACTGCCAATCAGTGCTCCCCTCACACCGGGAGTTCCAGAGGCAGAGAAGGTGCCACAGATTCTCAGCTCAGTTTGTGCCTGGCTGCTTGGAATAGGCCCTTAGTGATGGGAGAGAAACGGAGCGAGCGCTGGCTGAGAGCTCTTCTCCGAGTGGCAGATGCCTCTCACGCGACCTCTCACTTCCCTTGCTGTGTTAGAAGACCTTATGTCTAGACAGGGCTGCTCTACGCCAGGCCTTGCCTCCAACAGTTCTGCTTGTGACTAAGGGGACCCTCGCCCCATTAACTCCCATCTCCACATCCATCAGCCCACAGGGCAGTTGGAGGAGGGGAGATTTAGGCTTGTGCACTGGAGCTCAGGGGGATGACAGTTCCAGGGCAGTGGCCCGCTGGGGGCGGGTTGAGGGGGAGGTGGGAGTTACCGACAAAGAAGTATCCAAGTGGCTGGAGACTTTGTCACCAACAGGGAGATATCAAGTGGCAGGCCACTGACATCTTTCTTAGCTCTTTGAGTTTGTTTTTGACGGAATCTCTCTGCTGCTGCAGTTTGGACTGACCCTGCTCTGGGGAAGGGGCGTGCAATGGATTTGGCCATGCTTTCTCCCAGGCTATGGCTGTTTCCCTAAGCTCTTTCCATCCTCTATTCTCTCTCTCTCTCTCCCTCGCTTTATTTTAATTTTTATTTTATTTATTTATTTTTTTTGGCCACATGTGCTCTTAGCTTTCCATGGTCACTTTAGTTTTCCTTTCAAAAATTGTAACTCAAAGTTGAAAACTTGGCCGGACGTGGTGGTGCATGCCTTTAATCCCAGCACTCGGGAGGCAGAGGTAGGAGGATCACCATGAGTTCAAGGCCACCCTGAGACTACATAGTGAATTCCAGGTCAGCTTGCACTAGAGTGAGACCCTATCTCTGAAAACCAAAAAACAAACAATCAAAAATTGAAAACCTGTATTTCACTATTTTATTTTCTAAGAGTACAAGGGTGGGGCAACCACACACAATTTAGGGGATACTGGGGGTCATACCCAGGGCTTCCCGGGTGCTTGGCAAACACTCTACCAACTGACCATGTCCCCAGCTCCCATTTCATTATTTATGAAAAGTCCTGTCCATGTGAGTTGCTAGGGAGCGGGGTGATTTTATTTTGAGGTGAAATGCTACATTGAGGCTAAAAGCTGTCGTGACAGTTGGAACGAGGAATAAGCACTTGTGAATCGGTGACATGGGCACTGAAACGGGAATCACGTGCGCGTTAATACAGCAGCTGCGCAGCCAGAAGGAGGTGAGCTGGAGACACCGAGGGGAAGTGGTCGGGACCTCATCCCGGACGAGCAGATAAAGCTACAGCTAGATGTCAGAACCCCAAGACGCAGGCCGAGAGCCCAGGAGATGGGGCTGTCTCTTGCAAGAAAGCCAGTCCATTGGGGGACCCTGTTACCTCCTTCCAGACAGAGCTGATGAATGAAAACTGGGCTGTAGCTCCCTCCCTCACCTCTGCTGCTGCCTCCAGCCAGTGGCTCATTGGCCAGTGGAGCCCCTCTAAGTGTTGGCAGAGCTGCCCCTATAGGCTTCAGCGTCCATCCTGTGTCTTCCACATCAAGCTTCTGCTGGGCCCTGTCTGCCAACTCTCCAGGAGTGATTAGGGAGTTCTGGAGTCCTGCCAAAAAGTATCCAGCCGCTTGAAAACCTTTAAGTAGCTTGTACCTTTAATTAGTTAGTTGATTTGTTTGTTTTGTTTTGGGTCTTTATTTGTTTTGAAACAGGGTCTCACATAGTCCATTTTACCTTGAATTTCTATATAACCAAAGTTGACCTTGAACTCTTTTTCCAATATAAATTTTATTTGTTCACTTATTTGGGAGACAGACGGGGAAAGAGGGAGAGATAAAGGAAGAGAGAACTTGTGTGCCAGCGCCCCTAGCCACTGCAAACAAACTTCGGACACTTGTGCCACCTTGTGCCTCTGGCTTACATGGGTACTAGGGAATCGAACCTGGATCCTTTGGCTTTACCAACAAGTGCTTTAACCGCTAAAGCCATCTCTTCATCCCAACCTTAAACTCTTGATCCTGCTGCTTCCTCCATCCTATTGCAGGGGCTATAGGCATTTACCACTGTAGGCTTCACTTTACTATTGAATGGGTCTAGGCTTTCCAGAATTATAATTTTTTTGTTCATTTTTTATTTACTTATTTGAGAGCAACAGACACAGAGAGAAAGACAGATAGAGGGAGAGAGAGAGAATGGGCGCGCCAGGGCTTCCAGCCTCTGCAAACGAACTCCTGACACGTGCGCCCCCTTGTGCATCTGGCTCACGTGGGTCCTGGGGAATCGAGCCTCGAACCGGGGTCCATAGGCTTCATAGGCGAGCGCTTAACCGCTAAGCCATCTCTCCAGCCCCCACTTTACTTTTTTGAAACAAGGTTTCTCACTAAATCTAGGGCTCACAGGTTCCGTTAGACTAGCTAGCCTGGGACTTGACACATTAAAAGGGGACTTACTGTTATCATTGACACTTCACTTGAGTAGATTTCTGCTGCCGCGTGTCACGGGAGGTAACCGAACCTGTCACAGGTAAAGGGTCTCACTCAGGACTTTCAGAATAACACGGAGACTTGAACCCAACTGACCCGGGTCCCAGTGGCTCTGTAATTACCAGGTCATTGGGCATTATATTTAAAAATATTTTTATATATTTATTTACTTATCTGAGAGAGCAAATGGGCATGCCAAGGCCTCTAGCCACTACAAACAAACTCCAGACAAATGGGCCACCTTGTGCATATGGCTTTATGTGGGTACTGGAGAGTTGAACCTGGATTCCTTGGTTTTGCTGACAAGCATATTAACTGCTAAACCGTTCCTCCAGCCCCTTATTGATTTTTCTTTTTTTACTTTATTTAAATTTATTTATGAGAGAGAGAGGAAAATGAGTATGGCTGCGCCAGAGCCTCCCGTACTGCCAACTCCAGACACATGCACCACTTTGTGCATCTGGCTTTACATGGGTTCTGGGGGATCAAACCCAGGCCATTAGGCTTTGCAAACAGCCTCAGCCCTTTTCTTTCCCATTCCTCTCTTATCCTTCCCTTTCCTCCTCTACTCTCTCTTTCCCCTTCCTCTGTTCCTTCTTCCTTTTTCCTTTCCTTTCTTTTTCCTCCCTCCCCTCTCCTCTTTACCTCTCTTGCTCCTTTCCTTTCTTTCATTTGTAGAGGGTATGTGGATAGAACCCAAAGCATTGCAATTGCTAGGAGTGTATTTGACCAGCCAGGTGTGGCGGCTCATGCTTGTAACCCTAGCATTTGGTTGAGGTAAGAGGATCATCCTTAGTTCAAGGTCAGCCTGGGCTTCACAGTGAGACCCTGCTTCAATAAATAAATAAATAAATAAAATTTTTATTTTACTACTAAGGTACAATCCCATTCCTGGATCTTATTAATTAAATAGATTGTCTCCTTAAGGTATTGACAGGGGCCTAATAAGCAGAAGAAAGTTATGTTTTTAATAAGAGCTCCCCCACCAAAAAAAATTAGCTTAAAAGGGAGGTGGAGAAATGGCTTAGTGGTTAAGGCACTTGCCTGCAAAGCCAAAGGACCAAGGTTCGATTCCCCAGGACCCACATAAACCAGATGCACAAGGCAGCGCATGCGTCTGAAGTTCATTTTCAGAGGCCCTGACATGCCCATCCTCTCCCTCTCTCTCCTCTCAAATAAGTAAATAAAAAGTTTAAAAAGAGACAGAAAAAAAAAAATCAGATGTGGTGGTACATGCCTTTAATCCAGCACTTGGGAGTCAGAGGTAGGAGAATCATTGTGAGTTCAAGGCCAGCCTCAGGCTACAGAGTGAGTTCCAGGTAAGCCTGGGCTAGAATGAGACCCTACCTCAAAAAAAAAACAAAAAACCACAAAAAAAAAAAAAAAACACCTAAAAGAAATTATTAGAGCTCAGTTATTGTAATTCATTTAAATTTTTTTCTTTCTTTCTTTATGTGTGTATAGATGCATGTGCCACTTTGCATTCATTTTTTTTTGTTCATTTTTTTATTTATTTATCTGAGAGTGACAGAAACAGGGAGAAAGACAGATAGAGGGAGAGAGGGAGGATGGGCGCGCCAGGGCTTCCAGCCTCTGCAAACGAACTCCAGACGCGTGCGCCCCCTTGTGCATCTGGCTAACGTGGGACCTGGGGAACCAAGCCTCGAACCGGGGTCCTTAGGCTTCACAGGCAAGCGCTTAACCGCTAAGCCATCTCTCCAGCCCTGCATTCATTTTTATGTGGGTGAATTAAACCCAGGCCAACAGACTTTACTAGAGCATGACTTTAACCACTGAGCCATTTCCTCAGCCTCTCATAATTATTGTAAATCAAAGATGACAATGGCTTTGGAATTTTCTTTAGGTTTGCTGTGTCTTCTTTATCCCTAAGCACTTCGATATATATACATATATAGATATAAATAGACAGATACATGTATGTATGTGTGTGTGTGTATATATATATATATATATATATGTATATATATATACACACACACATACATATGTATGCATGTATATACTTTAAAATTTTTCAAAAGTTAAGTTCAAAAAAACCAGGAGGTATCTCAGGCAATGGAATGTCTATTTGAGGTTTGCTTTAAAGAATGATTAAGAGGGAAAGCGTAGTGACTCGTGCCTATAATCCCAGCAGTCGGGAGGCTTAGGCTAGCGGAACTCCATGAGTTCAAGACCAGCCTGGTCTAGATGACTGCAGAACAGCCTGGCTACAGAGTGAGATACCGTCTCAAAACAAGAATGTTTAGAGGCCGGGGAGGTAGCTCAGTTGTAGAGCATTTCCAGTCCTCAGTACTGTGGAAGCCGGGTGTGATGGTGCATGTCTGCCGCCCCAGTGCTCAGGAGGTGTACCTAAGAAGATTGGGTGTTCAGAAGCATCTTCCATTACATAGAGAATACAGATCTAGCCTGGACTGCTGCACGAAACGAGATGCTATCATCATGTTAATTCTCTCTGTATAGTCAGCCAGGTCATGAAGCTCACTGGTATAGTCCACTTAGAATTTAGAGCACAGGGTGCCTTCACGTGAGCTGAACGGACAGCATGTCACTGGAGTTACCTTCTGATCTATCTCACCTCGGCCACAATAGCTGAGTTCCCTGGATAAAACTGGATACCACCCTCTTTGCTGGGAACCTACACAGTGTATGGAAGCCACACTTCAGGGATTATCTACAGAAGTCCTCCCCAAAGCCCCTTGGATGAGGCTGGATGGTGTTTCGCGGGAAGGAGGGGGCACAGGACAGTGAAGAAGGAGACACACAAACACAGAGGGAATGTATTTGTTAGCTAATTAATTGTCCTCATCAGTCCAGCAGAGGGGTGATGTTTCTTACTAAGCGACAGGCCAGATTGGCGCCTGGACAGATGTCATGTGGCCGTGTCCGCTACTTGGAACAAGAGCAGCAAGGAGCTGCCCTGTGCAGACTGCCGAGTGCTTCTGTTCACTTAA
This sequence comes from Jaculus jaculus, assembly GCF_020740685.1. Taxonomy (NCBI): domain Eukaryota; kingdom Metazoa; phylum Chordata; class Mammalia; order Rodentia; family Dipodidae; genus Jaculus; species Jaculus jaculus. The sequence continues at coordinate 9,995,754 of NC_059113.1, read as the reverse complement.
TCACTGTGGAGGACGTAACTGCCCTTGGGTGGCCACCAGGACATGTGCACACGTCCATACACCCAGTTCATGCATCCTCTCCATCGTTCCTTCCCTGCTCTGTGTTCCCCGTGATGATGGCCTTGCATGCGCGCGTAAGCACTTCTCCGAGACACAAACCTTCGGCAGCGACTCCCAACATCTCAGGACTCCAAGTCCTACGCTCCTGTCTTCCTAGGCTGGCCTACCTGTGGCATGATCCGAGATGTTCACAAACAGCCCACTCCCCCAAAACCCCAGAACCCAAATTTCTACTATGCTCAGAGTCGTTTTGGATGTCTAGGAGCCCGTCATAACTGCAGACCCATGAAAGGGAGGGACAGGTCTAGGTGAGGCTCACTCCCACCTTGAGGGGCATACGAGAAAGAGACCCTTCGTGGGTTGTCCAAACTGCAACTGAGGCTGGGGTCGGTGGGGGGGGGGGGTAGTGGCCTTTTGCTCCTGAACTCCGTGTGTCTGTCTCGCGGAAGACCGCTCCCCGGTGGCTGATGCAGCCCCTGCACCGGGCCCTCAGGGCAGGGCTGTGTACTTGGCTCTCTGGCCTGATGGCTTTGGGGACAGCTTCGCTCCCCGTGCTTGTGGCAAAGCCGTTTGCTGCTAGATCACCCTCCTCCTGGCACCCTGGACTGCTAAATTGGTCTCAACTTGCTGTACTTCCACCCACCACCTTAGTCATTATTCGCTGGCAGCATTCAGAGTGGGTGTAAAGGCAGCCGAACATTATATTCCTGCAGTTAAGAGAGAGAATTGAGTGTAGACGCGCAGGGAGAGGGGAGAGAGGGAAGAAAGGGGGCAGGGAAATACAGCCGGATCTCCCCACAGCACCTTTCTCTGGGGACCCCAGTGACACAGGGGTGGGGCAGTGCCCGGTGAGGGAGAAGTAACACGGGCATCCTCACATGCCTGAGGGGCTACCCGTGGCTGGCCTACAAGGAGGGAAGGACATGAGAGGCCTGGGGAGAGAAGGCTCTGCCCACCCCCCCCCCCCCCCCCCGTGACTGTCTGTTCCTTGACTGCTACAGCATGTACTTGTCACCTATTGAACATCTGTCCCTACGTAATAGGGTTGAGCTTTTCGCCTCATTCTGCCCTACCCCCCTCGTATAAATGAGAGAGAGAGTGTATAGCTCCAGGCCCTGGGGACAGCCTGGACTCAGCCCCAGGTGGCCGACCTTGGGGGTGGTGAGACCTGCCGTGCCTCTTTGGGTGTCTCTGTGCCGCCCAGGTGTCAGAGAAGATGGAACTCGGGCAAGTGAGCCGCGGGGACACGAGCTGCAGACATGCACGGTCTCAACTCACCATCTCCGTGAGGCTTCAAGAACGGCAAGGGTTAGTGCAATCGAGTAGACAGAAGCTCAGACCCGCTGGCCTGGTACAGATGGCTCTTTGGTTATCTTCCCCAAAGCATGGGATGCCCACCATGGCACCTCCGGTGGCTTGGCACACCACTGAGACTGATAGGAGCTGGACAGTCACATGTCAGGTCAAGTAGCAGTGACCTCATGAGGGCGGGCAGAGCGACCTTGGAAGGAGGTCCCTGGGTCGCTGATAACGCGTCTGGTCCTCCAGGGAGAGGCTGGAAGGGGAACACGCTGCCTGCCTGAGCTGGCTTGGGAGCAATGCATCCTCCTCCCTCACCCCCAATCCTTCCCTCCCACCTCTGGGCTTCAGGAAGTTAATGGGAAGAACAGAACCCCCCCCACACACACACACACACACACAGCTCAGGAGGCAGGGACACTAGAAACTGCAGGGCCAGTGACAATAAGCCTGGAGGCTGTCCTTGACCTTCCGCTGGTCCATAAGAGGCAGGCCCATCCCTTCTGTGTGCGGAATTCTTGAGCTGGGTCCCTCCGGCCCCCCCCCCCCCCCCCCCCCCCGAGCAGCGAGGTCAGGGGCAGCAGTGTTTTGGAAGACGTTTTTTGAACTCTCAGGGGATGCGACCTTCAGATGATAAGCTGGCTCCCCCCTCTGCCGCCCCCCACCATCTCCTCAGTGCAAAAGGAGGAGGGAGGGAGGGAGGATTAGACCGGGCTCTCTGCTTGCTCCTTGCTGATCAAATTCCCCCAGCCCCAACGCCTCGGTGGCGCCAGCAGCACCACAGGCAGGTGGGGAAACAGATGAAGCTCCGCAGAGCCACCCCCACTTCCACCTGCGCCTCAAGGGAGCTGGTTACTGGAGGAGGCCAGGAAGGAGTCCCCCAGCTGCCTTGCTCCTCCCCTCGCCTGGCCGGCAGCTGCCCCTGCTCAAAGGCTCAGGCAGCTGCAGTGGCTGGTGGGCAGGTGTGGGCAGGACGTGTGGCTTTTCCTTGGAATACATTTTCTCATCTGCCAGAAGAAGAGTGTCAGGCTTGCAGCTTTCCTGAGTTCTCCACGGTTACCCGCAGGCCTCTGGTGCCTTAGAAACATTCTCTCAGTGGCGGCGTCACTCTTACGCAGCCCTGTAAAAGTTTGGGGTTCAAGTCTAGAGTTCCAAGTTGAGGAGAGAACTAAAGAGGCTACATTGAAGAAATCTCCCATACTCTGCAATGGAAACAAACTCCAGGGTTGGATGGGTGACTAAATACTAGTCTGTACGTAACCCCTCTTTATGCCTCTCTTTGTCCATAAAAATTGTTCCCCAAATTGTTGTCTTTTATCTACTCACCTCCAAGAAGTTTCAGTTAGGACCCTCCCCTCTTCCAAGCTAAATTCTTTTTATTTTAATTGCGCTCTTAAAGTCACAGAATGATGAATAGGGTCTAGATCCTGGGAGCTGCAAACAGAAACTCACAATGTGGGGTCATGCCACCGGTCTGATACTCAAGTACATTTTGGGGGGTTGGTTTGCTTTGTATTTTGTGCCTCCCCAGTGCTGGGACTACAGGGTCTGCGCCACCACGCTCTGTTTTATGTGACGCTGGGTAGCAAACCTAGGGCGTCATGCGTGTTAGGCAAGCCCTTTACCAGCTGGGCAGCTTCCGCAATACCCTGCAAGCGCATCGCAGAGGAAATAATTGTGAGGAACAGAATGGAATCCATACAAACATTTCCTGAAGGACTCAGATCTTAAGAAGGAATTGAGCGCTACTGTGATTGTCACACAGCTGAAGTGGGAGGGTGGCTGAGTGGGGGGACAGTGGGCAGTGTGGAAGTGGACTTTACAGGAGCTGTTGTGTTGGGGGTGGGGGGGGGCTGGTGCTGTTGGTTGGGAATCGGGCATTCTGTCTGGGAGGCCCACGTGTGGCAGCGAGCAGACCCGTGGCGGAGGAAGCCATCTAGCTGTGGAGTCATGACTAGATCTGAAGATGGCGAGTCTGCTTTCTAGATATAGCGTGGCCTATTAGGATTTCTTTTTACTGCACCCCTTGTCTCCTAGTTCCCAGAAATCCCGTGTAGCCTGAAAACATCTGGGGTAGCTGGGGTTTCAGGAAGGGAGAAACCCCAAGGTCAAGGTACTGGGCCCAGAACTTACTAATGTAACCGGACACATGGGCCATGTCCCTTCTTCTTGGAAGCCACAAGAAATCACTCCCTCCCCACCCAGAGCAGCTATAAGGCTGGGATGGATTCCCAGAAGGGCCAAGGTATGTCCTGATGCCAGGCGGGATGGAGGTGGGCAGAGTCTCAAGCTGAGCCTTGTGCCAGGGCCGCCCTGCCCATCTTCCTCTGGAAGCACCTGCCCAGAGCTTTTCCTTGTGTTCTGCAAAGCACCAGACCAGCCAAGGAAAGGAGCCCACGATGCCATGGCACCTGGATGAGGTCCTCCTCAGTGACGGCCACCACTCACTCCATGGTCTTCCTGTGTGTGGGGGAGATCCCCCTCACTTGGACAGGAAGCTGCTGCCAGGAGAGAAAAGCAGATGAGCCTAAAGGTGAGGCATAGGTCTTCTCAGGGTGTCCCCTTGTGGGTACGAGTTGGGGAGTTAGAGGAGAAAATATGGGGTTCAGATCCTGGCTACTGAAAGGTCACTTGGCTTCTCTGAAACCCAGGTTTTGCATTGGTAAAACGCACTGTTTCCTCATGTAGAATGGTGATGGGCATCGCTCAAGAAAAATGCTGTGAGACACGGGTGGCTCTGTGTATGTCAGTTGCCTGTCCTTTCCCACTGGTTCCTGGTTCTGAGGGACTGAAACTGAGCACTGGGGTCAGGTTCCCTCCGGGGAGAGTCTGAAGGAGGAGGAAAGTGAGGCTCAGCCTGCGTAACCTGTGGCAATGATTTCCCTATCTTCTCACGTACTCCGGCCAAGGGACAGTACGGGCAGGAACCACTTCCACTGTGGTTGCCCGGTCTTCCTTTGCTGTCTATTTGACATTTAGAGTCACAGACAGCCCATGAGAGGATGTAGGGCCGGTGAAGTGACATTAGTCTTTAAGCAGGAGCCCGGGGTTTGAGATTGGATCCCTCGCTCGAAATGGCTGGTGCAGAACACCCAGGCTTCTTTGCACCTCAGGAAGGACCCTGAGCCTCATCTCCAGCAGGGTATGGACAGTCCAGAGAGGAAGATCTTTCTCTTGTGCACATGCTGGCTGGAAAGGGGTTCGCTTTATTCCCCTCCCTTCCTCCTCCCGGTTCAAAGCCAATGTCTTTCCCAGCTGGTTTATTTTTCTGGATTATGTAACACCTAAGGAGAGGAAATCAGGGAGGAAGGAAAACAAATAAAAGGATACCACTCTCTGTGTGCAGTGGATGGGGGCTGCTCAGACGCGAGAGCCCAGGTCTGGCTGAGCCTCACGTGGGGAGAAGGCGAAGGCCTGGTACGGTAGACTTCCACTGCTTAATAGGCACTCCACAAGGTGGGGCAGCCCTAGTGGGCTGCGGAAAAGCTGCTCCCATTGGGGACACCCTTTCCCTATCAAGGACACATACGGGGATTGTCCCACAGCAAGCAGGCTGGTTGGCATTTCAGGCCCCTTCCAGGAAGGCTGCTTAGTGTCCTCTCTTCTTTGCCTTCCTCCCCCCCCCCCCTCCAGTGAAGGAAAACTTTTCCCAGACAGTGGTGTGTCTCGGTGTTGAGGTGACTTCCCTGGAGGCGTACAGCTACGAAAGTGTCCGATCTGAGGATGGTGGTTGCCGGTTGCACCGTCCGAGTACCACAGTCACTTCCGTCCTGCACGCGGGTGAATCCGTGAAGCACTATCTTGGATCCTGGGAACTGCAGGAGGATGCTGTGGTGTTTTCTCAGGCCTGCTTGAGCATTTCTCAGAGCATCTCTAGGACTAGATGTGATGGAAAAGATCTCTCAAGCTGTTCAGAAACTTTAAGAGGCCTGGCACTTTCCCCCCAGGCATCCGCAAAACCTCCCCCCCCTTAAATTATGCAGTAGTGGAATCCGCCCACCTGTGGGACCGAGTTCAAAGGGCTGCCCTCTGCGGGGGGGCGGGGCTATTAAACTCCCACTTGACCTGGCTTCAGAGATCCCACATATGACAGAGATGGGAAATGTGTGATGAAAGGCCAGAGAAGCCTGGAATCGGGCCCATTCTCCTTGGCATAGGCTGCTTTCAGGGGAAACCTGCCAAAAGTCAAAATCTTGGTGCTTGCTACCTTGAGGTCCCTGCTTAAGATGTCTCCACACAGAAGGGCCCCAAGAGAGGCGCATCCCAAGACAGGAAACATGAAGAGATGGCAGCAAGCCCACTGGTCTTCTCCTGTACCCCCCCCCCCACTTTTTGATGACCACCACAAGCTGTTTCTGCGGCCCGCTCTGCAATGCGGGACCCGGAGGCGGGTGAGAATCTTCTGGAAGCTGCCAATTGTGAATCTGGTTTAATTGTAGCGCTGGTCTCTGGGCCTTGCCCAGACCTGTGTGCTTCTCAGGCAGCTAGGCCAGGAATCTGAATCGGCAGGGACAGTGTGGAGGGAGCCCTCCCTTGACCAGCCTGCTGTCTGCTTGGTCCCTTCCTCCTCCCTGATAGTGGCTTTCTGTGAGCAAATCCTTTTCCACGTGGTGATAGAAAGGTGTGTCCTGAAGGTGGCCTCTGGTGTCCAAAAGTGCTGACTGCAGGTTTCTTCTGCCAGAAGAATACCACATGAGCCAGGTGCAACACAGGACACAGAATCCTCCATGAGGCCTGGAGGTGTAGGGCCTGTAATCCCAGCTACGTAGAAGGCTGGGACAAGAGGATCAAAAGTTCAAGGCCTGCCTGGGATATAGAGGTGACTCAAGACCTTCCCTGGCAACTTAGTGCAGCCCTGTCTCAAAGTAAGTAATACAGAAGCCGGGAAGTGGTGGTTCACACCTTTAATTCCAGCACTGGGGAGTCTGAGGTAGGAGGATCACTTTGAGTTCCTGGTCAGCCTGGGACTACAGAATGAGTTCCAGGTCAGCCTGCGCTAGAGTGGGACCCTGCCTTGAAAAGAAAATAAAGGAGGAGAGGTGTGCGGGTGGGTACAGAGACGGCCTGGGGGTAAGGGGGGGGGGCTGGGAAAATGACTCAGGTTAAAGGCCCTTGCCAGAGCCAGGTTCAATTCTAAAGTCATGCATGGCTCCACACAAAAAGTGGCTCAAGCGTCTGGCAGTCGTTATTGAAGAGGCAAGAGTCTGGGAATGTAGCTCCGTGGTGAGGCATTTGCTTAATATGCACAATTACCTAGGTTCAATTCCCAGTGTTGGAGTGCCTCCTGAAGCTAGCTTCTTTTGTTTTTCTAAATTTTTTTTTAATTTTTTTGAGAGATTAAGAGATGGGGGTAGAGAGGATGGGCCCACCAGGGCCTCCAGCCCCTGAAAACCAACTCCAGACACAAGCGCCACCTTGTACATCTGGTTTACGTGGGTCCTGGGGAATCAAACCGTGGTCCTTTGGCTTTGCAGGCAAGCGCCTTAATTGCTAAGCCATCCCTCCAGCCCGAACGTAGCTTCTTGCTGCAAACCAGCTCCTGAGCAGCTACTTCCTCCTCACTTACTCTGGCCCAAGTCGCAAAGGTGAAATGGGACCCTGGATTCTTCCCCTCCGCCCTCCCTCCTGCCCCAGGATGGAGGGGGAAAGGACACCCACAAGTGCTCCTGAGTAGGCTTCCTCAGGAAGAGAGCAGAATGGAGGGCGCACCTTGGAGACGAGACAGAGGAGGCCAGCACTGTGCCAGCTACAGCCCAAGAGGAAGTCAGGGTGGGCGCAGAGGAAGTGCCTGTAGGGAAGAGGGTGAGGGTCGCCCAGAGCTGGGCTGCTGTTACCTGGGTGAGATTCAGGGCAGAACAGACAGTGACATAGAGGGACCTTCTGTGACATCCCGGCCCAGCTGAGGATGCTCTGACCTTTACAAGGCACTGGAACTTTCTCCTGGGCATGCTATGTGTCTGACCTTGGAACACCACAGTGACCTTGACAGGCCCCCTGTCTGCAGGGAGTTTATAATCGATTTGTTAGATCAGTGAATTCCAGGCCCTTTCAGAGCAGTTTCTACAAACAATGCCTCCTAATCTTTGAGACTAATGTACTTTTGATACTAATCTCTCTCTTTTTTTTTTCCCTTAAATCTAATCTCTGAATGTTCCAAATGGAAATGTTCTCAGTTCTTTCACATCTCAAAAGGCAAGAAATACAGTCCAGGCCCCTAGCAACTTGGGAAGCTAGAGAAAAATATATATCAAGATTTTAGCCCCAGCACTCCCACTGTGTCCTGAGACACAAGATCCCATATGTTTTGTTTTGTTTTTCCTTTTAAATCTGTCATGGATTGAGCTCTTAATTATATCCTCGTTCCTTTACAAATGAGATTTCCCTCAGTAATTCCAAAACCCTTGCAAAGAGGGCGGCACTATTTAGCTTCCATTTACCGGCAGAAAATGGAAGTTCATAGAGGTAGCTCTAGGGCCCAGGGCTCAGAGGGCAAGGGGATTACAAGGGATTATAACTGACCCTAGTGGAAGGGAAGGACCCAGGGGAGGCGAAGGAGGGCAGGGGCCTAAGGCAGGGCCAGGATGGAGTCTGCAGGAGCAGGGAAATCTGTCAGAACAGGCCAGGGGGCAGGGGAGACCACAGGCCATAGCGGGGTCTGCACTGAGCCTAGAGCCAGAGCCCAACACTGTAGTTCAATGTCACCAAGCCAAGTGTTTGGTATCATACAGTCTGAGTTTGAACCCTGACACACTGGCTTGCTGTAAGACCCAGGCATCCTTAGCTGCAGCTGTCAGATGGGGTGATAACAGTGCCCCTCTGGGGTGGGGGGAGGCCAGGATTAAGTGCTAGGCTTCGCTCTCCGAGGCCATGGAGGAAAGGCCACCTCAGGGCCAGCCCTGTACCCAGGGACTGCTGCTTCCACTCAAGCGCAGTCTTCTGACCGTTTTTTTTTTTTTTTGGGGGGGGCGGACAGCAGCGACCCCCTTCCTGAGCCCGTGGGAGGTGGATAAAGGTTCTTGCATAGTAGCCTTTTCGGAGGGGGGAAAATACAGTCAACAGTCAACATCCAGGCCCTGGATCTTGGTGGTGGATGGAAGGCTCCCCGGCTGTATGGGGGAGGAAGAGACGGGAAGACAGCCCTGTACCCGGCTCTGCGGAGCTGTCAGGCCAAACAGACGCTTCACTCCCTCTTCTCCTTGGGAAGGAGCTAGCAAGGCTGGGACTGCATGGAGGAGGCCCAACACAGACCGCTGGGGGCAGGGAGAGGGGGGAGCCGGGGGCTGGGCTTACCCCACACCATACCCTGCTTGCGGTGGCAAGCGGGCTGGCATGCCTGCCTGATGGAGAGGGAGCCTGAGCAGGGGGAAGGAGCCAGCACAAGAGACGTTCTTCATTCATTCTCTCCCCGCCTTCTGAAACCTGCTTACCCCCCGAAGATGGCGCTGGCTGGGTCAAGCATAGAGGAGAGTTGAGCTGGGCCTGTTGGGGCTTTTGCTTGCCTAGCACGCCCACAACCCTGAGGTCCATCCTCAGCACAAGGGAGGAAAAATAAAGAGTCAGGGTTAGCTCGGGATGTCTCTTAGAGCCAGGAAAGGCAGAGGATGTGAGGGGAAAAGGAGCATTGAGATTTTGCCTTAGATCTCTCTGCTCCTTACTGAGCATCCTGGCGACCAGCCTTGTGCTGACGGCAAAGACACGGGAGTTGGAGTCCCAGCCTTTGAAGACCCCAAACCCAGTGAGGAGATAGCTGGAGATTGAACCGAGCTAGGGCTGCGTGTCGTCAGGAGAGAGTGTCTAGAACTTCTTGCAGGTGGGCTTGGATTCTGGCTCTTCCTGTCGCCCTCATATAATGCTAGCAGGACATGTTCCTCGTCCTCTCAGAGCTTCCCTTCTTCACTAGGAAGTGAGGTAGAAAGAATTCCCTTGTAGGAGAAAAGGATCTTTTTAAATGTATCAAAGTGTTAAATACATACAGAAATGTATGCAAATCACGAAAGACAAATTTTCAGTTTTAATATAAATAGAACCTGTTCTAAGAGCTGGGAGCATTAGCTGGGCCTGGTGGTGCGTGCCCGTAAGCCCAGCACTTAGGAGAGGAAAATGGAAGATCTGGACTTCAAGGTCCTTCTTGGCTAGCGAGAGAGTGCCGTGCCGGGCTAGCCTGGGCTACTTAAGACCAATCAAAACCACAACCAAAAACAGAGATGGGAGCTTTAAAATTCGCCTAGACACGGGTCTGTTCTCCTGCCAGCCTGTCCTTCCTCACTCTCACATCAAACTTTTTCTCTGCCCAGCGGTATCAGGGGGAGCACTGCGCGCGCCCCTGTGGGTGGGCCAAGCTGTGGTGTCAGGCTGCTCTGCCATTCTCATTGCGGCGTGCCCTCGATGGGCCCCACCGCATACAACCTACTGAGGATGGGCATTGCGATTCCTAGGAGTTGCCACTCTGGGACTCTTCCACACAGAGCTGAGCGGTCGTCGGTTAGTGAACTTGTGAATATTTCTTATGGACACGTGTGGGAGTGCAACGATGCCACGCAGCTCGATGCCCTCTACAGCATGCCCCTGGGGCTGAGTGCATCTCTACTCCCATCGCTTGCCCCTCTTCCTCGCCGGCACTTTTCATTTGCCACTCTTCTGGTTCTTAGAGGCGATTTATCATGCTCTGGGCTTACGTTTTTTATGATGATCAATCATAGCGAGCACCTTTTTAGCTATTTGCATACTCTAATTTACAAATTGTGTGTTCGGCTTTTTTGCTTATTTTGAAATTGGTCTTTGTTTTGTTTTATTTATTTAATTCATTTATTTGTTAAAACAGGGTCGCTTGTAACTCAGGTTGGCCTCAAACTTGCTATGTAGTATTAACCTTGCAAGCATATTTTCTAAAATTTTTCGTAAAAGGGCATGTGCGTGCATGCGCGTGTAAGGATCCATTGGTACTGCAAATGAATGCCAGATTTATATGCCACTCTATTGTGTCCAGCTTTACATGGGGGGTGGGTGGAGAAATCAAACCCAGGCCAATAGGCCCACAAGCAAGTGCCTTCAACCACTGAGCTGGCTCCCCGGCCCCCCAAGCATTAACCTTGACGCCCCTTCTTTGGTGCTTGGGTCACAAGCGTACCACCAGACCCTGCTTAGGTGATGCTGAGAGTCAAACTCAGGGCTTTGTTCACTCTAGGCAAACATTCTACCAACTGAGCTACATCCCCAAATATTTCTGACTTTTTATAGTAGCAGGTTCTCCTCTAGGACTTGTAAGTTCTCTGACCATAGGCTTTAGAAAATAAATAGATAAACTTTATTTATGTGAGGGGGATGTGTGTGGAGCATGGCAGGGCCTCCTGCCACTGCAGACGAACTCCAGGTGCTGGCGCCACTTTGTGCATCTGGCTTTACATGGGTACTGGGCAACTGAACCCAGCCCACCAGGCTTTGAAGCAAGCACCTTTAGCTGCTGAGCCGTCTTTACAGCCTGCCTCTGGCTTTTCATTGAAGATTTATAAGAATTATTATTTGGGGGGGGGGGCTGGAGAGTTGGCTCAGCAGTTATAGATAGGTGCATGCTTATAAACCATGATAGCCTGGTATTGATTCCCCAGTACCCATGAAAAGCCAGATACACAGGTGGGCGCATGCACAGGAGTTCGTTTGCAGGTGCCGGTGTTTCTTTCCCTCTTCCTGCCCTCTCTCTGTCTTTCCATCTCTCTCTCTCTCTGTCTGCCTGTTTGATTGCTTGCTTTATGGTTAGGGCTTTTTATGTCCTGACTGAGAGTTGTTTACTAAGACCAAGAAAGCCTCTGGGGCTAGAGAGATGGCTTAGCAGTTAAGGCACTTGCCTGTCTTAACCACGTTAGCCAGACCCACAAAGGGGCGCACGCGTCTGGAGTTTGTTTGCAGTGGCTGGAGGCCCTGATGCACCCATTCTCTCTCTCTGTCTGTCTCACTAGTAGATAAATAGCTTCTTTTAGAAAAGGCGATAGCTTCTTGTGCTTTCTTTTAGAAGTTTTAGTATTTTACCTTTTGCACTTACCCAAAATATACACAGAATTGCATGTGTGTAGTGTAAATAAAGTGGGAGTCTTAGCTTAGTCATTTCTTAGCTGAGCAACCTGGAGCATGCCTGGAATTCCAGTACTGAGGGGGTAGAGGCAGGAAGATCAGGGCTTCAAGGCCATCCTCCGCTGTGTAGCAATTTTTAAGCCAGTTTAGGCTACATGAGACACCCATCTCAAAAAAAGTAAGAGAGAAGCCAGGCATGGTGGCACATGCCTTTGATCCTAGCACTTGGGAGGCAGAGGTAGGAGGATTGCTGTGAGTTTGAGGCCACCGTGAGACTACATAGTGAATTCCAGGTCAGCCTGGGCTAGAGTATGACTCTACCTCAAAAAGAGAGAGAGAAAGAGAGAGAAAGAAGAAAGAGAAAAGAGATTTATAAACGGACACCAGTTGACCCAGCAGCAATTATTTTCCCAGTAGTCTTTAGTGATACCTCTGTCACAGACCAAGGCGACATATATATCTAGTTCTGTTTTTGAGTTCTGTTGTCTTATTAGCCAGTCTATCTACCTTTACATCAAGATCATTTTCTGTTCGTGTTCATGGAGGTAAGGCCTAATGCAGCCCACACTGGCCTTGAATCCTCTTGCCTCCAGCTTCTGGCTGTTGGGCTTACAGGTGCGCTGCCAGCCCAGCTCCACGTTGACTCAGTTACTGTCACTTCATCAGCCTTGATGCCTGGTGACCCACGCCCTCCAGTTTTGTTCCTTGTCCGCATGGACGTGGTGGTAATGGAGGAAGGCAGGGGGTGTGGCAGAGGCTGGTGAACTTTAGAGTAGGATGTTCCTAGGCAACAAATAGAAAGAGAATCCCTATGAAAGGAAAAAGTGTGAAAGTTCTAAGAAAGCCATCCAGCACAGACTTAGGGACAGCGGCTCTAGAGACGTGACAGAACAGAATACTGGTCTTGCCCTTGACACGTGAATGAAATGTCCTTTGACATTCATCCTGTCACTGACCCTGTTTGTCTGCGGAGTCACCCCGTGTGAAGTCTTCCTGTCATTTTCAGAGATAAGGAAAGGGGTTCAGGGCATTAAGAGGCTTGGTCAACAACGTCTTCTCACAAGAAAGGTTTCACATAAATTTTCAAGCCAGATGTGCCTGTAAGCCCAGTGCACAGGAGATGGAAGAAGGAGGACTAATTGTTTGAGGCCATCCTGGGCTATATATTGAGACCCTGTTTTAACAAGAAAATCAAGCAGGGCGTGGTGGCGCACACCTTTAATCCCAGCACTCGGGAAGCACAGGTAGGAGGATCACCGTGAGTTCCAGGCCACCCTGAGATTACATAGTGAATTCCAGGTCAGTTTGGGCTAGAGCGAGACCCTACCTTGAAAAAGAAAAAAGCAAATCAAACACAGCTTTTTGATTCATGACTGTGAGATAGTGGCTCAGGCCCTGATAGATAAGGCCTTGGAGCAGGGGAAGGTTATCTTGTGATTACGTGGCCCCTAGTGTTGAAATCTGCCCTTGGGATGACCTTTGTGCAGAATGGTTGGAGGCAGGGGAGCAAGTAGGACACTGCAAGATAATGCTGTCCCTAAGATAGGGGACAAAAGCAGGACGTGAGCACACATGGAAAAGGAGACCCAGCGGATGAGGTTAGGCTCCTGGACCTGGGTCCATAGGTCTTAGTGGGTGACACTTGCAGATGCAGAAAGAGCATTTGGGGGGCTGGAGAGATGGCTCAGCAGTTAAAGGCCCTTGCTTACAAAGCTTGATAGCCCACGTTTGATTCTTTGCAGGGGCAAGAGGCCCTAGCACACCCACACTCTCTGTCTACCTCTTTCTCTCTGTCTCAAATAAATAAATAAGAATGCAGCTGGACAGGGTGATGCACACCTTTAATCCCACTACTCAGAAGGCAGGGGTAGGAGCATCACCATGAGTTCGAGGCCACCCTGAGACAATACAGTGAGTTGCAGATTAGCCTGGGCTAGAGTGAGACCCTACCTTGAAAAACAAAAACAAAAAATACATCTTTGTAGCTTTTAGTTCTCAATTCTCTTTAAGAAAAAAAAAAACAGAAAAAAACAAAAACAAAACTAAGGGCAAGGGAGATGGCTTGGGGAGTAAAAGAGCTTCTGTAAGCATGAAGAACTGAGTTTGGGTCCCCCAGACACATAACAAAGCTGGATGTGGCATCTGTGATCCCAGTGCTGAGGAAGTGGGGACAGGAGATCCCTGAGACTTGTCAGTCTAGGTGAACCAGTGATTGCTGAGTTCAGTGAGAGTCTGTGTCTCAAAATTAAATAAGAGCCCAGCGTGGTGGCACATACCTTTAATCCCAGCACTCGGGAGGCCAAGGTAGGAGGATCATTGTGGGGCCAGCCTAAGACTACACAGTGAACTCCAGGTCAGCCTGGGCTACAATGAGACCCTAACCCCCAAAACAAACAAATGAATAAATGAATGAATAAAATGAAAATAAGATGGAGCCATGATTGAAGAAGCCAGCTGACATCAACTTCTGGCTTGCACACGCATGCACAAGCATTTGTACACGTACACACACTCAACATGTGCCCACACCCATGCAGACATTCATACACACACATACATATTTAAAACAAAAATTAATCCCGGGTGGCGGGCTGGGCAGTTAAAGATGATCACAGACAGAGCCTGCCGAGACTGCCAAACTGGATTCAGTTCCCAGCCACTCACATAAAACCAGATGGCCATTCATTTGCAGTAGCAAGAGATGCTAATGCAACCTCTCCCACACACAGTAACGCACATGCAAATAAATAAATACAATCCTTTCAAAACTTGAGTCTCAATGATTAAAAGAAATACAGTAGACACCCCTTCAGCTACTCTGCTGCCCCAGCTGCGGACTGTGCACTCCAGTCACCCAGTGTGGCCTCATGCACTCAGCCTAGCTTCTGTGCTTCTCCTGCTAGCTCATAGCTCAGGCCTTTCAAGTGCCTCTGGCCTGGCCTCACTCCCTCAGCCATAGACTGTGCCAGGTGGTGGGCACTTCCTTGCCAGCAGCCCTTCCTCGGTCCGTAGAGTTGAGTCGGGTGCTGACCTGGCAAAGTCCACGCTGGCGGGAGCAGTTGGGACGCTGCCTGAGAGCAGATGACATCGGGAGCCCCAGAGAGAAGGACGCAAGGCCGCCAGACTAGTGAAGGGCACCTAAGGCAGGTGCCTGTCGCTTGACCTGTCACCCATTGTCACTGCTGCTCCGTCACCCATTAGAGAGGTTGGGACCTGGTATCTTCGGACCATTCAGATTTCCTGTTCTGTTCACTCTCTGTATGCAGCTTTACCAATCTTGGATCACAAAGATTTAGGACAAAAAAAAAAAGTTGTGTCTAGCCGGTCGTGGTGGCGCACACCTTTAAGCCCAGCACTCTGGAGGCAGAGGTAGGAGGATCACTGTGAGTGGGAGGCCACCCTGAGACTACATAGTGAATTCTAGGTTAGCCCGGGCTAGAGTGAGACCCTACCTCAAAAACCCAAAAGCTGGGGCTGGAGAGATGGCTTAGTGGTTAAGGCTCTTGCCTGCAAAGCCAAAGGACCCAGGTTCAATTTCCCACTACCCATATAAGCCAGATGCACAAGAGGGCGCATGCATCTGGAGTTCATTTGCAGTGGCTAGAGGCCCTGCATGCCCATTTTTTCTCTCTCTCTCTCAATCTCTCTCTCTCTCTCTCTCTCAATCGCTTTCTCTCCTAAGAAAGAAAAGAAAAACCCAAAAGCCCCCCCAGAAAGGTGTGTCTGTACTGACTATGTATAGATGTTTCAAAAGATTGTTATTCTCTAGGCATTACTGTGCAACAACTATTTACAATGCATTTACATTGTCTTAGTTATTATTACTTGAACAATTTCAAATACAGGGAAGACATGTATAGATTATGTGCAAATATACCACTGGATACAAGGGACTTAAAGCTTAATGTGGTGGCCATTTGTTATCCCAACACTCAGGGGCTAGGGATATTAAATGGTAAAATGCTTGCTTTAAAAATGAGGGAGCTGGGCGTGGTAGCACACGCCTTTAATCCCAGCACTCGGGAGGCAGAGGGAGGAGGATCGCCATGAGTTCAAGGCCATACTGAGACTACATGGTGAATTCCAGGTCAGTGTGGGCTAGAGTGAGACCCTACCTCAAAAACAAAAAACAAAACAAAAAAAAAAAAAATGGAGGGGAGGGAGAAGGGGAAGAGATGGAGAAAGAGATTTGAGTACCTGGAAATTTTGGGATCAGAGAAGACTCCTTGCTCTTAAAACAAATGCTATTTATTTTAAGAGAGAGACTGATTGAGAGGGGGAGGGAATATGTTGGACAGTAGAGTTTCAAAGGGAAAAGTGGGGGGGGGGAGGTTATTACCATGGGATAGTGTTTACAATAAATATTTATTAATTATGGGCAGAGAGAGAGAGAACGGACATGCCGGGGCCTCTTGCTGCTGCAAACAAACTCCAAGTGCACGTGTCGTTTTGTGCACATGACTTTGTGTGTGTCACTGGGGAAGTGAATGTGGTTGGCCAGCTTTGCAAGCAAGCTCCTTTGAGTGCTGAGCCATCTCCTCAGTCTTTCTGGCACTTTTATTTCTCTCCCTTTCTTTTTTCTCTGTAGTCCCAGGCTGGGCTTGAGCTCACAGTGATCCTCCTACCTCTGCCTTCCAAGTGCTGGGATTAAAGGCCTGTTTCCCATGCCCTGCTTCTTCTGGCACTTTCTATTTCTATTTCTATTTATTTATTTATTTGACAGAGAAAGAGCCGAGGAGAGAGAGAGAGAGAGAGAGAGAGAGAGGGAGAGGGAGAGAGGGAGAGGATGGGCATGTCAGGGCCTCCAGCCACTGCAAGCAAACTCCAGATGCGTGTGCCCCCTTGTGCATCTGGCTAACGTGGGTCCTGGGGAATCGAACCGAGGTCCTTTGGCTTTGCAGGCAAACGCCTTAACCACTTAGCCATCTCTCCAGCCCTCTTCTGGCACTTTTATATTCCATCGATGTTTGCCTCTGATTTTGAGGGCTCCCATTGGTCCTCGGCTAGAAAGAAGTACAACCTCCACAGGATTTGGTTTCTTGTCTCATCCGTGCTGCTTGGCCACTCCGGCAGCAGGCGGACAGCTTCTCCCCTGGCCTGGCGCTGCAGCCCGCAGAGCCTGAGTCCTTCCTCCCTCTACTGCCCTGACTGACTCTCCGCACCATCTCCACACTGCCCTTCATCTAGTATGAGCCCAGTGTCTCCTCTCCCTGCAACAGACAGGAGTGAAGGGAGGATGGAAACAAAAACAGACTGTTTACACTATTGCGGCCACATTGCTCTTGGGATCCGCAGAGATGTCTTTGGCTGTTTGGGTTGCTATTAAAAAAAAAAACAAGGGCTGGAGAGATGGCTTAGCGGTTAAGCGCTTGCCTGTGAAGCCTAAGGACCCCGGTTCGAGGCTTGGTTCCCCAGGTCCCACGTTAGCCAGATGCACAAGGGGGCGCACGCATCTGGAGTTCGTTTGCAGAGGCTGGAAGCCCTGGCGTGCCCATTCTCTC
This sequence comes from Jaculus jaculus, assembly GCF_020740685.1. Lineage (NCBI taxonomy): Eukaryota > Metazoa > Chordata > Mammalia > Rodentia > Dipodidae > Jaculus > Jaculus jaculus. The sequence goes on along the minus strand of NC_059113.1, from coordinate 9,978,829 downwards.
TCTCTCCCTCTATCTGTCTTTCTCTCTGTGTCTATTGCTCTCAAATAAATAAATTAATTAATTAAAAAAAAAACAAACAAAAAACACAGAACCAGAAGCATAGAAGCAACAGAAATTTTTTTTCTCCCGTTTCTGAGGGCTGAAAGGTCAAAGTGCCCACAAATTCGTGTTTGAGTGAGGTCTAATTTCTGCTTTGTGGAGGACATCTTCTTGCATGATCCTTATGTGGTAGAAGGGATAAGGCAGTTTTCTGGCTCCTGTTTTGTCACTAATCCCATTCGGTATTAGGCAAGGCCTAATGACCTGGGTTTGATTCACCAATACCCACTTAAAGCCACATGCACAAAGTGGCACACACACCACACACCCGGAGTTTAGTTGCAGCGGCTGGAGGCCCTGGCACACCCATTCTCTTTGTCTTTCTTCTTTCTATCTCTCTCTGCTTGCAAATAAACAAAATGGCTTTGATATAAAATGGGGGCTAGAGAGATGGCTTAGTGGTTAACATACTTACCCGTGACGCCCAAGGATGCAGGCTCGATTTCCCAGTACCCATGTTAGCCAGATGCAAATGGTGGCACATGCATCTGGAGCTCATTTGTAGTGGCTAGAGGCCCTGGTGTGCCTACTCCTTCTCTCTTTTCCTCTTTCTCTCATAAATAAATATTTTTTTTAAAAATAAAATTAAATATAAAATGGGCCAGGCATGGTAGTGCATGCCTTTAATCCCAGAAGATAGGAGGCAGGGGTAGGAGGATCACCATGAGTTCAAGACCACCCTGAGACGACATAGTGAATTCAAGATCAGCCTGAACTACCTCGAAAAACCACCACCACCAACAACAACAAAAAACAACAAACAAACAGACAAAAAAACTAGCTGGGCATGGGGGCACGCGCTTTTAATCCCAGCACTTGGGAGGCAGCGGTAGGAGGGTTGCCATGAGTTCGAGGCCACCCTGAGACTACACAGTGAACTCCAGCCTGAGCTAGAGTAGGCCCTACCTTGAAAACCCAAACAAAGATAAAACTAAACTATCAAATGGACTACAATTTGTGGAGCACATTCTGTACACTGGATGCCATTACACACTTTATACATGCTATCATATCATGTAACTTTTTAGAAAAAAAAAAAAAACACAAGGTGAATATGTCATTTGTTTTAAGCTGAGGAAGATTTTGCTCCCAAGGTAACATATGGCCATGTCTAGAGACTTATTTTTGTTAGCACACAAAGAATTAGGTTTCATTATGGTGTTTTTCAAACAAATTTTGTTTTTGCTTCCCTTCCTTTTTCCTCTGTCTCCCTCCCACATGTGTCCCCAGCTATAGCCTCCTTTCTCCTCTCATGACATCTACTTTTGCCCACCCTCCCACTTTCTTATCAACTCTTATTTCCTTCTCATGGACTCTTATCTCATTTTATATCCTACTTACACACACACACACACAAGCACATACCTATCTAGCTATCTATACATATGTATAGATAGCTAGATAGATATAAATTTAGGATCTGAATATGGAAAAGGATGTATGATTTTTGTCTTCCTGTGCCTAAGTTATGTCACTATATTTTTTCCAATTCCACACATTTTCTTGCAGATTACTTTTTTTTTCTTTTTTTTTTTAATTTATTTATTTGAGAGCGACAGACACAGAGAGAAAGACAGATAGAGGGAGAGAGAGAATGGGCGCGCCAGGGCTTCCAGCCTCTGCAAACGAACTCCAGACGCGTGCGCCCCCTTGTGCATCTGGCTAACGTGGGACCTGGGGAACCGAGCCTCGAACCGGGGTCCTTAGGCTTCACAGGCAAGCGCTTAACCGCTAAGCCATCTCTCCAGCCCAAGATTTCTTAAACTTCATCTTTTTACAGCTGAGATACCACATTTTCATTACCCGGCCGTCCGTTCATGGGTATCTAGATTGGTTCAGCTATTGTGAATAAAGCTGCAATGAACATGGATGTCAAGTGTCTCTTTTTAGGCTGTAGAGTCCCTTAAGTACACACACCCAGGAGCATATGTCTGGGTCATATGTTAGCTCAGGTTTTAGCTTTTTAGAAACCTACATACCGATTTCCATAGTGGTTGTACCAATTTATGCTTCCACCCTCAGTGTAGAAGGCTTCCCCTTTCCCTACAACCTCACTAGCATTAGTTTATTATAATGATAGCAGTCTGGCTGTAGGAAGGTGAAATATCTCAAGACATGTCACAGTTGGTCAAGGGAGTGAATTCAGTTGGCCAGGGATGCTGCGGTTGTCTTCCTTCATAACCCTGAACAACAAGGTATTTTCATCAGGCATTGTTTGATGACAGGGACATATTTCTGAGAAATTTGTTATGCGATTTAGTCATTAAGTAAACATCATAGTGATTTACACAAACCCGGTCAGTCACTCCATGGGCCTCTTGATGCAATCAAGAGGTGGGAAAGCAGGATGAGGCTGCAGCTGCATATTATTGTATAGTGAACACTTTAGTTTTATAATAGAAGGGGTAGAAAAAAAATGAAAAAGGGCTGGAAAGATGGCTTAGCGGTTAAGGCACTTGCCTGCTAAGCCAAAGGACCCAGGTTTGATTCCCCAGGACCCATGTAAATGCAGATGCACAAGGTGGAGCGTGCGTCTGGAGTTCATTTCCAGCGGCTGGAGGCCCTGGCATGCACCATCATGCCCATGGCGCCTACTCTTTCCCTCTGTCTCTTTCTCCTTCTGTCTGCTTCTCTCTCTCAAATAAATGCATAAATTTAACAAAAGAAGGTGTATGCTGTGACATTAATGATAAAATTACAAGATAACACAAACTCAGTGTGTTAGTTATCTCTTTCACTGCTGCGACAAAACACCTGACAAAAGCGACTTGAAGGAAGAGAGGGAGGGGAGGAGGGAGGGACGGAAGGAGGGAGGGCTTATTCTGGCTCACAGTTTGAGGGGACAGGCCATCATGGTGGGAAAGGCATGGTGGTAGCTGGTCATATTGTTTTCGTAGTCATAAAGCAGACAGAGAGAGAGAGAGAGAGAATGGGAATACTGGTTCTCAACTCAACTCTGCTTTTATTCAGTCAGGTACACCAGCCTATGGGATGGTGCCACTCACATTCAAAATGGGTCCTCCTTTTTCAGTTAAACTTCTGTGTAAACAGCCTCACAGACATGTCCAGAGATGTCACCTAGGTAATTCTAAATTGAGACAAATGGACAGTGAAGATTAACTATTACACCAGTAAAATCACCATTTATTTTCAAGTATTCAGTACATCCAATCATATTATGTAGCTTTGAGGGGGGAAAAAAAAACTAACAAGGTGAATATATGATTGGTTTTAAAGTGAGAAAGATTTTCCTCCCAAGGAAACCGATGGCCATGTCTAGAGAGTCTTTTTTTATTAGCACACAAAGAATTAGGTTTTACTATGGTGTTTTTCATACAAGTTTTTGTTTTTGTTTTTGTTTGGTTTTGTTTTTTGAGGTAGAGTCTCGTTCTAGCCCAGTCTGTCTTGGAATTCACTATGGTCTCAGGCTGGCCTTGAACGCACAGAGATTTTATCTCTGCCTCCCAAGTGCTGGGATTAAAGGCATAAGCCACCATTCCATGCTAAATTTTGTTGTTTTGTTTACTTTCTCCCAGTTATGCCCCCCACACCATCCTATAGCCTCCTTTCTGCTTTCATATGACTTTCTATGTTAGTTTGGTTGGTTAGTTGGTTGGTTTTCCAAGATAGAGACTCACTGTAGCCCAGGCTGACCTGGAATTCACTATGTCATCTCAGGGAGGACTTGAACTCAAGATTATCCTCCTACCTCTGCCTCCCCTAGTGATGGGATTAAAGGCGTACACCACGATGCTCAGATGATTTTGGCATGTGTGTGTATAATATGTGTGGTGTTTTTTGTTTTTTTTTGAGGTAGGGTCTCACTCTAGCCCAGGCTGACCTGGAATTCACTATGTCATCTAAGGGTGGCCTCGAACTCACAGCAATCCTCCTCCCTCTGCCTCCCGAGTGCTGGGATTAGGGTGTGCACCACAACACCCGGCTTTGGCCTTTTTTTCTTTCTTGTTTTGTAAGTTGACTAAGTTCACGTGAGCATGGGTGGATCATTATTTGCCTGAACAAAGGCAACTTACCCGTGGTTACTGTACTGAAGAAAATGACTAACCCTCCCCCAGCAACCACTAACTGCCAATAGCTTCTCAGGAAGGCCTCATGGGTCCCTCCGTCATGCTCTTACGTTTGGCAGAAGGCTGAGGCGGAGCTCAGTAGTAACATGTTTGCCTGGACATGTGAGACCCTGTGTTCCATCAATAGCACTGGGGAGAAAAATGAACATGGAGAAGAAAGGAGGTGGCAAAGAGCCGAGCTGGTTGGTTGGCCCAGGATTCCGCGTCGGGAGACAGTAGGAGAGGAGTCCACCAGGCCTGTCCAGCCCATGCGCCTCATGTGGCTGAGAACAGCCACCAATGTGGATCATCACCACATCATCAACTTACTCAAAACGTTGTACGATTTTTTTATTATTCACAAATGTTATTTATTTATTTGAGACAAAGGAAGAGGCAGAGAGAGAGAGAGAGAGAGAGAGAGAGAGAGAGAGAGAGAGAGAAAGAATGGGCCCTCCAGGGCCTCCAACCACTGCAAACGAACTCCAGATGCATGCGCCCCTCGCGCATCTGGCTTATGTGGGCCCTGGAGAACCAAACCGGGATCCTTTGGCTTTGCAGGCAAATGCCTTAACCGCTACGCCATCCCTCCAGCCCCGTTGTGAGATTTTTGCAGTTTTCTTTCCCGTAAGTCTGTAGGTAATAATATTCTATGGCACTGTCAAAGGTCTGGACAAGGAGGTACTGCTCCACAGATGGGCTGCGTCTCTCTGAGGGGGGCTGGCGCCCTGTCCCTAACAGTGGTGTCACGCTGTCTTTCACCCTCCCAGCGCCTCAGCAGCCACTGATCCTCCTGGTATTTCTTAAAATAACATTAGTCCACTAGACGCCCCCGCCGTTAGAGAGGAGGGCGGTTCTGCATTCAGGCAGCTCTGCCCTTTGTTTCAAGTGTCTCGAGTGCTAATGGGACATGAAGATTGAACATGTGTGCGTGTGCCTCCGTGCATGTGGCGGCGGGGAGGAATTGTCCCCACGAATGTCGATGAATGGGCAGGGACAATGAGGTACAGTGAATGAGCCATTGTAAGGGGCCTTTCATGAGGTCTGAATGACAAGTGAACTCCCAAGGAAGGGTGCCGGTGGTAACACTATCCGCGTCCAGAAGATCAGAGAGAGTTGCTGTGGTGCGTGTGGGGCGGGGGGAGGCAGCTGACCTCCCTCTAATGAGTACAGTGACTTGAGCAGCTGAAAACGGGAGGAAGCCTGCATTTACTGTGGCATTGCTCTTAGACAAGGAGCAGTTCTTCCAAAGAAAGGATGGAGGCCAGGAGGGAATTGCAACAGTGTCTCTTCACTGGTGAGACAGGGTGAGGGATGGTGCCCACGAAACGCGGAGCATTTTCCTCTGAGGAGGGGATGGTCAAAGGGAGCCCTCATCTTCTTCTTTAGTCAGTGCTAAACTGTTTCTTAGAATAGAATCTAAGTCAGGAAAAAGGGATTTAGCTTCTCAGGCAAACAGCTATGTGTCTACCTTAAAAAAAAATTTTTTTTTTAATTTCCTGACAGCAACCCACTGATATTTCCTCCTTCTAACCTCTTTGAGACTCCCTAGCATCTCTTCCTTCCTCCTTGGACAGTTTAGCTGGGTATATGGAGATACATACAGTATGTTTAGTCTTCGAGAAGCCGCAAAAACTAACAGTGTTGACAGATGCATAGAGGACAAACCACTTAAGAAATGCAATAAAATCAGGGGCTAGAGATGTGTCTCACAGTAGACTTCCCCCCTAGCATACATGAAGCCCCGAGTTTGATCCCTTGCACTGCATAAACTGGGTGTGCTAGTGCCTAGAGGGGTGGGATTTGATCTTGGCCTGAATGATGATGCTTTCAGTAGGCTGGGGGCTGGGGCTCTGGGGCAACTTGTGAAAGAGATTCTAGACAAGACTGTACTGAGTAATATCAAGAGGGAATGGTAGGGAATTGGTGATAGATGAAGGACCCGAACAGAACCGGAAAGAGTTGGGAACCAGGGTTTGGTACTTTCTTTTCACTGTGATATGACACCTGACAGAAACAACTTAAGGAAGGAGAAGTTGGTTTTGGCTCAGTTTCAGAGGAAACAGTCCACCCTAGGTGTGGGATGGGTGTGGCATCTGAAGTGGCTCCATCCGTGATGGCAACAGCAGTGTGAAATGGCAACCCTTTACCCCTTTGTAGATCCGAGAGCTAGACCAGAACTGCAGGAGGACATCACCTCTAAACAGCTACTCCTATAGCCAACATCACGAGCCATGCCCCACGACCCAGGGGTTCCTGAAGCCCCCCCCCCCGAACATCCATCTGCAGTCGTGTGTTCAAACTCACCAGCATGTGGGGGCTATTTCAGACCCCAAACCTAACACAGTTTGTGGACGGTGATAAATGTACTGAGTGCTGGTTTCTTTTTTTTTTTTTTTTTTTTTTTTTTTGGTTTTCTGGGATAGGGTCTCACTCTAGCTCAGGCTGACCTGGAATTCACTATGTAGTCTCAGGGTGGCCTCAAACTCTCACAGTGATCCTCCTACCTCTGCCTCCTGAGTGCTGGGATTAAAGGCGTGCGCCACCGCACTCGGCTTAATTTCTTTTTCTTTTTGAGGCAAATCCAACAGACTGGCCCCACCTTTTTTTTTAATGAGAGAGAGAGAGAATTGTTGCTCCAGGGTCTCCAGCTACTGTAATCAAACTCCAGATGTGTGTGCCAGCTTGTGTACATGTGTGACCTTGCACGTGCGTCACCTTGTGCATCTGGCTTATGAGGGGTCTAGAGAATCGAATGTGAGTCCTTAGACTTCACAGGCAAGCGCCTTAACTGCTAAGCTGTCTCTCCAGCCCTGAGTGCTGATTTCTGAGGAAGGAGCTTAAAGGAGTGATTCCAGAGAAGTGGAAAGGAACCATGTCAGGGCCTTAGAAAGGTAACTTCCAGCCACTGCAAAAGATATCTGAGCCGAAGGGGACTTAAGGCAGAGCCCATTCATTCATTCATTCATTCACTCATTCAGTGAACTTTTAATGTGTGCCAGGCACTGTGCTGAATGACACTGTGGTGAGCAGGCTGGCCCATGCTATGCACATGGTAGCCGTCTCCATTCATCTCCTCCTGCCGTCTTCCCTCCAGTACCAGATCGTCCAGACCTTGAACCACGCTAGCGTTGGCAGTGGACATGGGCAGCCCATGGAGCGCTGCCGTGGCGCTGACTAACTCCATGGTTTCAGACTGCACAGCCGATTCCTGGCTCTGTACTGGGAGAAACACAGGAGGGTCCTTGCAGGACAGAGTGCTCTCCAGGGCCAGCGAGGGTGTTCCAGTGCTCTCCTCCTCCGCATCTCCCTAAGGCTCAGGGTAACTCCCAGCGTGAAGCTCCAATTCTTAGGCCATACCTTTCGTGATTTATCCTACTAAAAGGAGTGTCAGGGCCGGGCGTGGTGGCGCACACCTTTAACCCCAGCACTCGGGAGGCAGAGGTTGGAGGATTGCCATGAGTTCAAGGCCAGCCTGAGACTACATAGTAAAGTCCAGGTCAGGTTGGGCTAGAGTGAAACCTTACCTTGAAAAAAACAAAGCAATAGGAGTATCAGCCTTATATGCTTATATACTGATGACCAGCATTTAGGTTGTCTTTATTTCTCAAGCTTTTTATTGTCAACCTCCATACATATCAGAGTGTACCCTAATAGTAACCCCCTCCCACCACCCCCTTTGTCCTCTGTGCCCTGCCCCCTCCACTGAACTCCACCTTTCCAGTTAGTCCTTCTGTTCTGACGTCATCATTTTCATAGCATATAGGTGCTGTGTAGGTAGCATCAGCCACTGTGAACGGCTCTGTTGGCTCTTACGGTCTCTCCACCACCTCTTCCACAAGGATCCCTGAGCCTTGGAGGGTGTGATAGAGATGTCTCAGCTGGTGCCGATCGCTCCACAGGATGTCTTTAATGTCTTCTTTCAAGCTGCCGCACATTTAAATGGGTCAGGCAAATTTTCTTTCTTTCTTTTTCTCCTTCTCTTTCTCTCTCTCTCTCTCTTTTTTTTTTTTTTGTTAAGGAGGTGTTTAAAATCTTATTTGAGAGAGAAAGAGAGGGAAGGAGAAAGAGGTAGATAGAGAAAGAGAATGGGTGCACCATCTGGCTTTATGTGGGTAGTTGGGAACCTAACCCCGGTCCTTGGGCTTTGCAGACAAGCACCTTAACTGCTGAGCCATCTTTCTAGCACCCCACCTTTTTTTTTTTTTTAAAGATAGAGTCTTGTTTTAGGTCAGACTGACATGGAATTCACTATGTAGTCTCAGGGTGGCCTTGAAATCATAGTGATCCTTCTATATCTGCCTCCTAAATGCTGGAATTGAAGGTGTGTGCCACCACACCCAGCTACAAATTTTCTATTTCTTTTCTTTGTTTTGTTTTCCATAGTAAGTGAACTTCTGTTTATTGAAAAAAAATTACTTATTTGAGAGAGAGAAATAGAGAGAGAGAGATCATTGGCACACCAGGGCCTCCAGCCACTGCAAATGAACTCCAGATGCATGTGCCACCTTGTGCATCTGGCTTTATGTGAGTACTGGGGAATTGAACCTGGATCCTTTAGCTTTGCTGGCGAGCACCTTAACTGCTGAGCCATCTCTCCAGCCCTGAGACTCCATTTGTTAACATTAATATTGCTTCTTCATATGCAAGTCTTGGGTTTGATCCCAGCACTGCAGTATATATTTGTGTGTGGGCACTTCATGCTATCAGTTTTAAAACATTGACAGTTATTTCTTTCTTAAATTTGTCATATAAGGCAATGGGTTTGATTGTGATATTCCCACGTGGATATATCATAGTATCCATTCATATTTGCCCTCCCCTGCCCTCTCCCGGCCCCTGTACCCAGTCCCCTCCTCCCTCAGCAGTTCCCCTCCATTTTCATGTCATGCATACAATTATATGATTTCATATTTTATATATGCATATGCATATATATTTAAATCTAGATTCCACCACACATGAGAGAAAATGTGATATTTTGTCTTTCTGAGTCTGGCTTACTTCCCTCAACTCAACATGAAAATCTCTCCAGTTCTATCCATTTTCCTGCCAATGAGAGCCTAAGGGACCCCTTGGAATATACTAGGTGACCTCAGCATAGCTGCGCCATCCTCTGGCCTGGCAGGCAGCAAAGAAATGTGTTGGTTACTGTCGGGTGCTGGGCTCAAGATGGAGGAGACCAGAGACAAACTTTTTTCTTGTGCTTAAGGCTTTTATTTACTGCCAGGGGAGACTGCTGGGATCCAGAGCTGTAGAGAGAGGGCAGCTCTGGAATCCTGGGTGAGGGGAGGGAAGGGATTTCTGAGGATTATGGGAAGAGCTGCCGGGTGGGGGGAGCCTTGCCTGATGTGACTGCGGTGGGGGTGGGGGCAGGGGGCACTTCCTCTCAGCCAGGTGTACTCAGCTACCTGAACAAGAGGTGGTCTCACCATCCCAGGCCTAGTCTGAGCATGGCCAGATGGGAGGAGGGGGAGGGGGGAAGGAGGAGGGGACAGCTCTGGGACTCGAGCCATTACTTCTGTGGAGATGGGATAAAACACCTGACAAAGCAACTCGCGGGCAGGATTTATTTTGGCTCTCAGTTTCAGAGGGTTCTGTCCACCGTGGCAGGGAGGGGATGGCGGACCTTTTCTCTGCTTTCTCCTTTTTCCCACCCAAGCCCCAGTGCATGGAATGGTGCTACCCACATTCAGAGCAAATCTTTCACCCTCAGTTAACAATCCCTGAATACACCCTCAGGCATGCAGAAAGGTATGGCTTGCCATCTCCAAGGTGGACTCTAAGTCCAGTGAAGTGGACCATGAAAATTAACTGTTAGTCAGGGTTCTCTAGAGAAACAGAACCGATGGAATGAGTTGTATTGAAGGGGAATTTAGTCTTTTAGGTTATGGCCATCCAACAATAGCTGTTTGCAGGCCTGAGAGTCAAGGAACCTGGTAGCTGCTCAGTTCACAAGGCTGGATGCCTCAGCAGTCCCAATCCGGCACTAAAAGCCTAGAGACATCCTGGAGAGACGCTGCTCTTCAGTGCATGCTGGGGACACTTTCCTTCCTTAACCTTCTTTAGATAAAGCCCCCCTTCCCACTCTGGGGGAAGGGCTCACCTTGGGGGAAGGATTCTTCCTTTAGTTAATCCTTCCTGGAAACAACCTCAGAGACCCACTAATAACAAATGTCTGTGGATTCCTAAACAAATCAAGTTGACATAAACTTAACCCTCACAAGATGGCTTCTCAACATGGGCATTTGTGCCTTGGTGGCATCCTAGCCTGAGGATCTGGTCCAGAGCTGGGTGTGTGCAAGAGTCTACGGGCCTGAGTTAGAGACCACCATCCTCTCGTGGAGTTGAGGTCGCCAATGGACGGTGGACGTAACTTGCTGGCCGTGGGTGTGCGCACAGTCTGCCTGTGGCTGTGAGGCTCTCTGAACCCCAAGCTGCATTTCATGAAGAGAATCTGGGGTGCACAGTGCAGCCTATTGTCCTGATTTTTCTGGGTCTTTGGGATTCCTGGGATGTAAGACTTCAGTCCTAAGTAGTGGTAAGCTTAGCAGTAACTTGGGACAAGTTGGTGGCCCTTGTGACCCTGTGACCGACCCTTGGCCCCTCACTGAGTGCCTCCCTGAGGTGAAGTCATTGAAATAAGCTGTAGTAGCTGCAGGCACAGGCTTTAGTCATACCACCTCTCAGGGTCTGAACTTGAGCTTGGAGGGTAGGCGGAGGGGTTAGGTGATTCATTAAACTGTGGGCAGTGGAGTAGTACGTTAGGGATACCTTTCCCCCCACTTTCTGCCCTCCCCAGAAGCCTCATTGTAAACCTCAAAGGGTGGGGCATGGAGGTGGGGTAGGACCAGAGCCTGGAGGAGAGGGAAGGAGAGAGGGAGAATCCTGAAGAGGAGTGGGAGGTGCTTGCTGTGGAGGAAGATGGCATGAGCTGGCTGATCCTGGTGGATAGTGGCAGAGGGAGCGACCTGCCCGCGACTCCGGGGAGGGAGATTGCTGTGATGAGATGGAGTTCTTGTGAGGAAGCTGAGAGAGACTCAGTGTGCCTTGTCAGAGCAAGGATGCACAGTGAATGTTGGGATAACATCATTATATCATCACTGCTTTGATAGAGAGAAGATTTATCGACCTGTGTGCGTGCGCGTGTGCGTGCACACCAGGGTCTCTTGCCACTACAAACAAACACTAACGGGCTTTACATGGGTGACTGGGGAAACGGAACCGAGCCAACAGGCTTCACAAGCAAGCGCCTCTAACCACTGAGCCATCCCCAGAGTGATTGCTTTTGGGTATACCTCGCATGCCTGGTAGGCTGTTACCAAGGAAACGGAGTCAGGACTTGGGGTGGGGGTGGAGTTGAGTGCATTGTACGAAGGGTGAAAGCGCTTCTGGGGCCTTCAGAGATAAAGGCAGCTTTTGGCGAACTGAAGCACCCCATAAGAAGCCTGTGTGGTGACCCGCCCCTCCTCCGTTATGACCACCCCCGAAAGGAAGAGAAGACTCCGTCAGATCATGAAGGACTTATACAGCTGGACCTGTAGGCGAGGTGCATGTGGGTAGTATTTGGGAGGCTGAGGCAGGAGGTTCCCGAGTTTGAGGCTGGCCTAGGCTACACGATGAGCTCAGGTCTCGAGGGAAAACAAGACCCAGGTGTGCAATACCTGGGTGATCCCCAGAGGGCTCTAAGTGCACCACAGCCGTACTGGCACGTCCACGTTTATGGGTGTGCTCTTCACAGGAGCCCGGATGCAGAGCTCGCCCAGATGCCCATCTGCAGATGAATGCATAAAGGTGCCCAAGGTAGCGCACGTGCCTGGAGTTCGTTCGCACTGATGGAGAGTAATAAAATGATGTCATTGGCAGAAACGTGGCTGGAACTGCAGAGCGCTCCATGGTGACTGGAGTAAAGTAAATCAGTATGACACACATCACATTTTCCTTCCCTATATTCTAGACGCCAAGACGGGAAGAATTGATTCTAGAGCCCAGGGTTTCTGGCTCACTCAGCTTTTCCCCATACAGCCTCTGTACGGGACAGGCAAGGTGAGAGCTGGGGCCTAGCCTGGCCTGACATGCCTGATGAGGTGTAGGTGCCATTGAGGACCTCCTCCTAGAATCTTGTCACAGTAGCTTTGGGCGACACGTTAGACACGAGCTGTCAGGAGCAGTGCGCGTGGTTTTGGCAGTCCAAATATTCACTGGGCACCTCCTGTGGGTCGTCACCATCGGGGTCCTGTCACTGTAGCAGTGTAAGAAATAAGACTCTGACTATGTGCCTATGACGCCGGGCGGTGGTGCACGCCTTTAATCCCAGCACTCGGGAGGCAGAGGTAGGAGGATCGCCGTGAGTTCAAGGCCACCCTGAGACTAATTCCAGGTCAGCCTGACAGCCTGAGCTAGAGCGAGACCCTACCTTGGAAAACCAAAAAAAAACCAAAACCATAAATAAATATGTATGTATGTGATAAATTTTGAGTTTACAGGCTTAACAAACCAGAGGTACTGAACACCTGCCATTTAGATTCCTTTGTCCAGAGTAGAAATTTATAGGCTGTGATCTGACTCCTCTCTTTTTATTTTTACTTGAAAAAGAGAGACAGAGAGAGAAAGAGGGAATGGGTGCACCAGGGCTTCCCGCCACTGAAAATGAACTTCAGATGTATGTCCCACCTTGTGCATCTGGCTTAGGTGGGTACTTGGGAATTGAACCTGGGTCCTTAACACTTCACAGGCAAATGCTTTAACCACTAAGCCATCTCTCCAGCCTCTGATTCCTGTCTTTAAAAACCAGAGTCAGAACTAAGGTGAGCTAAGCAAAGAAACTGGAGAAGCGAAGGGCACTCAGGGAGGGGCTTGCACTCGAACACCAGGAATGCTGCTCCTGCTCATGGTGAGAACAGGAAAGGCTCTCTGTCTTTTCTGTCACAGGGTTAGACAAGATAGGGAAACTCCTGTCTCGAAAACTCCATGTAGTAGAAAAGCCCTCCTAAGTCAACAGTCCTAGGAACCAAAATTTAGCCAGTCTCATCAGATTGTGAGGCCCAAACACTAGACTCAGAGCAAAACCCAGGACACTTCATCAGGGAATGAAATCCCAGCCGACTCCCCGCTGGTGCGCTTTGCCTTTCCGGACTCTGGACGGCTAAGGGCCCTTCTGCTTAGTTAACACGGCCTTGTCAATACCCTGTGTCATTCTCAGAGCCTAGACTCATTTCTTTTTAAAATATTTTATTTATTTGCCAGAGAGGAAGAGGGAGAGAGGAAAGAGAATGGGTGTGCCAGGGCCTCCAGTCACTGCAAATGAACTCCAGACACATGTGCCACCTTGTGCATCTGGCTAACTTGAGTCCTGGAGAATCGAACCTGGGTTCTATGGCTTTGCAGGCAAACGCCTTCACCACTAAGCCATCCCTCCAGTCCCCCAGACTCATTTCTGACAGCAGGACAGAGTCTTCCTTTATAGCTATGTTAAGTGAAGATTAAAAAAAAAAAAAAGCAGGACAAGTTTGGCTGACATTCACAGCCCATCAGTCTAAAGTCAGTCTTCCTTCCCCGCTCATTTCCCACTATGGCAGGCTACCCTGACTGCGCCTGCTGGGTGAAGTGTTTTCATTACAGAAGGATGGCTTATGCAATCTGTGTATCATAACGTAGCATTTGGTTTCAAATACTTGCTTATTCATTCATTCCAAAAACATATACTGACTCCTGGGCCAGGGACTATGCTAGCGGTTGGATAAAACACAGTCTTAACAATCTGGTAGGGAAGAGATAGGAAGAAAGAGGAGCTGGGCTGGGCTGGGCTGGGCTGTGGTTCATATTGTGATGAGAAGAAGCAGAGGCCTGGAGAGATGGCTTAGCGTTTAAGACACTTGCCTGCAAAGCCAAAGGACCTCGGTGTCCATTCCTGAGGACCCATGTAAGCCAGATGCACAAGGTGGCACATGTATCTGGAGCTCATTTGCATTGACTGGAGGCCTGGCGTACCATTTTCTCCCTCCCCCATCTCTTCTTTCTCTCCCTCAAATAAATAAACGAATAAATAAAAATATTTAAAAAAAAAAAAAAAAGAAGGAGCAGGGAGAGCCAGGCATGGTGGCACACACCTGTTAATCCCAGCACTGTCGAGGCTGAAATTAGAAGGATCGCGATCGCGAGGGACTCCTACCTGGGTTGACTAGCCCTTAAAGGCCAGCCTGGGGCTCCACAGCGAAGTACTGCCTCCAGCTCACAAGCAGGAGCAGAAGCGGTGGGGGCTGTGCACACTCATGGGGGGCTTCCCAGCGGAAGTGCTGCGTAAGCAGCCTCGGGGCTTCGGCCCAGGGAACCGTGCAGAAAGGCTGGGGCGGGCCGGAAAGGAGAGGGAAGGCTTGCAGAGCTCTAGCCAGTGGGAATGCATGGACCATGCAGGAGAGAGAGGGAGGGGACTGTGGCTTCACAGGACAGCTTCTTAAACTGTGGGGTGCCACCCTGCATGGGGTCGTGTATAATGAGGGGGCCATCAGTAATTTGCCAACAGCTAACATTCTCTGAACATTCAATAGTCAAACATTAAGTCAAAGCCAGGCATGGTGGTGCATGACTTTAGTCCAGGTGCTGGGGAGGCGGAAGTAGGATCGCTGTGAGTGAGTTCGAGGCCACCATGAGGTTACGTAGGGAATTCCAGGTCAGCCTGGGATAGAGTGAGACCCTACTTCAAAACACCAAAAACAAAGCAAAATAATAGTAAATGAATTCAAGTTGGATGTGGTGGCACACACTTTTAACTCCAGTTCTTAGGAGGCTGAGGTAGGAAGATTGCTGTGAATTCAAGGTTAGCCTGAGCCAATTCCCTGTTCTTCCCCTTCCTTTTTCACCCTACCTCTCTGCCTCAAATAAAAAAAAAAAAAAAATTGACTCAAAATCAAAAGCATAGTGAGTCCAAGGTGCTTCTGCCAGTGCTGATCCGTGTTGCATCATGAAACTTCACTGCAGGTTTGGCTCTGAACACACAATATTCATGCTTACCACTGCACATGCTGTCAGGCTATGCAATGCCAGAGAAACATGCCTGGAACAAACACTTTAGTTTAGATTCTAGGCTATTCTGTTATGAATTGCATGCGTAGCATATATAAAACTTTCAGCTCTTACATAAGCGTGATTGCTTATTTATAGAAAACAAAGACGTTTTTTTTTTAAAGTTTTTTGAGGTAGGGTTTCATTTTAGACCAGGCTGGCCTCGAACTCACAGTGGTCCTCTGCCCCACCTCCACTCTGCCCCCACCTATACTGGAATTAAAGGCATGCACCACCAAGTCAGGCCAGAAAACAGAGACTTCTAATAGTCTGATATTTTCCTATGCTCATTCCTCAGCATGCAAGTAGCGAAGTAGTAAAACTGTGGACTGGTATTTTGTGAGAATGTTTGATGTTTAAAAGTTGATGTTTAGCCGGGCGTGGTGGCGCACGCCTTTAATCCCAGCACTCGGGAGGCAGAGGTAGGAGGATTGCCATGAGTTCAAGGCCACCCTGAGGTGACAGAGTTAATTCCAGGTCAGCCTGGACCAGAGTGAGACTCTATCTCGAAAAACCAAAAAAAAAAAAAAAAAAAAAAATTGAGGTTTGATGGCTCAGGGAAATTTTGCGGAAGAGGGGGCGGAAAGAATGTCAGCCACATGTTGGGTCATGATATGCAGAGACATTTATCTTACCCATAACTGTGGGCTAACTCTACAATGCACAACCCATATACCTCAACAAGGAAGGGCCAATGGGGAGGGGGTAGGTCACGAATGAGCCTAATAATGGTACCAAAGTGACTGTATTTGCTGAATACAAAACTAATTAATAAATAAAAGTTGATGTTTGGGGCTGAGGAGATGTCTCAATAGTTAAAGACACTTGCATAGCCTGCAGGCCCTGGTTCAATTCCCCAGTAACCCATGGAAAGCCAGATGCACAAAGTGCCACATTGGTCTGGAGAGACCTTCACGCTCCTCCTTCCTTCCTTCCTTCCTTCCTTCCTTCCTTCCTTCCTTCCTTCCTTCCTTCCTTCCTTCCTTTCTCTTTCTCTTTCTCTTTTACTTTCTTCTTTTTCTCCCTCCCTTCTTTCCTCCTTCTCTCTCATAAATAAATTTTAATACGTATTTTTAAAAATGTATGTTTGAATTGCTGACCTGAGTTTTATTCAGAATGATTAGATGAAGTTTAACTTGGGATTGGGACAGAATCCTATCAATTGCTGAAATGGCCCTAAACATACTTTTACCATTTAAAAACTACATAGTTATGCAAAGCAGCAGTGTTCTCAGCATAGACATTTATACAATCAAAATGGCAATCAACTCTGAAAAATGCTGAACCTGAAAGATGTCTTGCAGTGTCAAATATTCAGCCAAGATTTCATTCTTTTTGTGAAACATTTTGGCATGCACACGCGTGTGTTGTATGTGGCATGTGTGGGCAGATGCACATGTTCCGTGCACATGGGAACAGAGGCCACCTGAGAACATTGGATGTCCTTCCTTATCACTCTTCCACGTTGTCTGTCTGAGAGGGCGCCTCTCACTGAACCTGGAGCTGCTGTGGTAAGGGGGCTAGGGGTGTCTTTGAGAACATTGGGACTCCCCTCGTAGATGGGTAAAAGTCAGGAGCTAGCATCCCGGAAGCTCGGTGGTCACACAAAGGTCCCACTCAGTCAGTGGCCTTCCAGGTTTGTCTTAGGAATTGTCATGAATGAAACCCACAAACTAAGAGGATGACGTTTAGAAAGATTTTATTATAGGGAGAGCTTCATGCTAAAGAGAAGGAAAGAAAACAGAACTCTTGCCCAAGAGCAGGCAAGAGAGGGTTCTGGGAAAATAGAGAGAGGACCCTCCCCCCACCCCCGGAGGCTCAGGTTGGGGTCTTTTAAGGGAGCCTACTGGTTGCAGGGCTGAACTGACCAGGTCAGTCCTGATGCCAGGTGTCTGGGGTCAGGGCAATCTCCCCAAGAATCTGAATTCTTCAGGCAAGGTGTAACCTTCTTGGAAGGGGATACTTACCTCTCCCAGGAAAGGGGACTCTCTGAGGGAAGAAGGAATAAGCAAAGGCCAGACATTTCTAACCTTCAGCAAAGTGGAATGACTCGGATTCTCCCCGTACACGCTCAAAAACATTTTATATTCAGGGGGCCCTGTTACCCCTAAATGGCCTCACTGTTTTCAAGAGATTGGCTAGCCTGTTACTCCCAGCAGTTCTCCAGTATCTGCGCCAACCCTTGACTCCGGGGCTACAGGCATGTGCCGCCCTGCCTGGCTTTTCTCACGTGGGTGCTGGGGTCACACTCAGGCCCTGTCAGGTCTTCATGTTTAAGCAGCAAGTGTCCTGCCTGCTGAGCCATTTCCCCAGGAGCAACACCTCAACCTAATACTCTAGGCAAAAATAAAGAAGCAGCCAGGTGTCAGCACACGCCTTTCATCCCAGCACTCTGGAGGCAGAGGCAGGAGGATCACTGTGCGTTCAAGGCCAGCCTGAGACTGCAGCCTGGGCTAGAGTGAGATCCTATCTTGTAAAAACAAACAACAAAGGAGTATACAAAGGAGTATAGCATGAAATTTTGATTTTGTCTTTAATAAGGGATAAAATTATATGTCTTCCAAAGATAAAGTTTAGGGCTGGAGAGATGACTTAGTGGTAAGGTGCTTGCCTGCAAAGCCTCAGGTCTCAGGTTCAATTCCCCAGTACTCACATAAGCCAGATGCCCAAGGTGGCGCATGCAGATGGACTTTGTTTGCATTGGCTAGAGGCCCCGACACACCCATTCTCTCTGTGTGTGTTCCTCTCTCTCTCATAAACAAATAAAATTTTCAACTGTTTTTTCAAAAATTAGTTTCTGACTTATTATCGGTTATGTTTGACTTATATAACTATTTTATATACCTATATACCTGGGGTCATAGAAAAAATTCTAAGGAGAAAAGTATCTGTAAGTGGAAAAAGTTTAAGAAGCCCTGCCTTAGGATATGAAGATGCAAAGATGTCATAATCATGAAAACCTTCTCTATCTTGCTTCTTTGGGCACTGAGGACATTCTTGCAAGAAACTGGGAAAGAGTAAATTACAAGCTTATAGAAAATATAATATGAGGGGTTGGGGAGGTGGCTCAGCGGTTAAAGGTGCTTGCTTGCTTGCAAAGCCTGATAGCCCAGGTTTGATTCCCTAGCACTCATGTAAAGCCAGGCACACAAAGTGGCACACGTACCTGGAGTTTGTTTGTAGCGACCAGAGGCCCCTGTGCACTCATACTCTCAAGTAAATTAAATGAATAAATCCATAAATGTTGGAGCGTTTTGTTCTTGTTTTAGTCTTAACTTTACTTATTGATAAGGGGAGAGGAAGAGAACGAGAATGAGCGGGCATGTCAGAGCCCTTTGCCACTGCACAGGAACTCCAGATACATGTGCCACTTTGTTCATCTGGCTTTATGTGAGCACTGAGTAATTGAACCCCAGCCAGTGTGCTTTGCAAGCAAGCGCCCTTAATCGCTGAGTCATCTCCCCAGCCCTTAAGCAAAGAATCCAGACAGAAAGGCATGTTGGGGGGAAGAAGGATGTGATGATTAATCTCGGTCATCAACTTGACCGGATTGAGAAATGCCAAGAAAATTGGTAAAGCTGGGCTGGGGTGTAGCTCAGTGGCAGTCTGGAGCTTTTGCAACATTTCTAAGGCGGAAGCAACATCATATACACCACCATCCAAACCGAGAAGAAACCTGGAGCCTCCTGATAGAAATGCCCTAGACCTCGACTTCACCCTAACCTTCAAGCAAGGGGGAGAGGAGCCTTTCTTTCACTGAGGACAGATAAACTTTCCCCACAGGCTTTCCACCCAGGCCTTTGGAAGGTGACAGGGATGGGAAGAAGATGGAGATATAATTAAAGTAAATACCCAACTCAAAGTTACCCACGTTTCTAGGGAACATGAGACAAAATTCCCTACCCTCAAAGATCTCGTCATGACAGTTCAGGTCAGGCTGTGATCAGCACCCTGATAGAGGTGCAGAGAAAATACCAGAACAGTGGCTCATCAGTGTCTGCCATCTGGCAGTAGCTACTGTGTGCCCCTTAGTCCTCAGGCAGTGGGACTTGTCTTGGCTTTTATTTCTAAGCAGGGCACAGGACGAGATGTGCCTTCTTCACACAAGGGAAAGGGAGGAAAGGCTTCTGTACCTCCTGTCCCTTGCACAGTAGCTTCCATGGGTGGGCAAGGTCATTCCTGTAGATGAGGCACATGTGAGAAGTTACTGAGAAGTTAGGGTGGCATGCTGAGGAAGCGCAGGCCATTTGGGGTCCAGGCCCTGAAGGACAAGGAGGTGTTGGAGTGGAGCTCCAGTCACCCTCACGTCCTGCACTTCCAGCGCCTCTTCGGACGTCCCCTGTGCCTCTGGCTCCGCTGGCTGATAGCCCTGACGGTCAGCAGGCTGCACGGGGCCTAAAGGGACAGAATCCGAGACCAAGGTGGCAGCCGGGGGCCACCCTGCTGGTGCCGTGGGCTTCTGAAAAGGTTCATTGTCATGCTGGCTTGGTGAGGGCGGGGGCCAGGGGGTGGGGACACTGGATGCTCAGGTCCTTTGTTGAATGGGAAACTCTGGTTCTGGCAGGAGTGAGTCCCCGAGGAAGAGTGAGTAAGAAGGCAGGGTAGAGGTGACACAGAAGTCACATTCCCCTCTGCCAGACACATCAAATTCTACGGAGAGATGTTTTTAAGTGGGACCGGTAGAGACTTGTCAGGAATGTCCCGGGTTGTAGAGTACAGGGAGCCCACAAAAACACACTCAGGTTCACGAACGGGCCGACACCCACTCCCAAAGTTGCCTGATGGTGAAGGCGACCAGACAGCACTCTGTAAGGCACGTGTGATCATTTCCAGCACCTCGGGTAGTCGCGAGTACGAGCTCTGCTCTTTGTCAGGGCTTGCTAATCCAGCGCCCCTCCCAGTCACCTCTCTAATGCTCCTACCTCACCAACGCATGCAGGGGGTAAAGAGAAGTCAAGCTGTGGAGGGATGAGGCTGAAGTGAGGAGGGGAAATGCAGAGCTTTTTAAATTATCATTAATTTATTTGTAAGCTGAAAGAAACAATGAATGAACAAACATGGGCACACTTGCCACTGCAAATGATCACCAGATATATGTGCCACTTTGTGCATCTGGCTTTATGTGGGTACTGGGGGACTGAACCCAGGTCAGCAGGCTTTATAAACAAGTGTCTTTAACCGCTGAGCAATCTCCCCATCCAGAAGCAGAGCCTTTTTTAGGTAGGGTCTCACTCTAGCCAAGGCTGACCTGAGATTCACTCCCTGGTCTCAGGGTGGCCTCGAACTCAAAGCGATCCTCCTACCTCTGCCTCCCGAGTGCTGGGATTAAAGTTGTGCGCCACCACGCCCAACCCAGAAGCAGAGCTTTTTAAAGCACTTACTTCCTCATCACCATCCCTCTCCCACGCCTGCCCACTTCTGGAATTTTCTCTCTTCCCTGCCCAAAGCTAATTGATCCCCAGGATGTTGTAAAGGTATAGGGTTGTCACACAAGGCAGGGCGGGCCTCTGGTCTCGTCTTGGGTCTGGTCTGAGTATTTTCAGGGCGGTGGGTTTCCACATAGAATGATATTCCCACCCCACCCCTTCCTCCTACCTGCCCTGCAGTTAAAGACTTAAGTGGGAAGTGCTGAGGAGGGATCCTGAAGGCCTGGTTTATAACACTTGCTGCTTGGCCTCAGACAAGGCACTGAACCTCTGGTCTCTGTGGCCTCTTCAGGGTGGAGCATGCATGCATTCCTATGCTTAAAAGCACTTCTTGGGGGCTGGAGAGATGGCTTAGTGGTTAAGCGCTTGCCTGTGAAGCCTAAGGACCCTGGTTCGAGGCTCGATTCCCCAGGACCCACGTAAGCCCGATGCACAAGGGGGAGCACGCGTCTGGAGTTCGTTTGCAGTGGTTGGAGGCCCGGGCGTGCCCATACCCTCTCTATCTGTCTATGTATATGCCTCTTTCTCTCTGTGTCTGTCTGTTGCTCTCAACTAAAAATAAACAAAGTAAAAGAAAAAATTATGTATTATTCACACGCAATAAATTATCCTCTACTAAGTGTACAATCTTATGAATCTGGAGAATTATATAGACTTTGCAAAAAATCAAGATAGGGAGTATTTCTATCACCCTAATTTTTTTAAAAAAGTTCTTGTGCTGGAGTGATTGCTTTGAGGTTAATGTGCTTGTCTGCAAAGCCTAACAACCAAGGTTCAGTTCCCCAGTGCCCAGGTAAAGCCAGATGCAAAAGGTGACGCATGCATCTGAAGTTCTTTTGCAGCAGGTAAAGGCCCTGGCATTCCCATTCTCTCTCCGTTCTTACAAATAAATAAATAATGTGTTTCTCCCTTCTGTCATTCCATCTGTGGGCCAAAGTTCTTTCTGCTCCTTTTGATCCCTTGGGGTTCCTGGCTCTGCTGGCAGGTGGGCCTCAGGCACAGAGGGGGGAGGCAAGTGGTCGCCTCTGTCTTGGCATGGATGGGGTCCCAGCACCCTCTCTCTGTTCAAGAGGTGTCATTAGTGAGGGGCTCCCTTGCCATCTTCTTGTCTCTGGCCTTTGAGGGGGAGTGGAATGAGTTAACCCACCTGGTAATTTTTCCCCTTCTGCCTTGGGAAGGGAGGCGACAGTGAAGAGGATTACCACGTGAACTTGGGACAGGTGAATGAACGGTCAGAATTTTGAAGAGAGCCACAAAAACATTCCTCAGAGCCAGAGACCTTGAGAGAACTTGAGACGCTGCTAGCCAAGGTGGAATGTCTGATTTGCTGAAGGCTAATCAGTATCAACTTTGGAACCCAGGTCAGGAATGTCACAGCGCTAATAGCGTGTCACCTTGCCTCTTTCCCGATCTTATGGCTTGCTTCACTGCTTTTCCAGATCCTTCCCAACTGAACCTGAACTTGACCTGAGGCCATTCATGTCTGCAGAGGGGAGATGGCAAGGCATCTTGCCGGAGGTCCAGTTCTCCTCCAGAGATCTCAGCCACTTCCTTGACATCATTCTTTAAAAGTGGCTCCCTGTGTCTGTCTGTCTGTCTGTCTGTCTCTGTACAGAGCCAGTGCTGTCCAGCTTGGAAGGCTTTGGTTTCCAGGGTCATGCATGTGAAAGAGCCTGCCTTCTGCTGGCTGACAGTTATTACGTGGGAGCAGCCACAGGTTAAATTTGCATGAGCTTTGCATGTAACTGTGGCTTTATTTTGGGTGGAGGGGGGAAGGGCAGGATGGGATTGGTTGATAATCTTATTCCTGAGGAGAGATGCCAGTCAACTGCCGTGCCCTTGACGCCAGCTGCCCACCGGTTTGGAGGGAGGCTCAGCTGGTAGCCAAGTGCTGCCTCCGACCTGCGCACAAAGGGCTGCCAGGCAGAGTGGTTTAGATGCCCCCCTCCAAGCAGTGGGAAGCTGAATTGCTTCCGATTGTTTGTGTGATGGAATGACTCAGCCTGCCAGCGATTGCCCTTTCACTCCTGCCTTTGCTCGGAATCCAAGCGCTCAGAATCGGGATCTGCGTGGGCCCCGGCTTCCAACCCAGCAGCAGCCGGTTCCACGTGTCAGCACCTCTGCTGCCCACGCTCCCCACCCCTTCCTCCTCCATTCTTGCCTCTTTTTCATTCATCCATTCACTCGGAAAATACTTACTGAGCACTCGCACACACGGAGCTCTCCAGGCATCTGAGGTTTGCAGACCGGCTGAAAAAGAATGGATTTGAAGGCTCACCCCTGCCGGAGAAATGCCCCTTCCCCCCAGGAGCGAAAGGGAGGAGGAGTCAAGGGCAAGAAGCACAGACCTTGTTGGGAATGAATGCCCGATAGGGAAATCTGGAGTGGGGAGTCATAAAAGGGAATTCAATTAACCCTGGGCACGTGGGTGTCCCTGAGCCCCAGAGAGACCCGGTTTTGGAGAGCTGCTTTAGGTCCCACCTACCAGCGTGGTGTGGCTAGATTCTCTTAGGCACATGCCTACTCACTAGCCTCGCAGGTCTGCAAGCTCACGTGCCCAGTGCCCTTCTGGAGGCCTCACTGTAAGATCTCACTGGGGAGAAGGTCCCCGTGGACAGAGCACTGGGTATCTTCTTGAAGTATCCACTGCCTTAGCTTGAAGATGCTAGGGATGGAGTTCTTTCATTTTTTTCCACTCCTTCCTGGCTTTAGCAGGTCTGGTTGACAGCCATGTGATTTCACTGAACGCTGACAATGGCTGAGAGTTGCTCTGATCTCTGCCTACCTGACACAGAAGGAAATAGAGATGCTGAAAGGTTGGCTCTTTATGCCAGAGGACAAAACTGGTACATCAGTGGTCCTCTGCTGGGGACCTAATGTGATCATGCATGTATAGAGTGTGTCAGTATTAGGAACCTGAGCAAAGATTTCCTCCTAGGGACCCACAGCCCTACCAGCCACGAGCAAGTTAGTAGGCTCCAGAAAATGAGACGGGAAGCCCCACGCAGGAGAGATCTAGGTAGAGTCAGAGCGCACATTCCCAGCGTCCAGCCTAGCATCTTCCTGTCGCAGCAGGTGGCGGTGCCGGGCGGGGGGGGGGTGGGGATGACGACGGTATTCAAGCCCAGTGCCAGAACCGGGGCGAGCCACCCAGACAACAGAATCGGGGTGTTCACCTCCTACACAAGTCAAGCAAAAGCTCTCCCTTGCCGAGGCCTGCAACCTAAGTACTGTACCTGTGCTGCTAGTTAAACTCCTCTTACTTGGGTGTCTGTGTTTGTCAACGCTCCAAACCAGATTTTTTTAAAAATAAACTTTATTAGTGTGTGTGTGTGTGTGTGTGTGTGTGTGTGAGGGTCTCTCGCCGCTGCAAACAAATGCTGCGCCACTTTGCGTCCAGCCTTACCTGGGTACCGGGGAGCTAGTTGAGCCTCGGCTGGCATGCTTTGTAAGCAAAGTCCTTTATCCACCGAGCCATCACCCCAGGCCTCAGCCAGATTCCTGAAAACAGAAAGAAAGTCTTACACTTCTTTGAATGGTCAAAGACGTCAGATGCGACTGTTGAGGGAGAGGGCGAATTAACTTCTCCCTAGGGTGCTGGTTGACTGCAAGTCATTTGCTCCAAGTGGGACTATGTGCAAGAGCCAAGCCAAGTTGGGGGGGGGGGGAGGATCTGCTTCTTCCTGTGGTGAAGCTGAGGGTTCAAGTGTAGGTTCACATTCTTCATGAGCCCTTGCTTTCCATGATGATAGCCCTTGGTCTGCCCCAAGGGACCGTCTGCATAGACAGATGAGGCGGAATATGGGAAGGCAGAGGTGTGGTGCCCAGGGCCACGATTGCAAGTTTTCCTCAGTGGGACTGTGAGGCAGCGGCCTGTTCCCACCAGTCACACCTAGAGAGGCAGGATAGCTCTCCTGCTGGAGACTGTCTGCAGTGGCTTCCTCTGCCTTCCGGTACACTTGAACCCCCAGAATAAGCATCTTAGATTGCAGCAATATCACGAGTCCGGCTGTGTCAGGCAGGCGCTATCTCTCTCCCTACCCCCCCCCTTTCACACGCCCACCGGGGAGAGTAGGTCGCCCTGGACATTCCTTGACCCCTTCTGAAAGTGGAGCCCATTGACCGGGGTCCACTGATATCTAGAAAGAGTGTGGTTTGCCAGCCTGGAATGTGAGCCGTCACTTGGGGAGGTCGCGCGTGTTTGCCTGTGCGTCTCTGTGCCTATGTGCGCATGCCTCCTCGTGTGCGCCTGCATGTGTGTGCGTACGTACGGATGCACATCTGCGTGCACCCGTGTGTGCACAACTGTACGTGCAGGTGTACGTAGGCGTGTCATCTGTGTATTAGAACAAGTGGCTACAGGGGCTGGTGGGGAATTGCAGTCCGTCAGAACCAGCCTCGCACTGCGGCGCTAATCCTTGAGGTAGGCGGCCGTGAACTCAAGCTCCGGCCCGTGCCTCTGCTCAGTGTAGCCGCGTCGTGCAGGAGAGGAGCAGTGGATGTCCTGGCCCTGCCTGGCTCCTGCGTTGCTGAAGGTGGCATGCAGGAGCCCGTGCCAGATTCTCTGGGAAGGAGTTCAGTATAGGGCAGGAGGGCTTTAAAACCTAGATGGCTTCCAAGACACCCCCCAAAAAATAATCTTAGAAAAACTCTCATATGCCAAAGTCGTCTTATGAACCAAAAAAAAAAAAAAAAGAGTCCCAACAAACTCACGGGAATCTTCTCCCTGGGAGAGAGAGAGAGCTTACAGTGTGGTGGGGAAGGACCGGGAAATGGGATTTCAGTTCTGTCATTTTATTTCCGAAATTTATATGACATTTTAACAAGGGCCAATTCTGCATGGAGTTCTTGGATTAGTCATTGTAAGTATTTTGCTTTTAAAAATGTAGTAAAAGAAAACGAAACACAAGAAAGAAGGTGGTGATAGTGGAGTGCCTGGCATTGAGCCAGCCAAGGTGAGACACCAGTGCCCTGAGCTGTGCCTTCCTCTACCTGTCCAAACTCCTGCAGACCCCATCCTACTTATTTTTCTTGAGAGAGCAAATCCCTGAGTAGCCCACGCTGGCCTCCACTGTTAGGCGTCAGCCCGCGTGCTGAGCGTGGGACTGTCTTTGAAACCTGCTTGCATCTTGAGAACCAGGGCAGCTGAGCCCAGAGTTGGGAGGGCCCTGAGGCCATGAGCAGCAATGCATTCTCTTCGCTTTTATTTCCTGTCCACCCTCCCACCTCTCCAGTCCCCAAAGATGAACAGGGAGCCAACGAAGTCCCAGTGGTCGCCTAAGAGCGACTTCTCCGTTCGTCCCCGGAGCTCATGTTGGATCCTTCAGAGCAGGGTGCGTTCATGTTTGCAAACTGGGTCAACCAAGGGTGAGGTATCGGTGGCCACAGCACCCACAGGAGACAGCCAAGAGACTGGTTAGGTGCATCTTTTTATGAGGAAGGAAGTTAGTAGTTCTCAAGAGGTCTTAAACAGGAAAAAAAAAAAAGGTGAAGTGACTTCAACTTCCTATGGTGGCTGCAAACCTAGCCCAGGGAAGACTCCAGGCTGTGCACCATGAAAAAGAGAATCAAGCTTTGTGCCCCTCATTTGAGCCTCATTTGAGTCTAGGGGGAGTGGGTCGAGTGACTCAGTAGCTTGACTAAGCAGTCAAGCCACGATCGGGCCAAAGGTTGTAGCCCTTGGTGCTCCTCAGCTAAACTGCCTCCAGCCACTGTCCCCAGTCACGAGGAGGAAGAACGCTGACCTTAGTCAGCACTGGGGAACTTTCTAAGCTCGCCCATCTTTTCATCTTCATGGTGAGGTAATGGCAGTGTGGGTGTGATGACCTCATTTTACAGGAGGTCACCGAGGTCCGGAGAGGTCAGTCGTTCGCTCCCATCACACTGGACCAGCGACCGAGTTGAAGCTGTGGGCTCGCTCTCTTCTGCCTGTGTCACTCACCAGAGGTCTCCACCTCGGACTATCGGCAGCTTGGGGGAAGGCGGTTCTCCGTTGTGGGGCTGTCCTGGGCATGTGTTGTGCTTAGTGGGTCCCCTGGCCTTTACTCACTGGATGCCAGTAACACCCCCAAATCAGTGTTTGTCCTCCATGGATTGCCCTATCACCCCCACTTGAGAACCACTGCTGTAAAACATGCGTTCACGCCTACTACCTCAGGGATCTGTGCTCCACGGGCGCTTCATCAGGCTGGTTCTCGTTGACTGCAAACCTCCAGGAGCCCCTCCAGCCACTCGTTCTAATGCAGTAGATGATGTGCATATACACCTACACGTACACTCCTTCGTGCACACGCAGGTGCACGCTGATGTGCATCTGTAAGTACACACAGATACAGGCGCACACAAGGAGACCTGCTCACAGGCGTAGGGACACACAGGCAAACAGATACACACACTGTCCTTCCTGTCTCTGGTTTTATATATATATTTAGCGGGGCGTGGTGGCACACGCCTTTAATCCCAGCACTTGGAAGGCAGAGGTAGGAGGATCGCTGTGAATTTGAGGTCAGCCTGAGACTACACAGTGAATTCCAGGTCAGCCTGGGCTACAGCAAGACTCGACCTCAAAACATACAACCTACATGTATAATAATATAAATTTATTTGCAAGGAGAAAGAGAAAATGGTTGCACCAGGGCCTCTACCCACTGCATACATACAAATTCCACATGCATGGACCACTTTGTGCATCTAGCTTTACGTGGGGACCAGGGAATCAAACCTGGGTTGTTAGACATTACAGACTAGCACCTTAACCACTGAGCCATCTCCCCAGCGCCCTGTCTCTGGCTTTTTGTCTTTTGTTCACCTGTGGCTCTCCTTCCTTCTCCCGCCCAATCCCTATACTGTGCCCTTGGCATTTTGGTCTGTGTCAGCTACTGAGTATATATTCAGGACCATATGAACCCTCGCACTGAAGTTTCTTGAGAACTGTCCCAGTCAGGTGGATTTGGGGGGGGGGTGCCTGGCTGGTGGTGGCAACACTTGGGAAGGACAGGCGGGCTGGGGGTCCTACAGCGGGTAAGCAGAGACCCCATGGCGTGGTTGTGAGAACCCAGGCAGAGGAAGCCAGTCTATTCTACCCTCTGGCCTGGACCTCTGCCCACAGGATGGGGCGGGGCGACCGGGAAGAAGGACAGGGGGAGCCCGGGGAGTGGAGGAAGTGGGCGGGCAGGAGTCCTGGATTCCTGGGGGCCCAAGCCTAGCTGCTGCACCCCGTGGGAAGGGATCCCAATGGCGGGGAATGAACGAGGTTACTTCCCAGCTCCTTTCGTGTCCAGATAGATTCCTTTCAACTCCTTGCCTCTCCTTCCACATTCTGGAAGGGGGACAGCCCAAGGAACGTTCCCGTAGGCTTCAGCTCTGCCTTCCCTTGGGAACGGGAGTGCGCGATGGAGCAGGGAAAGGACAGAAGAGGTGTCCCAGCCCTGTTCCTACCTAAGAGTGTAAGGGCCATTTCCTGTCCTGGAGGGCGGGTGACAGCTGGCCTGGGGGAGGGGGAAATGCCTGAATTCCCTGGGGTGCGATTCTGAGAAGCACAGGCTGGGGGTGGGGGCGCCTTTCCACCAGCTGCTTTGGGTTCCTGCTCTCAGAGCTCAGATCACAAGCCCACTTCTAGACGGTGATGCTCCCTCTTCCTTCCCATCCTGCATCTTCACAGACTCTGGGATTCCTGCTTTTCCTCTTGGCCAGTGGGGATTTGTTTCCCAAGACTTAAAAAGCACCCCTTCACCCCATCCTTACAGCCTCATGAGTGTGTGAGTGAGAACTCAGGCTTGGGAAGGAGGTTGGGTCTCAGCCAAGTTCGCTGGCATGCTCTCTACCGGTTGATGAGTTGAAGGTAGGGCAAGTCTAGACACTTGAGGGCAATTAGCTTAGCTTCAAGTGGATCCCAGAGGAACCTTGAACTTTCCAGCTCTCACTCGTGTCTAGACCTGGGGATGGAGTGCCGGATAAACAGACAGAGGGACAGAGCTGTGCTTTCCAGGGAACTACAGGGGGTCACTGTGTCCCTCTCCTTCCCCCAGCCGTCTTCACCCGCTTTCTCCCAGTCCTGAGCGCTTACGCATAGCTCACGCACAAGCGACCCGGACTGCCGCTCGGTGAAGGATGCAGTGGCCTTGTGCTTGAATCCTTGGTGTTTGCACAAAAAGGAAAGGAAGTTATGGCTGGCGGCTCCAGACCTTGGTTTCTCCACCAGTCCTGGAGGCTCACTTGGCTTCCCAGGACAGGAGCCAGGGACATCTCTGACCAGTGACTCATAGGTTATTATTACTGTTTTAACCACTGGTTACGGGGTGGGGGGAGGGAAAATCCTATTACTTTTTTTTTTTTTTTTTTTTGAGGTAGGGTTTCCCTCTAGCCCAAGCTAACCTGGAATTCACTATGTAGTCTCAGGGTGGCCTCAAACTCAAGGCGATCCTCCTACCTCTGCTTCCCAAGTGCTGGGATTAAAGGCATGTGCCACCACGCCCAGCTCTTTTTTTTTTTAATATATGTATTTTTTTATTTGAGAGAGGGAAAGAGGCAGAGTGAAAGAAAGAGAGAGAGAATGAGTGCGCCAGGGCTTTCAGCCACTGCAAATGAACTGAACTCCAGATGCATGTGCCCCCTTGTGCATCTGACTTACTTGGGTTCCTGGGGAATCAAACCGGGATCCTTTGGCTTTGCAGGCAAATGCCTTAACCGCTAAGTCATCTCTCAAGCCCCTTTTACTTTTCTTTTTTTAAGTGTATTTCTATTTATTTATTTGGAAGAGAGAGGGAGCATGGATATCCAGGGCCTCTTGCCCCTGCAAACGAACAACTGGCGCTTGTATCACTTTGTGCATCTGGCCATACATGGTAATGCGGACTTGACCCCAGGCTGGTAGGCTGTAGAAGCAAACACCTTTAACCACTGAGACATCTCCCCAGGTCCTCCTTTAAAAAAGTTATTATCTGGGCTGGAGAGATGGCTTAGCGGTTAAGCGCTTGCCTGTGAAGCCTAAGGACCCCGGTTCAAGGCTCGGTTCCCCAGGTCCCACGTTAGCCAGATGCACAAGAGGGCACACGCGTCTGGAGTTCGTTTGCAGAGGCTGGAAGCCCTGGTGCGCCCATTCTCTCTCTCTCCCTCTATCTGTCTTTCTCTCTGTGTCTGTCGCTCTCAAAAAAAAAAAAAAAAAGCTAATAAAAAAGTTATTATCTATTTGCAATGAGAGAAAGAGAGGGAGAGAGAGAGAAAAAGAGAGAGAATGAGCATGGTAGGACCTCCTGTCCCTGCAAATGAGCCCAAGATCCATGTACCACTTTGTACATCTGGCTTTACATGGATAGTGGAGAATCAAACCCAGGCCTTCAGGCTTTGCAAGCATGTACCTGTAGCCACTGAGCCATCATCTCTGACCCCTTGCTTTTCTGTGTCTTAAAATTGGTTTGTAAGACTGGAGGAGAAGTGTGACAAACTCTTACCTCCTATAACATGACCCACAGTGGTGTAGCTGGGGACCCAAACCAAGGTGATCTGCGATTTTCAGTGTTCAAGGGCACAGTTACTTCTCCCTCTTCCTCCCTCCGGTGAGGCCCTTTCTTCCCACCATCCCGTCCAAAGCCTTCTCGTCAAGGTCACCAGTGACTGTCCCTTGGCTACATCTATTGACCAATTCCCAGTTGTGGTTAACAACATCTCCACGAGGCAGCTGCCTTTCCCGGCTTGCGGAGGTCCCCTGCCTCACCGCCGACAGCTGCCTGTGAGCGTGCATCGCGTTCACCACCCCAGCCCTGTCCCTCGCTCCCAGGATACCAGATGGGCTTTGCAAATGCACCGGTTTAAATCACGCTGCTGTTCTCCAGCCCACCTCACCTGCACCACTCTGCTAATGATTATTTTTAATGAGTGGCAAGTCTCCACTTTGGGACGCTCTGTAAAAACATTAGGCATTCTTTTAATTAATTACTAAAGTTGACATACAAAGTAGTGGGTTTTTTTTTTGTTTGTTTTATTTATATTTATTTATTTGAGAGCAACAGACAGAGAGAAAGAGGCAGAAAGAGAGAGAGAGAGAATGGGAGCACCAGGGCCTCCAGCCACTGCAAATGACCTCCAGATGTGTGCGCCCCCTGTGCATCTGGCTAACATGGGTCCTGGGGAATCGAGCCTTGAACCAGGGTCCTTAGGCTTCACAGGCAAGTGCTTAACCGCTAAGCCATCTCTCCAGCCCAAGTAGTGGGTTTTATTATGGTACTTTCACACATATATATCATGATACTTTGTATAACACCTTCTCCAACACTAGGCATACTATTCCTTTATTTATTTTATTTATTTCTTTATTTTTAATTTTATTTCTTTATTTTTGGTTTTCCTAGGTGGGATCTTGCTTTAGCCCAGACTGACCTGGAATTCGCTCTATAGTCTTAGGGTGGCCTCAAACTCTCGGCAATCCTCCTACCTCTGCCTCCTGAGTGCTGGGATGAAAAGCGTGCGCCACCACGCCTGGCCTATTTATTTGTTTTTCACAGTACACAGTGTATCCTGATCATAATCTCCACTCACCATCCTCCATGTCTCCCTCCCCCTACCTCCCTCCACTGAATCCTTCCTCTTTCAACTGGTCTCTCTCCTAGTTTGATGTCATCATTTTCTTTCTTTTTTAAAATTTTAATTTTTTTATTGACAACTTCCATAATTGTAAACAATATCCCATGGTAATTCCCCCCACTTTCCCCTTTGAAACTCCACTCTCTATCATATCCCCTCCCCCTCTCAATCAGTCTCTCTTTTATTTTGATGTCATGATCTTTTTCTCCTCTTATGATGGTCTTGTGTAGGTAGTGTCAGGCACCGTGAGGTCATGGATATCCAGGCCGTTTTGTGTCTGGAGTGATGTCATCATTTTCTAACGCTCATATCATGCAGGACTCTTATGGGTAGCATCAACAACTGTGAGGTCATGAATGCAGGGCCACCTTGTATCTGGAAGACAGTATCCCAAAGCCCTCCTCTCCTTCTTTTGGCTCTTACAGAAGGGTCCCTGAGCCTTGGAGAGTATGATAACAGATGTCTCATGTAGTGGTGAACAATTCACTGTCACTTCCCTTCAATACTTTATTGACTTTTGAGAGTCACCACCATCTGAAAAGAGAAGTTTTTCTAACCAAAAGTGAAAATCAAGCCAAACGTGGTGGTGCACGCCTTTAATCTCAGCACTCAGGATGCAGAGGTAGGAGGATCACCATGAGTTTGAGGCCACCCTAAGACTACAGAGTGAATTCCAGGTCAGCCTGTACTAGAGTGAGACCTTACCTTGAAAAAAAAAAAAAAAAAAAAAGTGAGACTCGCATTAATATATGGGCACAAACACAAAGATTTAAGAGGGTGATTTTGTGGACATACTATATCCATTTAATTTAGCCTAACAACAGTTTTAGCTTCCTTGCTAAGACTTGTGACTTCCCCAGCCATAGGCTTTCCATTATGTTTTCAGCATAAGGGAGGAGTTCTCTCTCATGGAGTAGACCACAAGCCCAATTAGAAAGCAGTTGGGCCAGGTGTGGTGGTGCACGCCTTTAATCCCAGCACTCGGGAGGCAAAGGTAGAGGACTGCTGTGTGTTCGAGGCCACCCTGAGACTCCATAGTGAATTCTAGGTCAGCCTGGGCTAGAGTGAGACCCTACCTGGAAAAACAAAAAAAAAAGAATGAAGAAGAAAAATAGAAAGCAGTTGGCTCCCCTATCACACACATGCCACACCTTAAATCAGTTGGCACATTTTATCTGGCTGGTCAGTTATGTAGCTTGTAGGGTTCACTGTTGGTTAAGACTGTTGATGACTTTTCACCCCAGCAGGCTACATGGCTTGTTCCAACGCCATGACAGCTGGTCAACAGAGAAAGCTTCCAGCTCGATTTCCCAGCGTATGGCAGCCCAAGTACGTGGTGTCTTTGGCAGCAGGGTCTTAACTGTTTAGTTCTGGTGGGCAACCCAAGGACCTAGGCAAGAGCTTGTATGGATTTAGGGGTGTTAGGAACCTCCCTGACCAAAGTCACAGGACGGAATCTCACTGAAATATTCCATCCGCGGTGTCTGGGCACAGCATTATCCACCCCCACAGGATACTTCTGCTCAAACGCCCTCTCTTTCTCTCTCTCTCTCTCTTTTTTTAACATATATATTTTTTTAGCTAGAGAAAAAAGTAGGTTTCCATATGGCTTATTCATAACATCTTTAATTTTGATTAACCCTCCTCCTACCCTTTCCTCTTTTCCATCCCCTCCCCTGATTCCAGTTAGATGCTTCCTCCAGCATTCTGCCCCTCTGCTTACATATCTACTGTCCCTAAGAGAGACCCCTCCTCCCTCTTTCATGACCCCTTCTACCTCCCTGGCCTCTCTTTTTTTTGAAGTGCTAAGGCCTCATGCATGCTAGACAAGTGCTCTACTATTACCAGAGTTTGAGTAAAAACGTAGGCTTTGGCATTCCCAATAAGCTAGGCTTGGCCATTTTGTCTCCAGTATGCCAATTAAAGAGACAAAATAAATAAATAAATAAAATGTATAAAAAGCAAGGGCTGGAGAAATTGCTTAGTGGTTAAGCACTTGCCTGTGAAGCCTAAGGACCCCAGTTTGCGGCTTGATTCCCCAGGTCCCACGTAAGCCAGATGCACAAAGGGGCGCCCGTATCTGGAGTTCGTTTTCAGTGGCTGGAGGCCCTGATGTGCCCATTCTCTCTGTCTCTCTCTCTCTCTAACTGTCACTCTCAAATAAATAAATAAAAATAAATCTATGAAAAGCAGACGTGATGGTTTGCATGCAAATGTCTCCCACAGAGTCATGTTTTTGAACACTTAGTGCCCAGTTCGTGGCACCATTTGGGAAGGTTGTAGAACCTTTACGAGGTAGAGCCTTACCGAAGGAAGCGTGTCCGTGGGTTTGGGCCGGGAGGTGTTATGGCCCAACTTTGCTTGCTCTCGCCACCTGCTCATGGGCAGGAGGAACACCACCCTGTGCCCTGCCGCGCTTCCCCACCATGACAGACAGTTCCCCTCCAAACTGCGAAACAAAACAAACCCTTCCAGTGCTGCTTCTGGTCAGGGACTTTTGTCTCGGCAACAGGAAAGAAACTCATACAAAAGAAAAGTAAGGGGGTCTAGTGATCCCCAAATCCATGAGCAGGGCACTGACTTGAGGATTAGGTTTAACTATATCGCCATAGGCACGCATAGCTCAGCAATCCTGGTGTGGGCCTGCCCATGACTGACCCATCGTCTGGGCTCCTGCAAAGGGCTGTGTGATAAGTTGTCAGAACTGTGAACCCCCCTTCTGGGAAATAAGTTCCTCCTTTGCTGGCACCAGGTTTCAGCCTTTCTATCCCACCAGCATGAGATTCCTGGGGCGATTTTCATCCTTTGTTCTTTAGGGTTCATTGTTTCAGTAGTTAGAAAACTGAAAGGAGGGATATGAGTATTTCTCTTTAGAATAAATATCTCCTCTCTCCGAGTACTCAGCATTGAAATATCTCAATCACACCTTCCAAGGCTCAGGGTCCATTGCAGAAGAGGTGGCAGAAAGAATGTAAGAACCAAGGGAAGGGCAGGACTCCTTATAACGTGCTCCTCCAGACACAAAATGGCCTGGATATCCACGACCTCACAGTGCCTGACACTACCTACACAAGACCATCATATAGGAGGAAGAGATGACATCAAAATAAGAGAGAGATTGATTGAGAGGGCGAGGGGATATGATGGAGAGTGGAGTTTCAAAGGGAAAAGTGGGGGTGGGAGGGATTTCCACGGTTTGCCTCTCGCTTGCTCGAACCCTCTTCAAATGCTGCCTTAACAGAGGCTGCCTTGCACTCTCTTGGATGTTGCCGTGACAGAATCCCACAGACTGGGTAATCTACAGAGAACCCCAGCATGATCATTTTATAGTTCTGAAGACTTCAGATTGGGCAGTCACATCTGGTGAGGGCCGTCTGGCTGGTGTTGCTCTGCGCTGACCCAAGGTGCCGTAGGGCTGGATAAGCACAGCAGGCATGGCAGCTGGAGTCTCCCTCGCTTGGGTTTAATTAACTAAAAATATTTTTATTTACTTATTTGCAAGCAGAGAGAGAGAGATAGAAGAGATACGGAGAGAATAGGCACACGAGGGACTCCAGCCACTGCAAATGAACTCCAGGCGCATGTGCCACTTTCTGCATCTGGCTTTACATGGGAACTGGGGATGTTAGCCTTTGCAGGCAAATGTCTTAACCACTAAGCCAATCTCTCCAGCCCTTAATGAATTACTGTGTATGAATGGTGTGTGTGTGTGTGTCGGGGGGGGGGGCGGGGCCCAGATGTGTGCCCCAGCACTTGTGTGGAGGACAGAGAACAACCTTGGGGGTCAGTGCTTGGAGTCACCGCATCTGAAAGGAGATCTCCTCGTGCTGTTTACACTGGGGTAGCCGTCCTGGGCGGGCCGCTGTCCTCACCTCCCATCTTGCTACAAGAGAGCCGTGATCGCAGACACGGGCCGCCTCAGCTGGCTTTTCTGTGGGTTCCGGGGCTTGCACAGCAAGCGCTTTACCAGGTAAGCCATCTTGCCAGCCTCACTTGTTTTGTGAAATGGAGTCTGGCTGTGTAGCTGAGACGAACCACTTTGAACTGGATATGTAGCCAGGGCCGGCTTTGAATCCTCCTGACTCCACCTCCCAGGTGCTGGGATTACAGATGTGTGACATCCTTCCTGGCTTTACTTCCTCTCCAACATGAGGCCGCCTCCATCGTGACCTCACCTAACCCTCATTAACTGAGGACCCCACCCGCTCCCCCCCAATTCCATTAACATGTGGCTTTGAGGTTCCAATTTCGTGACTTTGGGGAGACACACCCAGACCTCACTCTGTGGGCAAATAGGCCTCTCCCAGAATGCCATCCAGTCCCCCCCGCTCTGGCTCTCCCTGATGCGCACACAGCACGTGCGACACTTGATGCGGGTCCCACGGGCCTGTCCACATGACACTAAGCCCAGGTTCTATGAATTCAGTGATCCAGTCACCACTGCACGGCCCGTGTGGAGAGGCGACTTGCCGCCAGCGGGTAGGTCTTGGGGAAAGAATGCATGGGGGTAGAGCAGCAGCCTCTGCCGCACATGTCTGTAGCATCCGGGTCTAGCAGGCAGAGCTGAAATCCTGGCCCCAGCCATGCTGACTGCGTCTGTCTGTGTCTCCTTGCAGGTCCATGGCTCCCCCAGGCTCTGAGGGTGTGTTGTTGTCACCACGGTCCCTTCTCTGAGCCAGCACTGCTCCTTGCTGCCCCCCCACACCCAGGCCCCTCCCGCGCCCCGCACGCCCTCGGCCGGGTGGCACCATGGGCAGCGTCAGCAGCCTCATCTCGGGCCACGGCTTCCACGGCAAGCACTGCCGGGCGTCGCAGTACAAGCTGCGCAAATCCTCTCACCTCAAGAAGCTCAACCGCTACTCGGACGGGCTGCTGAAGTTCGGCTTCTCCCAGGACTCGGGCCGCGGCGAGTCCGGCTCCAAGATGGGCAAGAGCGAAGACTTCTTCTACATCAAGGTCAGCCAGAAGGCGCGGGGCTCCCACCGCCCCGACTACACAGCTCTGTCCAGCGGGGACGTGGGGGGCCAGGGCGGCGTAGACTTTGACCCCTCCACGCCACCAAAGCTCCCGCCCTTCTCGAATCAGCTGGAAATGGTAAGCAGGCGTCCGGGCAAGAAAGGGTGGGGAGAAGGCAAGGGGGCGAGTCGGGCCGGGAAGGGCAGGGCAGCCATCTGGGCTTCGGGAGGCCGGGGCAACGGGCATGGGAGAGGAAGTGCTGGTTCACGCTGCAGAGATCCAAGGTTGGAACAAGGCACAAGCACCTAGTCTGTCCCCTAGCCCAGAAGTCTCAGGATTGGAGGCAGCCAAGGGCAAGGGGGGCATGTTTGTCTTTCTGAGCTCTCCCGGGACCCATCTGGATGGTCAAGGTAGGAAAAGGGGTAGCAGGTTCACCGGATGGAGAAAGAGGGTTCCACCATGCAGACAGGAAGGCAGGAGGCAGTGAGGAGCCCCCCTCTAGCCGACTTCCAGTAGGCCAGCCTTCTCGTTTGCATCCTGTTGTTGCAGCCCTGGGCCTCGCCCACTAAACAAGGGCTCTAGGACTTTGTTTTCATACAATGGGCAAGGGTGCTGGCCCAAAGTGTGGCTCTTCAGGTCAGCCCTCATGCCAACGAGAGTGCTCATGAGTCTCACCAGTGCACCCAGGAAAGTTTGCCCGCTCAGCCTCCATGCCTACCCCACCATGGGCAGTGAGTCCGTGGTTTTGATATTCCAGTTGAATACTTTATCTGAAAGGCTTGGGAACCGAAGTGAAATAGATTTCAGGGTTTTTTTTTCCTTCATATTTTGAAATATTTGCATATAAAATAATGAAACATCTTAGGGTTATCTAAAAGTAAAATTCATATATATATACATATATATATATGAAAATGACATATATATGAATTTTACATATATATATATGTAAAATACATGTAGGCCTAAGGTAATTTTATACAACATTTTAATTAATTTGTAAACGAAACAAAATCTCATGGTGTGAAGTCCTGTCAGACTTATTATATTTGCAGATTTGGGAGCACTTCAGCTTTGGGATATTCCAATTCACAGTGTATACATAGAGCTTTGAGCTTTTCAAATAAAGGGCTTGTGAACACCAAGGTACTCACTCCACGAATGGGAATTACAAGTTTCAAAAAAAAAAAAAAACAGAAGCCCTGTTAGTTCAGGCTACAGGCACCTGCGAAGCTGGTGGAGTTGGTAGTAGATACCTGCTCACAGCTGAGACAAGACACACAACCAAAAGCAACTTACAGAAGGAAAGGATTTCTTCCTGACTTACAGTTTTGTGGTTTTTGTTTATTTCTTGTTTTTCAAGGTAGGGTCTCACTCTAGCCCAGGCTTACCTGGAAGTCACTATGGAGTCTCAGGTGGCCTCGAACTCACAGCAATCCTCCCACCTCTGCATCCCGAGTGCTGGCATTAAAGGCGTGCGCCACCACGCACGGCTCCTAATTTACACTTTTGAGGGGAAATTTCATCATGGTAGGAGAAGCACGGTACGAGAAGACATCCTAGCAGCACATCTCCACAGCAGCAGGGAGGAAGGAGAGAGAGAGAGAGAGAGAGAGAGAGAGAGAGCGCTGTTGTGTGCAGCAAGCAGGACCAGGCTATCACGCCCCAAGGCCTGTCCCCAGGGATGCAACTCTTACAACAAGGCTCCGCCTCCCAGAGGCCCCACCAGCCGGGGCTGAGTGGGAGGCTTAATCACAAACACATGAGGCTAAGGGGGACATTCCACATTCAAACCACCCCCCATGTCTACCATCTCAAGAGGTCTGGGACAAGGTGGTGGCAGGTTTCTGTTGGTACAGCACCCAAACTGACACTAAGTACAGAGGATTTCTTCTCTTATGAGAGATTCACGGGGGCTGGGGAGATGGTTCAGCAGCTAAAGGCACTTGCAAAGCCTGATGGCCCAGGTTTGATTCCCCAGTCCCCTCATAAAGCCAGATGCACAAAATGGAGCCTCTCTATCTGGAATTCATTTGCAGTGGCAGGAAGCCTTGGTGAACCTATACTCTCTCAGAAATAAATAAACAAATAAAAATATTTTTTTTAAAGATTAAGATGACCCGGGCCTGGTGGCACATGCATTGAATTCCAGCACTCAGTAGTAGGCCACCATGAGCTTGAGACTACATAGTGAATTCTAAGTCAGCCTGGGCTAAAATGAGACCCTACCCCAAAAATAATAAGTAAATAGAAAGAGATTCAGTGCCCTTGGCTGCTGCAGGCTAGTCAGTAAGGTTGGCTGTGGCCTGGAAGAGTGTCACTTAGGCTGAGACCTCCAGTGTGTGTGTGATGGGTGTGTGTGTGTGTGTGTGTGTGTGATGGGTGTTTGTGTGCATTGCATGTGTTTGTGTATGATGGGTGTGTGTGTGATGGGCGTGTGTGTGTGATGGTGTGTGCGTGACGGGTGTGAAGGGACACTGCGTCAGTGTGGTCCTGTGCTTCTAGGGCGCGGACAAAGGAGCAGCGAGACCCACAGCCTTCAAGCCAGTCTTGCCGCGGTCGGGAGCCGTCCTTCACTCGTCCCCCGACAGTGCCAGCCGCCAGCTGCACCCCATGCCTCCAGACAAGCCCAAGGAGCAAGAGCTGAAGCCGGGCCTGTGCTCCGGGGCCCTGTCAGACTCTGGCCGGAACTCCATGTCCAGCCTGCCCACCCATAGTACCACCAGCAGCTACCAGCTGGACCCGCTGGTCACCCCCGTGGGGCCCACCAGCCGTTTTGGCGGCTCGGCCCACAACATCACGCAGGGGATCGTCCTGCAGGACAGCAACATGATGAGCCTGAAGGCGCTGTCCTTCTCCGACGGGGGCAGCAAGCTGGCTCACCCCGGCAAGGGGGACAAGGGCCCCTCGTGCGTGCGCTCGCCGCTCTCCAGGGACGAGTGCGCCGTCCAGGAGCTGGAGCAGAAACTGCTGCAGAGGGAGGGCGCCTTGCAGATGCTACAGCGCAGCTTTGATGAGAAGGAGCTCGCCTGCGGCCAGGCCTTCGACGAGCGGCCGCGGCGCCCCCGGGACGAGCCGGAGGGCCTGGAGCCCAAAGGCGGAGGCAAGCTGAAGGCGGCCGCGGCCTCGCAGAAGAGCCAGCGCGTGCAGCACGTGCTGCAGCTGCACGTCCTGCAGCTGCAGCAGGAGAAGCGGCAGCTCCGGCAGGAGCTCGAGAGCCTCATGAAGGAGCAGGACCTGCTGGAGACCAAGCTGCGGGCCTACGAGCGGGAGAAGACCAACTTCGGCCCGGCGCTCGAGGAGACCCAGTGGGAGGTGAGGCCCAGCCCGACTTGGCAGCGGATAGCCAAAGGTTTGCTGCCAGCTGCCACTGTAACCCCCCCCCCCCCACCAATCTTGGCCTACAGGGTAGCAACCCCAAGTGCTCAGGCACACAGGCCCAAAGGGCCGTCTTTACCACCCATGGGAGGGCCTCCCGGCATGGCAGCAGAGAGCATGCCCAGAGTTTCCTACTCTTTGTTCATCCTCACCATCATGGCTCCTGTAATTGCATTTACTTGCCACCGATGGGGAAGACAAAGACCAGACAATGGTGCCCCACAGTCTGACCTCGCTCGTCTGCTGAGGGGAAGATAACAAGAACCCGCATTCATAACCAAGCCTGCAGTCAAGAGGGGTGAGCACCCAAGGAAGGCAGGGAAAGTGTATTTAGTGCTTTGGAGGGAAAGGGACATGCCCCCCCCCCCCGCTAGGAGGCGCTCCACTGCGGCAAGTCTCAATGTTGCAGTTGGCCCCTCCTTGCAGAATTGTAGCTGCAGATTAATTTTAATCAGTGAATGTATTTATTTATTTCTCTGAGAGAGAGAGACATAGAAGGAGGGAGAGAAACAGAGGCTGGGCACACCAGGGCATCCAGCCACTGTAAACGAACTCCAGATGCATGCGCCCCTTGTGCATCTGGCTGACGTGGGTCCTGGGGAATCAAATCTGGGTCCTTTGGCTTTGCAGGCAAGCACCTTAGTCGTTAAGCCACCTCTCCAGCTCAAGACAGGGTTTGTTGTTGGTGGTGGTGGTGGTGTTCTAGGCATTGAACCCAGTGCCTCATACTTGCCAGGAAAGCGCTACGCCATTGAACTACATCCCCAGCCCCTCACTCACCGCTGGCAGAGGCCCCTCCTGCATCTCGCTACTGTGAAAGTAGCGTTTCATGCCTGAGTGGCCCCAGAGGCACAGGTGGGCAGGTGGGGCTGTGTACACAGCGTTGCTGTCATTTACCCCGGAGTCCTCCATGGGGAAGGATGAGAGTCACTGTGTCTGGTTACACTGACCTCAGGCTGCGGGATGACCCACCCCCAGGGGCAAGCCCCTAGCTGCCCGGGCGCTTCCTTCCCTTGTCGTGGGAGTGAAGGTGACAGATGGTTTCAGGAGAGAAGAAAGACCCTATCCATGGGAGAAGGGACTGCCAGGTGCCAAGGGAGAGTCACTTTATGTCTGGCCAGGTTTCCCACACTGAGGGAAATGTTGGCCACAAGGGCTGTGGCATTACTTTTCCTGGGTTGATGAACAGAAACAGCTGCTCACCTCAGAGCATCATCAGCTCAAGGAAACGATTCCCCCGGAGTCCAGCTCGGTGAGCGGTTGGCTTTTTGGCATGACTTGACTGTCACGTAGCTACATCAGCAAGAAGCCCCTCATGAGCATGGGTGACGTCTCGCTCAGGAAAGGTCTATCACTGGACTCCCCACCCAGGCCACTCTCCAGGTCCTATATCCTGCAGTACAACCCCTTCCCCCGCCAAGAGCACTGTAGCTGTGGCAGGATTACGTACAGCCGGGGGGACAGGAGAGCGGTAGCTAGAATCTCACGTGAGGGTCTCCTGAACCTCCCCTACCTCCTTGTGAGGGTCGCGTGTGGGTCATCACAGCTGCTCTGATTTCAAGAGGGCAACAGCTGTGTTATGCACAGTTCCATAATAGAGTCTTCTTCTCCACCCATGTGGTGATTGCAGGTCCCACCCCACCCTGGCCTGCATCATCCATCCTTCTGGTCCAATCTGGAACCTTAGAAGTACTGTGACTTGTTCCCACCTTGTCCATGCAGGATACTTAGCAAAACAATAGAACACAAAAAGTAATAAACAGTAATTGATGACGATAGAAATATACTATTAGAAACCTGCCAATCATAATAATTTACAGAGAGCTTATGAAGTGCCAGGTTCTCTCACCTCATCCTTATGACCACACTGTGAAGTAGGTATCATTAGCACACTTTTTAAATTTACAGTTAAGGAAACAGGCTCAGAGAGGTTATGATCAATAATAGCTAGTTGAGTGGCTTGGCCAGTCTGCTACGCATGAAAGATTACAATGCTAGGCCTTCAGAACACACATTTTTATTTGCTACAGCACGTGTATCCAAGAGCACCTGGAGCATAAGTAGTCAAGTCAGGATTTAGAAATCACTGCCCTGTTCCCCCATGAAAATGATGCAAGTTTTATGTGCAAGTCATCTTTTTGTGACTAAAAAAAATGCCTTAGATATGCAATTTACCAAGAAAAGGTTAGGGCTAGAAAGATGGCTTAGCATTTAAGGCGCTTGCCTGCAAAGCCAAAGGACCTGCGTTCCATTCCCCAGGACCCATGTTTGCCAGATGCACAAGGAGGCGCATGTGTCTGGAGTTTGTTTCCTGTGGCTGGAGGCCCTGGAGTGCCCATTCTCTCTCTACCTCTCTCTGCCTCTCTCTCTCTCTCTCTCTCAAATAAATAAATAAAAATAAAGTTAAAAAATAGTGTTAAAAAAAAAAGAAAGCCGGGCATGATGGTGCACGCCTTTAATTCCAGTGCTTGGGAGGCAGGGGTAGGAGGATTGCTGTGAGTTCAAGGTCACCCTGAGACTATATAGTGAATTCCAGGTCAGCCTGAGCTAGAGTGAGACCCTACCTCAAAAAAAAAAAAAGAAAGAAAGAAAGGAAGAAAGGAAGGAAGGAAAGGTATATTTTGGCTCACAGTTTTGGAGGTTTCAGCTTGTAATCACTTAGTAATGTTGCTTTGCTCCTATAGTGAGACAGCACATCACAGTGAGCCCAGAAAAACTGTGGTTCATGGCCAAGAAGCAAAAGAGGGAGCAAAGAGGGGACGGGGGTCCCACGTCCCCTTCAAGGGCATTCTGCCAATGACCTAAACACCTTCCATCAGGTTCCACATCTTGAAGGTTCCACTGACTCCTAATAGCGCCACCTTGGGAACCAGGCCTTGAACACTCTGGCCTTTTGGAGAGACGCAAGATCCAGATTATATATAGCCCTTAACCATGCATGGTGGGTGGAGCTAAATCTCTCCTAGAGGGCAGTGCTTCATGGAGAGCCAGGGGGGGCTTGTACCATTAGAAGGAAAGAGAAGAGACACAGAGGCGATAGTCTCCAGTCTTGTCCCACAAGTTCCTTCTGTAGACCCAGGGCCCTGGGCGTCCTTTATGGTGACACACAGCCATCTTGTCTTTCTTTCTTCCCCTCCTTTCCTCCCCCTCTTTTTATTTCTCATGCTGGGCATTGAATGCACTCAGGCCTTCATGAATGCTAGACACATACTTTCTTTCTTTGTCTGGATTTTCTGAGACAGGAACATGATATGTACAGGGTGGCCTTGAACTCACAATCCTGCTGCCCTCAGCCCCCTTAGTAGTGCTATTATGGGTAGCTGTCACCCCTGCTTGGCAAATGCTTTACCCTCGAGCTACATCTCCAACTCGGTCTTTTTTGAGCCACTCATGACCACATTGGCCAAGACCACAGAGACACTGTGGGTGTGATTCGGTGGCTTTGATTTCGTTGTGCTGCTTTGCCCCAGATCTGATGGCCAGTGAGTATGGCAGTGGTGGGGAGCCAGGCAGGGAGGAAGACCACAGCCCACCATGTGACAGATGCCCACCTGGCACTGTCCATGAGGCAGGCTGTCTTAGCCTCTGGGGTGCAGCAGGGCTATGAGTAAGAGCTTTACCACAGCAGAGCAAAGCAGGCACTGGGCTGGGTGCACGCAGGAATGAGGTCTGAGGCTTTGCAGTCCAAAGACAGCACCACCGATATTTAAAGTAGGCCATGGAAGCCGGGCATGGTGGTGCGCGCCTTTAACCCTGGCACTCGGGAGGCAGAGATAGGAGGATCACCAAGAGTTCGAGGCCACCCTGACACTCCATAGTGAATTCCAGGTCAGCCTGGGCTAG
Organism: Jaculus jaculus; assembly: GCF_020740685.1. Taxonomy (NCBI): domain Eukaryota; kingdom Metazoa; phylum Chordata; class Mammalia; order Rodentia; family Dipodidae; genus Jaculus; species Jaculus jaculus. The sequence goes on along the minus strand of NC_059113.1, from coordinate 9,935,421 downwards.
AGTGAGAGAGACCCTACCTCAAAAAACCAAGAGAAAGAAGCCAAGTGAGTTGGCGCACACTTTTAATCCCAGCACTTGGGGGGCAGAGGTAGGAGGATTGCCATGAGTTCAAGGCTACCCCTTAATTGCATAGTGAATTCCAGGTCAGCCTGGGTTAGACCAAGACCCTACCTCGAAAAACATAATAATAATAATGGTAATAACAGTAGGCCATGGAGCTGTCAGCAGTGGGCAGAGTCAGCCATGGGTAGGGGTTTGGGCTCATATGGAGTGTAAAGTTAGAACTGGGCATGAGACGGGCACGTGGAGAACCCGAGATACGTATGGAAATAGAAGGAGCTAAAATGAGGGCTTCAGTCTTCAGTAGGTTGTCCACATGCACAAGAACCGTGGTCAGAGGACCGTGCTAGGAGGTGCCTGAGCCCTTTAGGCAGTGGATGTGTCCCCTGGCCTGGGATAAGGGTACTCACCTGCAGCCCCCTCGCTCCACACAGGTGTGCCAAAAGTCAGGCGAGATCTCTCTCCTGAAGCAACAGCTGAAGGAGTCCCAGGCGGAGGTGAACACCAAGGCCAGCGAGATCCTCAATCTGAGGGCGCAGCTGAAGGACACGCGGGGCAAGCTGGAGGGCGTGGAGCTGAAGACGCAGGACCTGGAGAGCGCCCTGCGCACCAAGGCCCTGGAGCTGGAGGTGTGCGAGAACGAGCTGCAGCGGCGGCGGAGCGAGGCGGAGCTGCTGCGCGAGAAGGTGAACTTGCTAGAGCAGGAGCTGCTGGAGCTGCGGGCCCAGGCCGCCCTGCAGCGAGAAGCCGCCACCCTGGGGCCCCCGGCCATTGCGCCCACCTTCTCGGAGGACATCCCGGCTCTGCAGCGGGAGCTGGAGCGGCTGCGGGCCGAGCTGAAGGAGGAGCGGCAGGGCCGCGACCAGATGTCCTCGGGCTTCCAGCATGAGCGGCTGGTGTGGAAGGAGGAGAAGGAGAAGGTGATTCAGTACCAAAAGCAGCTGCAGCAAAGCTACCTGGCCGTGTTCCAGCGCAACCAGCGCCTGGAGAAGGCCCTGCAGCAGCTGACCCGCGGGGACGGGGCCGGAGAGCCCTTCGACATCGACCTGGATGGGGCTGACGTCCCCTATGAGGACATCATAGCCACTGAGATCTGAGGAGCTGCGGGCGGGGTCGGGGGGGGGGGGACGCGGTGAGGGGGAGCTGGGGACCAAGTATCAAGAAGCAGGGGGCTGAGCCTGTTAAGGGCTCAACTCCTCTCTGTCCATGGGAAGCCACCACACCCAGAAGTCCCCACTGGTGAGAAGGGGTCATTACATTTTCTCCCCTCACCTGTCCCAGCTTAACCACCAACCTTGCCATGAATGGGACTTTGGGCTCGGAACCCCTGGTCCCACCCCAGAGAGGTGAGGCCAGGGATCCCCATTGTGCTGGTTAAGGGCTCTTCCAACCTTGGCCTTTGCTCAAAGTCATAAGAGAGACATTCTGCTAAGGAAAGGGGCGACTGCCATGCAGGCCGAATGGCCACCAAGGATGGAAGTGTCCTTCCGTGTCACCTCCAAATCCCTGTGATTCTTTGGACACATCAGGATGTTTGGGGAATAGGAAGAAGCCATGTGTGACCAGAAGCCTTGGAATCTCTTCACTATAACTTGACCTGTCCTCTGCCCACGGAAGCGGAGGGGTAGCGCTGCCATGTGAGCAGTCTGGTTTAGACAACAAACCATTGGAGGAAAGCAGAGCTGGGTGGTCCCTCTGTGTAGAACCCTCACGAGACCCACAGAGATTGGAGGGATCCCTGGCAGTAGAGCTGTGCAGCCCCCACTTCCACAGCCTTTGACCTCAGTAAGCAATCTTAAAGCCATAGACAGTGGGGCCCTGGGTCGGGTGCTGGGAAAGGGACACAAGGCATATCCCAAGGGAGCCGGCTGGGGTCAAGGCAGTGGTTGGCCACTGGATGGTCTGGAATGTTTTCCTTTCCCAAGCATCAGGCTCTCACTTGGACTGAGAGGAACCTGTCCTCTCAGATGACATGCGTTTGCCCACAGCCCAAGTGAGCAACGACCCCTACGATCCCATTACCCAGAGCCACTCCAGTGCTGTGTATGTTCTGAATCTTCACAGGGTATGATGGGTCTCCAGAGAGCACGGTGAGCCAGAAGATCCAGACAGGGGTGGGGGATAAGAGGTACACAGAGCCTTAGAAACAGCCCAGGGCCACCCGCTGTCCTCCCTCCGTCCATGCGGAGCCCTAGGCTATGAAAGGTCAGTCTGGAGGGTAGCATCAGAACCCCGGGGGGGAGGCTGAGCTTCCCTTTCAAAGATGTCCAGCCATGGGAGACAAAAGTACAGTGTCTTGGTTTCAGGGATGTAACTTCCTTCCTCTCTCCCTCTTTCCTTTTTCTTTCTTGTCTTTTCTGAAGCAAGTCAGATCAAATAGGCAGCCAGGCTATTCTGAGTTCTATTTTTACTCTCGCTGCAGCTGCTGCTGCTGGGACAGCCGGCTCTCGCTGGATTGTCGCACGGAGGCCCTGCCTGACGAGTGGGGCCCAGGGTGTAGGAGACATGCGGGAAGGTCTCACTTAGTTGAGCCCAGTTCTGCCTCCCGGATGCCGCCCTTTGAGGCCCGGGGTGGCCTCGAGCCCCTGTGGCCTTGCTTTGCTGGGGGCCTCCTTCTCTCCCCTCCGGGCTGCAGGCGGAGGGTCTTCCCGGGGCCTGATGCTGCCTTCCTGGGGTTGGGCTGTGCCTTTCCTGTCACCTTCAAGTGACAGAGTTTCCTCTGGAATTCTAGACCACTGCTCTTAGTCATACACTGGATTTAAACCTGGAAGCCACTAGGCTAAGGCGCCTCTTCACCTGGAGGATCGTGCCCTCCACCGGGCACAGGTCAATCAAGAGTCACAGTCCTGGTCTCTGTTCCTCTATCTCCACCAGCCCGTGCCTTGTTTGAGACCTGAGACTCCCCAGAGAGGGAGAGCAGAGTGAGGGCTTGCCATACCCCTGCCCGGGCTAGAGGGCTCCACCCCCTTAGAGGAATAGGCAGAAGTGCAGCGCTGTGCCCTCAAGACGGTTGCCCAGGAAGAAGCCAGGGCCCCATCTGGGACAGGCGTCAGACACAGCACCTGCACCTTCCCCTCCGTGGGGTGCCTCCTACCCACAGGAACTCAGCCTTGGGCCTGCCCCAAGTCAGGTCAGAGAGAGCCCTTTTGCCCCAGGCCTTGCCCGACACTCAAGATGGTAGATGCCTTCCCAGTACTGCCACCAGCGCAAGGGCAGAGCCACAATGCGAGTGTGCCGAAACTTAGTGTCCTCACCCTCCTGTGGATATTGTTGCCTGTCCTGTCCTAAAACAGTCCTTACCATACATGGGCCATGGCCCTGTTGGGAGGCTCTGAACAGCAGAGGCTGAGAAGGACTAGAGAGAGGATGGACTCAGGACTAACAGGCAGCCTGCCCTGTTTCTCACGTGGATCCACGCTGCGCCCCAAAGATGCCCACTCTGGGAGTGCTATTGCTCCGTCGACACACTCCGCAAGGAGGGGACTACCTGGCATCTTGGCAGTGGCCACACTCTCGCCGGGCACTAGACAGCAGCTCCCAGGTGGGGCTGGGGGACTTAGTGTCTCTCTAAAGAGGTACCTGATCTTGTTCCTGACCCCGGCCACAGTCACGTCGTAGGTGTGAGACACATTCCCGGGGAAGCCAGGCTGGGCCTTGGGAGCTCCGTGCCGTGCGCGCCGCTTTCCCTGCCCATCCAGATGCCCTTTCCGCTGGGCCCGCAGGCCAGGCTGGAGCCCTTGGCAGAGACTGGCCCTGGGTGGACTGGCGTTGGAAAGACTCTGTAAATAGCTGTCTTCCTTGTTTCTGGTTTGGTATTCTTTCCATAGCTTTGTTTTATTTTAATTTCGCTGTTCCTTTTTTTGGCTCTGTAAACTATTTCTGGTAATTTTATGTTTTTATTTATGAATAAAGAATGCCATTTCTCATGTCCTTCACGGCCGCTTTTGCCTCTCCAAGCTAGGCTACTAGACTGTGGCACACTCATCCAGCCTTTCCCTTTGGAACCAGAAAGGCGACATCCCTTCCCGCCAGCCACAGCTGTTCTCCTCTCGCAGGCCTTAGGAAGACAGTCCTGGGAAGTCGAGGCAGGAGGGTGAGCACAGACAGACTTCATTCAACTGTACCCCCCACACACACACACCCAGCCCTTACCTATGCAACGTTCCCCGGGCTGAGTGAGGGGCCTAGGGGGTCAAGTGACTCCAAAAGAGAGCCCCCCTCCAGCCCCGGCCCCCACGGCGTCTGCGCCCTCCACCCTCCGCTCCTCTCACAGCCCGCCGCACAGGGCTTCTTGGCAAGAGACCAGAGTGACTGTTGTCGCCACTAGCCCTGGCCCTAGGTGGGAATGCTGTCACTCTACTTGCCATCTGTTCTCCCTGCTCAGTACCAGCTGGCCTGGTTCACCTTGACAAGCAGTCCCTGCTGGCCTAGGGATCGGTACAGTGGGCAGAACTGCCAAGGGAGTTCAGACGGTCAAAGAGTGACAGAGCCAGGGTAGCAGCCAGCTTCTGTCAGATTTGGACAGCTTTGGGGTGTGTGTGTGGGGGGGGGGAACCTGCCAGGCGTGGGGTGACCCTTCCAGGTCTTTCCTCAAGAACCTGCCAGCAACTGGGTGTGCTTTTCGTAACAGCCGTAAGGAAACGAAACACTGTTCATGATGCACCTCACCCTGGGCCAGTCCAGGGACTCACTATTTTTGTTGTTGTTGTTTATTTTTATTTATTTGAGAGCAACAGACACAGAGAGAGAAAGAGAGAGAGAATGGGCACGTCAGGGCCTCCAGCCACTGCAAACGAACTCCAGATGTGGGCGCCGCCTTGTGCATCTGGCTAACGTGGGTCCTGAGGAATCGAACCTCGAATGGGGGTCCTTGGGCTTCACAGGCAAGTGCTTAACCACTAAGCCATCTCTCCAGGGACTCACTTTTAACCAAAGGGATTCAGTGGGAGTGCTGTGCTGTCAGCTTTAACCTAAGCTCAGGAGTCCTGGCAGCGTCAGCTGGCATAGTCTGGGCCCCAGTCTGCCACGACCAGTGCATGCCCGCTAGGGTGGCCACGTGGGGCAGAAGGAGCTCTAGTCCGCCTCCAGCCGACTGTGGCTCAGTTGAACCACCCAGGACCCAAGCCAATGCCATATGCAGCAGAGACTTGCTTCTTCAGTCTGCCCTGTATACATTCCTGCCGCCCAGGACTACGGGCACCCTGACTGGCACAGTTAGGGTAGCTAAGGCCAGGGCAATCTATCACATGGCACAGATGCACCTTTAACCCAGCATTCAGGAGGCAGACGTAGGAGAATCACCACGAGTTTGAGGCCAGCCTGGAACTACAAAATGAGTTCCAGGTCAGACTGGGCTGGAGACCGTACACTGGAAGAACCAAAAAAAAAAAAAAGAAATCACTCAACTGCGAACACAACAGCCCCTTCACCTGCCGCCCTCCATCAGCCCCCGAGTGCCAGCCTGCGTGTGCACACCCATGCAGACATACAGGCACATGCAACGCCTGACGCCCCCCCCCCAACCTCAGTTACAGCTAATTGGGAGTTAAGGGGTATCAGGATGTGGTCATCAGTGATGGGTGAAGCAAATTGAATTCCTCATTCTTAGCAGGGTGATGAGCCTGCGTGCCCTGTCGCTCAGATGATGCCTCCTTGAGAGAGGCTCTCAGGCCCAGGAGTCCTTTTGCTGGATGCGTCCTTCTAGGCAGGAAAGCACCGTCAGTGGGAACTGCTGTTCAGCGAAAGAGACGATGATGGCGCCGGAGGGGAGGCTCGGTCATCAAAGACAGCGCTGGAGGGGAGGGGAGGCCGGTACAGGTATTTTCCAGATGCACAACAGCTCACATGCGTCTAGAGTTCATTTGCAGTGGCAGGAGGCCCTGACACACCCATACTCACTCTCTCACTGCCTGCCTCTTTCTCTCTTAAATAAAAAATAAATACATGCATACAATTTTAAAAAATTAATTTATTTATTTGAGAGTGGCAGAGAGAGAAAGAGGCAGATAGATAGAAAGAGAGAGAGAGAGAATGGGCGCGCCAGGGCTTCCAGCCACTGCAAACAAACTCCAGACGTGTGCGCCCCCTTGTGCATCTGGCTCACGTGGATCCTGGGGAAATGAGCCTCGAACCGGGGTCCTTAGGCTTCACAGGCAAGCGCTCAACTGCTAAGCCACCTCTCCAGCCCCACACTTTTTTTTAAAGAGAACTTGCTGAAGGCCACTGTGCTAAGGCCCGGGGTATTGCGCCTCTTTCTCTCTTAAATAATAAATACATACATACAATTATTTTTTAAAGAGAAGCTGTTGAAGGCCACTGTGCTAAGCCTGGGGTATTGCCCATGCCTGTCACTTGCCCTCAGTTGTCCTCCGAGAGGTCAGGTGACAGACTTGGAGAATACAGACCTCAGGCCTGAGTCCTAGCTCCGGGCCTAACCAGCCCCAGTGCAGCTTTGCTGGCCACTAGACCCCTCTTCCGTCCACACCCACTGCAACATGCCAGCCTCCGGTGGTCCCTGCCACCCACAGAAGGTGGCATGTGCCCAGACCTCTCAGGGATATTGTCATGGAAGCTCCGCCTTCTCAACCCATCCCCTCTCAGTCACTGGGTTAAAATCCCACCATGGAAACGCATTCCTTCCCATTGAGCTTCCCAAAGTGCAACCATGTGGGCAGCGGCCTTCCTGAGCAAGAGGGTGATGTCCAAGGACAGCAACTATCTGCGAGATGGCTGGGCTCCCTTGCTGGCCAGGGGAGCTGGGCATGGGCACTACAGAGGAGGCAGTGCCAGGGAGACCAGTGTCCACTTACACTCAAGGGTGCTTGAATGCTACTCATCAGGTGTACCCAGAGGGGCGTGGCCACCACACAGGACAGGACAGCTGTCTAAGCTCTCTCTCTGTAGACCGAGTGCCAGGCTCAGCACAGATGGGGAAACGAAGGCGGGTTCTGAGCACCTTGCCAGCCAGCAGCCCCACCAACACGGCCCCCCATGTCCCAGCCCCACCCTGTGGAGGCGAATGCTTTCCAGGGACACATCGGCTCCACTGCCTGCCTGTCGATCTGGCCGGTCCCCAAAAACTAAACTTAGAAAGCAAGAGGGGCCAGTGCCATGCCAACTGGCTAGCTTTGAGTGGGAGCTGGCATCACAGAAAGACAGAAGCTACCGGGAAAACCAAGCTGGTCCTCAGCCCAAACCCTGTCTCTCCTCCTTGGCCATCTGGTGACCAAGGAAATGGGACACTCAGATCCCTAAGACTTGTCTTAGCTGGGCAAGGAGTGTCTTTCTTACAGAGCCTCAAGTGGCTAAGGTACATTAAAAATGGAAAAATCTAAGCCGGGTGGTACATGCCTTTAATTCTAGCACTCAGGAGGCAGAGGTAGGAGGATCACCATGAGTTCAAGACCAGCCTGGGACTATAGCGTGAATTCTAGGCCAATCTGGGCTAGAGTGAGACCCTGCCTTGAAAAAAAAAAGAAGAGTAAAAGTCTGTTGAGTCAACTTACTCTTCTGTCTATAGACACCAGTGTGTGCACACCTTAATGAATAAATGAATAAATAAATAATGAATAAATAGTAAACAGTGCTCATCCTAGATGTTAAAAGTTGATGTTGAGGGGCTGGAGAGATGGCTTAGCAGTTAAGGCACTTGCCTATGAAGCCCAGGGACCGAGGTTCAGGACCCATGTAAGCTAGATGCACAAGGTGGCTCGTGCATCTGGAGTTCGTTTGCAGTGACTCAAGGTCCTGGTGCACCCATTCTCTCTACCTCTCCTTGCCTCCTTCTCTTTCTTTTTCTCTTTCATAAGTAAATTAATATATATTTTTAAAACTTGATGCTGAAAATTAAGGCCAGAGAGTTGGGGGCGCCTGTGTAAGTCTGAGTGCACGTGTAGAAGGGTGGGTGTGAACGTATGCGTGTGTGGATGTGGATGTTTGGGAGTGTGTGTATAATTGCAGCAGGCATGCACCTGTGTGTGTGGGGGGGGTGGATGTGGATGCGCGTGTGGGAGGTGTGCATGTGTATGTATGCGGCGTGGATGTGTGTGTGTGTGTGTAGATCTTGATATGTGTGCTGTGGCATGAGGGGTGGAGTGGGGCTGGGGAGTGATTCCCCATGGAGATGGTACTTCATTGCCTGCTTTTCGCTCTGTCCTCTGAGGACATCGGCACACCCCAATATCCCTCCTCTGAAGCTGGCCTCACACTAACCGGGCCTTGGCCATTGGGTTCTCAGCACTCAGGTAGAACAGGCTCTGGACAGGTAGCCAGGCTCCCACAGAGCTCTAACGTCGGTTATCTCAACTGACCTTGAGCAAACTTCCTGACATCTGAGGGCCTAGCTTCCCTGCACACGCAGTCACAGTACTCTAGAAGGTTCTTGGCAAGCAAGGCCCTTGCCCCCTCACTGCCTGCAAGTGCGCCCAGGCAGTGACTGGCAGAGAGTAACCGGCTATTGTGTTCTCTCAAGAGGGCAGGGAAAAGGCCGAGACACCAGGCCTCGACAATGGGCAGTGGGCTGGGCAAGCGGAGGGTCCTTATTCAGAGTTCTGATGAGACAAGTGGAAGTCTTTCAGGACAAGGAGGCTGCTTTGTATGCCAATTAGGAATAGGCACAGCGATGCACCCTGCTTTGTCTCAGAGTGGGGGGGGGGGCAGAGAGGCCAGCAGCTCCGGGCGCTGGGACAAGCAGGAAAGCCTGGGGACCGTGCCTGACTCCACGGTCTCACGACCTCTGAGCTATGAGATTCCGCATCCCACCTCACACACATCCCAAGACACTGGAGTCTGGCTGAGGGCTCCCAACACAGCCAGAGCCAGTTGGGACAGCCATTCGCTTCCACCACCCACAAGGAAGGAGGACACCATACCCACCTCTCAAAGCTGTCCAGCCCAGCGCCACTGTCCTCTGCTCCCAGCAGGACACGAAACCCAGGGTCAGAGGGAGGCTTGGGGTTTCTGGATTCCCCACAGATCGGCCACCCCTTGCCAGGCCCATTGCCAGCATCTCTGAGAGAGGAGGGCTGTGGGAGCCGAGGAGGCTGCTCTGTGCACCGGAAGGCCAGGGTAAGGGTGGGGACATCCATGCACCCTTGAGTCTCTGCAGGCCTCATCGCGACCTTCGCTTCCCCCCAGCGTCTCACAGGGCACAGCTCACAGCCTGCAAAGGTTCCCACAGCAGAGGGGACGGGAAGTGGGGCTGTGGGAACCTCGGGTCATGGAGGCCCGCGAGAAGGGCAGCTCCTCTGAAGTGGAAAAGACAGAACCAACTGCGGGCCTTGTTCTCTGGTCCCCTTCCTCCCACGGGACAGACGCCTGCTGTCCACTCACAGAGGGCCAACACGGCCTTCCTGCCTGCTGTAAGCACCTCCTCTGTGCTTATTCCTTTTATTTATTATTATTATTATTATTATTATTTTGGTTTTTCAAGGCAGGGTCTCACTCTAGCCCAGGCTGACCTGGAATTCACTAGGTAGTCTCAGGGTGGCCTCAAACTCATGGCAATCCTCTTACCTCTGCCTCCCAAGTGCTGGGATTAAAGGCGTACACCATCATACCTGGCCCTTATTTTTTATTGACAATTTCTGTACCTACATACAATAAACCATGATAATCACCTTCCCTCCCCCTCTCTCCCCTTCACAAATCCATTCTCCGTCATATCCCCTCCTTCTCTCCATTAGTCTCTCTTTTATTTTGCTGTCATCGTCTTTTTCTCCTATCATGAGGGTCTTGTGAAGGTACTGCTAGGCACTGTGAGGTCATGGATATTGAGGCCAATTTCTGTGTGGCCAGTTGCATTGTAAGGAGCTGTGCCCTTCCTTTGGCTCTTACATTCTTTCCACTTCTTCTTCTGCAATGGACCCTGAGGCTTGGAGAGTGTAATAGAGATGTTTCCACGCTGAGCACTCCTCTGTCCCTTCTTCTCAGCTCTGTGGTGCCTTTTGGGTCACCCCAGTGGTCCCCGCCATCTGAAAAAAGAAGCTTCCTTTTGAATCCACAAAGTCCACAGCACACCCGGGGCATTTGCTGAGGGGTGGGCGTGCAGCTACGGGGTTGCCCCCCTCGACTGAGCCGCCTGGTTGGGAAGACACAAGTACACGGGGTTATAACGCAGGGTGACTCCCCAGGCGGAGAAAGGAGCTCAGGGAGCAAGAGAGACGATGGGCACCTGGAGGAGGGCTGGCCAGTGTCCTCTGCACTTCATTTCGTGGCCTAAGGGCCCTGGTCAGCCTTAATTCCTGTGAGGGGGGATGGAGGAGGGGATGGGGAAGAGGTGGAAGAGGAAGGACCTGACATGGTCACCCCAACCAAAAATGGGTAGCTTTGGGGTAGTTCTGCTATAGCTAGGTCCTAGGAAACTTCTGTGGCTATAGCAGAGACCCCGTGGCCAGGCAACCTGGGCCTCCGTTTTCTCTTTAATGATATAAGGAGAGTTCTGTTTACTTTGTAAGGACCAGTTGGATCCTAGGTCACTATAACTACTACGAATCAGGTGGCTCCAACACAAGCTTGTGCTCTCATGATTTCGGAGGCCAGGAATCTAAACATCAATGCGTCTGTGTCATAAGTAAGCAGGCATCGGCAGGCTTGGAGGTCATGGAAGGAGGGAAGGCGCCTCCTGTCTTCCTGCTTTGTAGGGGAGGAGGTTGGAGGCATCAGAGCCACGGTCCCTTCCCTCAAGACTTAATCCAGTGGCGCTTGTCAACCACTCACTTGGCAAGTGTTGCCTTCTCATTGTTGGCACAAAGGACCTGACTGTGGAAGGAAAGGGTTTATTTTGGCTCACAGACCCGAGGGGAAGCTCCATGATGACAGGGGAAAGCATGGCCTGAGCAGAGGCTGGACATCACCTCCTGGCCAATATCAGGGAGACGACAACAGCAGGAGAGTGTGCTGAACACCGGCGAGGGGCAGCTAAGACCCCCGAAAACACACCTCCTCCACCAGCTACGACCCCCGAACGACTGCCCCCAGCAACACACCTCCTCCACCAAGCCTCCGCCTTCCAAATCGCTGCCAGCTGAGGACCAAGCATTCAGAGCACATGAGTTTATGGAGGTGCTTAGTCCAAACCTGCATCGAGAGAGCATCCCTCAATTAAAGATGTGCCGAACAAACGTGAGGAGGAGCTATCACCTGGGCCAGATGCTGTGTTGTATTCTGTCCGTGCAGTCGTTCAAGACCCTCACTGCTGAGCACTCCTGCTTTTCTGAATTCTGACTCAGAAAACATACTTTTCCCTTTTCCTCCTTTCCCATTTCCTATTTTTCTCTTCCTCGGATGCCTAACCATGTCCGCCCTGACTCTGGGGTGTTTTCACCTTTTTTCTCAACAACTCTCCTCTGCCTTCCCCCTCCTCCTCCCGGTCGGTCACCTCTGTGCCTAATGCTTCCTGGTGGCAAGAAAAATGACACAGAGCATGAAAGTCTGGACAAAGGCAGGGCCAGGCTCCCCTTGCAAAGCTGTAGGGGAACCTCTACCAGTTTTGGGGACCTTGGTCCCCTTAACTTTCGCCCCCTCCATTCTCTGCCCTGTCTTCTCCAGGTGTCTCTGTGGCCTCCTATGCTTTTTCTCCCTAGAGCTCTCCTTGTCCCAGCAGGACACCAACCACCTGACATCTACAATGACTTCCTTTCCAAATAAGGCCACCTTGGGAGGTGCTGAGGTTGGGGGTGTTGGAATATCTGGTGGGGAGACACACACACAATGGAGGCCGCAATAAAGGGTGCTGGGATCAAGTTAGAGGGTGTGAAGGGGTGAGTCCCTCTCGCTGGTCCAGATGGAAAGAGACCATTAAAAGAACTGCTAGACAGGGGAGGGTCCCCTAGGGGTGTCTAGCAAGTGGGCATTAACTCCTAGCGGCTGTTTAAAACCGCCCTCCTGTTCCTAAGGGGGTGGGTAACATTCAAACTTCTCCCAGAATAAAGCTAGGTCCCCAGGGCGGGGGGGGGGGGGGGGGGGGAGGAGGGGACTGGGGCCTGTCGCCTTTGAAGTGAAAATGCGGGCCCGGGACTGCGGAATAATCAGTGCCTCGCATCTGCTGCCCGGCTCTGCCCGCCGGAAGTGCTCCCCGCCAGCTGCTCTGTTCTCTGGGTGTCCCACTGGCTGGAGTCAGGTGGCCGCAGGGCTCTGGGCCCCAGGCACACTCGGGTAATCACCACTTAGCAGGGAGAGGGAATTAAGAAAACAGAGTGGGCCCTGTGCGCCCGGGCAGCTGCGGCCCTGCATTGACTTAGATACCTGCTGTCCCGGCCGCTGCGCAGGCGGCGATGGGGAGGGGGGGTGGCCCTTTGTTTAACTTGCTGCGGGCTTCCAGCAGCTCGGGGGTGGGGGGTGGGGGGACATCTGGGAGGGTCACAGGAGCACCGGACACAAATGCTGAGTGAACTTGGTGATGAGGTCCCCTGGTCAATGAGGTCTCAGCTGGCTGCTCTGGCCTCACCTCCAAACCCCAGGGGCTTTACGAGGAACACCAAACCAGCACCCAGCCCGGAGGGTTCTGCTCCCTGAATCTGAACCTGATGGAGCAGAGATGACGGCTGCAGTGTGTACACAGCCTCCCAAGCCTCATCTGTGGAATAATAATAATGATACAATAATAATAAAGATGTCTGTTGAATGGGTCATCCTAAGGCGGAAGTGAGAAAGAGCAGAGAATTCTCCTACTGGTGGTATCTGATACTCTTTCTCCACGGAGACCCACGGGCCTCTAGGAGGACAAGACCCAACACTGCCCCTGGCAGGCTGGCTAAGTAGGGACATGGAAAATCACCACAAGGTCAGCCTGGGCTAGAGCCTCAAAAAAAAAAAAAAAACAAAAACAAAAACAAGGAAAAGAAAAGCACCACCACGAAGTACACAGCAGCGCCCCCTCCCTTTGTGTGGTCAGTTACCCAAAGTCTGCCAGGTTCACAAACATCAAATGGGTTTGGTGGGAGTCTGAGACAGGAAGATTGAAAGTTCATAGGCTGCCTTAGCTTTAAAGCAAATTCAGGGCCAGAGTGGACAACTTAGTGAGTAAGATCTTGTCTTCAAATAAAAAAATGATTTTTAGGGCTGGAGAGATGGCTTAGCGGTTAAGCGCTTGCCTGTGAAGCCTAAGGACCCCGGTTCGCGGCTCGGTTCCCCAGGTCCCACGTTGGCCAGATGCACCAGGGGGCGCAAGCGTCTGGAGTTCGTCTGCAGTGGCTGGAGGCCCTGTTGTGCCCATTCTCTCTCTATCTGTCTCTCTCTCCATCTCTCTCTGTCACTGTCAAATAAGTAAATTAAAAAAAAAAAAGATTTTTAAAAAGTCGTTTACTGCCGGGAGTGGTGACGCAGGCCTTTAATCCCAGCACTTGGTAGGCAGAAGTAGGAGGATCGCCGTGAGTTCGAGGCCACCCTGAGAGTACAAAGCGCATTCTCCAGGTCAGCCTGGTCTAGAGCAAAACCCTACCTCGGAAAAAAAAAAAAAATTGATTGACAATTTCCACAATTATAGACAATAAACCATGATAATTCTCCCCCTCTCCTACTTTCCCCTTCACAAACCCACCCCCCATTCTATCCCCTCCCCCTCTCAGTCTCTTTTATTTTGGTGTCATCATCTTCTCCTCCTGTTATGAGGGTCTTTGTAGTTTGTGTCTGGAAGATTGCATTGTCAGCAGTTCTTTGGCCCCTAATTCTTTGCACCACCTCTTCTGCAAGGGACCCTGAGCCTCGGAAGGTGTGATAGACGTGTCTCAGCGCTGAGCGCTTCCCGGTCACTTTTCTACAAGGGCTGGGGTCATAGGTGAGTGCTAGATCCTTATCTCCTAGCCTAAGTGAGGTCCTAGATTTAATCCATGATGAACTGGGAAATCCTAGAAATAAACCACTCATGAGTTTTAAATCGTAGGCCTCCCTCAGTAGCATGATGAAATCTGACACCATTCCCTTCCCACCCAGGACTTGCCTCCCCACTGCGCACCTCTGGCGCGGTGGTCATGGTACCAAAGTGACTGCGTTCAAGTTTCATTCATTCGGGATACCGACGCCGGCAACTTGGATGTGCCAACGAGAAGCCTTTAAGCGAAGAGGTTTCTTGGCATCGCGGGGAAATCAAAGGGTTTCAGACGTCCCTGGGGCCTCTGAGAATGCGTTCCTCCCGAAATAGCCGCCGCTGCCACCTGCCCGCCTGCCTGTCGAGGAAAGCCTCAAAGGCAGCCACTGGGCTTTGTCCCAGGGTCGTGGGGAATGATGGAAGCTTTCTTGTTGGGTTGGTTGAAAGCCCCAGTGACTGCTCGTGGCTTGTGACCCCGAGTGGCGGAGGTCCTCTGCTGTGGGGCAAGCTACCCTGGGTAAAGGCCCGAGCGACCACAATGCTGCTCTTTGTGCCACGTCCTCGCCTGGCGGCCAGGGCAAACCCATGCGTGCTTTCCAGAACTGCCTTGACCCGGCGAGCCCAGCAAACCTTTAGCTCGCAGCCTGACCGTGAGTTAGCGCAGACGTCCAGCCACTGCCCTCCGCCCTAGGCAGGGAGGGGGACTTCCTGGGAGAGATCTTTCGGTGCGGAGCGGCTAGGGCTACAAAGAAAGCTCGGGGTGGCAAGAGGAGAGAAAAGGGCCAAAGAAAAAGAAGGCCCCTGGGAGGATTCCACGTTGGGAACCCGGCAGGTGCCCTGGGCTACTCTGAATCCCTCAGCCTGCGGCTTATCCGGCGTGCTCTACTGACACCTCGTGGTACAGCCTGGAAACACGGCAAAAGGCGCAAAAATACATGGTTTTACTTGTATAAATGGGGTTAAAAAATACTGGCAACCCTCAAAACCCACAGACACTCCTACACACAGCTTAGTCTGTCTCCCCAAATATGTCCCTGGTTGATATTGACTTCAGAGTTGCAAGGGCTTCAGCCTGGGTCTACGGTGGTGGTGGTGGGAGGCACTGCCATAGTCTCTTCTCCCTACTCTGCCAAGGCCAAGCCTGGAGCCAGAACCCAGAAAACAAGGGAGTGTACAGGGGAGGAGAAGGAGTAACTTGAGACAGACATATCTGGATCCTTCTAGAAACTGATGAACCAATTAATACCTGCAGGGGTCACCATAACATGTCAGTCACCTGCTTGGGAACTAAGATTTAAGCAGCCATTCTTCAACTTTGGGGAACATATACACCCATGTTCAGAATGAATGTGGTGACATTCTCTAGACATCATTCATTGAAAAAATCTTGAGTAACAATGGTGGACCGTGGGATCTGAAGGTCCCACAGGAGCTGGGGAGAATGGCTCCCTCTCTAGGGTAAGCTCAATAGTGCCTTCGTGTGACACCAGAGCTGCCTCATCCTAACCTCTCCTTAGAAAGGAATCCTTAGGCTGGAGATATAGCTTAGTGGTTAACGCACTTGCCTGCAAAGCCTAAGGACCCAGGTTTGATTCTCCAGGTCCCACATAAGCCAGATGCACACAGGTGGTACATGTGTCTGAAGTTCGTTTGCAGTAGCTAAAAGTCCTGGTGTGCCCATTGTCTCTCTTTCTCTCTCCCTCTCTCTCTCATAAATACATGAAAATATGAAAGGAACCCTCTTGAAGGAGACACATCAGTGCTACCAAGCCTCTATAGCCACGGGGAAATGCTTCCTGGGGCTGAAAGCTGCTCCTGGTGCCTGCCACTGGGCCCTGCCTTCTCCTGACCCTGCAAGGAAGGGCTCCCTCCAAGATCTGCTGCTTGGTGGGTGTCAGGTAAAAGGAATGAGAGGCCCCTTGGGGGCAGATGGCGACCGCTACGACGGCGCTCACTGTCACTCTGCCGGGTCCCCTGGCCTGGTTGGGAACGGGGCTGCTGGCTGTGACAAGAAGACTGCACGTGGCGCTGGGCTTTGCTGTTTTATCTCGCTCTCACAAGATGCCAGTCCAGAAGCCGGGCGTGGTGGAGCACGCCTTTAATGCCAGCACTTGGGAGGCAGAGGTAGGAGGATCGCCGTGAGTTCGAGGCCACCCTGAGACTACATAATGAATTCCAGGTCAGCCTGGACTAGAGTGAGACCCTACCTCGAAAAGCCAAAATAAATAAAAAAATAAATAAAATTAAGAAAAGAGACCCTGTCTCAACAAGGAAGGACAGGATCAACATCCAGAAGTTGACCTTTGACCTCCACATGTGCACCATGACACACGTGTGTCCACACACACACACACACACACACACACACACACACAAATGAATGAATAAGATTAGATATCATGTGGGCACCTGCTTTCTCCATCCAATTGAAGACGCTGGAATAAAGACACTAATTTTTACAAATATGTGCCCTGCATTTCCAGAAGAAACATACATAACTGAAAAGGCTAAGGACTCAGCAGGGTTTTTTTTTTTTTTTTCTTTTTTTATTTTGAGATAGGGTCTCACTCTAGGCCAGGCTGTCCTAGAAATCACCATGTAGTCTCAGGCTGGCCTCAAACTCATGGCAATCATCCTACTTCTGCCTCCCAAGTGCTGGGATTAAAGGCATGTGCCACTACGCCTGGCATATATAGTAGACTTTTTAATGCACTCAATCAGAAAGGATTTTTAAATTTTTTTAATTTTATTTATTTATTAGAGAAGGAGAAAGGGGGAGAATGAGCATGCCAGATCCTCCAGCCACTCACTGCAAATGAACTCCAGATGCATGTGCCACCTTTGTGCATCTGGCTTATGTGGGTCCTGGGGAATTGAACCTGGGTCCTTGGGCTTTGCAGGCAAGTGCCTTAACTGTGGAGGCATCTCTCCATCCCAGCAAGGATTTTTTTTTTTTTTTGTATGGTTTTAGAAGTCAGGAGTAGTGGTTCCCTAAGAAGGGAATGGGGATATTTTGTCACATATGGAGGGACATGATGGGGACTTCTGAAGCACCAGAAATGTCTTGTCTGGTGAATTGTGTCTGAACGATCACGCGGGTGCTCATCAACCTGCCCCTTTAATGGTTTTCCATGTTGCCGCTCCGTTTTCCATAGGACGTTCTTCCTGAGATTGATCTTTTAGAACAAAGAACCCTCAGTGCTACAGAGAGTGCAAGTGAGCACTGAGTAGCATTATAAATTGGCATATATTTAAGAAAACAATTCACTGATATAAATAAGAGCTTTTGTGGTGTTCATATTCTTTGTACTCTCAAAACTCCTTGAGCAAGTTTTCCGGAATATAAATGTTTATGTAGAAACAAGCTGATGACAGCATAAGTGAAAGGTTAAAATGCTAAATGGTAAACATTAGAGGAAACAAGGTATATTTATGACATAGCATAATACAGCCATTAACGTGTTAGTCTGCTCACTAAGCATGGTTTCCTAGGGAACCAAGCAAAAAGGAAAGGACACAAAATTTACCTATCTTCAGTTTCAGCTGTATTAAAGCATGTGGAGTCTTACAGTAAATGAAGGTCTGGTTCTTAGAAAAAAAAATACATCAAGCATATGTTTAAAAACTTACTAAGAGTTTTAGAAGTTACTTGCTTCCCAAATCAGATTCTTTGGCATTAAAACAACAGAACAGCCCATAACCCCACACTGCCAATAGGCATATAAAATGATATAGCTAGGACAGGAGAGATAGCTTAGCGGCTAAGGCGCCTGCCTGCAAAGCCTAAGGACCCATGTTCGACTCTCCAGATCCCACATAAGCCAGACACACAAAGGTGAGGTAAGCTCAAGGTTGCACATCCCTGTGAGGTTGCACAAGTATCTGGTGTTTGATGGCAATGGCTGAGGCCCTTGTGAGCCAATTTTCTCTCTCTCCCTTTCTCTAAAACGAAAATTTTAAAAATGGCATACCTGCTTTAGGAAATAGTTTGATAGTTCAGAATATTAAACATCTAGTTGGCATGTGACCCAGCAATTCCATCCTAGATACATACTGTTGCAGTCAGGATCACATTTCTGGAAGAAACCACCCAGTCAAGAGCAGCTTGTGGGGAAAAAAAAAAGTTTATTTTGGCTTGCAGGCTCGAGGGGGATGCTATCTAATGGCAAGGAAAATGGTGGCATGAGCAGAGGGTGGACATCACCCCCTGGCCAACATAAGGTGGACAACAGGAACAGGAGAGAGTGCCAAACACTGGCAAGGGGAAACTGGCTATAACACCCACTGCCCCCAACAACACACTCCCTCCAGAAGATGTTAATTCCCAAATCTCCATCAGCTGGGAACCTAGCTTCAGAACACCTAAGTTTATGGGGGACACCTGAATCAAACCACCACACATACTCAAGAGGTGAAACATATGTCCACATGGAAATTCCAGTGAATGCATGTTATTCACAATGAACCCAAAGTGGAAATGGTCCAAATGACTATGAGGGCTCAAGTTTGATCCCTTGTGCCTATATAAAAAAGGCTGGGTGTCGTAGAGTATACCTGTAATTTCAGCATGAGGAAGGCAGACTAAGGAGGATCCCCAGGGCTCACTAGCCAACTAGTCTAACCTAACTGGTGAGTTTCAGGTCCAAAAGAGGTGGGTGACATTCCTGAGGCTAATACCTGAGGTTGTCCTCTGGCCTCACTTACATACACATGCATCCACATGTGCATCAAAACACATGTGAACACACAAACATACATCACACAAGCAAGTAAGCAAATTAAATTTTTTTTTTGTTTTTTTTTTAATTTATTTATTTGAGAGCGACAGACATAGAGAGAAAGACAGATAGAGGGAGAGAGAGAGAAGGGGCGCGCCAGGGCTTCCAGCCTCTGCAAACGAACTCCAGACGCATGCGCCCCCTTGTGCATCTGGCTAACGTGGGACCTGGGGAACTGAGCCTTGAACCGGGGTCCTTAGGCTTCACAGGCAAGCGCTTAACCGCTAAGCCATCTCTCCAGCCCAAATTAAATATTTTTTTAAGAACAACAAAATAAGCAAATTCACAGACAAAAAGATTAGTGGTTACTTCTGACAGGTAGTGTTAGGGGAAAGGGGGAGTGGTTTCTAGTTAAGTACAAAAATTGTGGGGTCAATATGCAAGTGTTCCGAAATTAACTGATGAGGTTTGCACAGCTCTACCATGATGTCAAACACCATTGCATGGCCCTTTAAGCAGGCAAATGCACAGCTCAGAATGCTTAGCAAGATGCGTGGGTAACATCTGGAACTTTCACAGGCTGTTGAGGCACTTAGGAATAATCTGTAGGGACCACCCAAAAGGGATGCAAGACAATCAGATGCTGGGAAGGGCCTCCTAGGGATCATAATGGTTTTATATTTCCTTTCAAAAAATATTTATTTTTTTTA
Organism: Jaculus jaculus; assembly: GCF_020740685.1. Lineage (NCBI taxonomy): Eukaryota > Metazoa > Chordata > Mammalia > Rodentia > Dipodidae > Jaculus > Jaculus jaculus. The sequence continues at coordinate 9,916,129 of NC_059113.1, read as the reverse complement.
TTTGAGAGAGAGAGAGAAAGAGAGAGAATAGGCACACCAGGGCCTCCAGCTGCTGCAAATGAACTCCAAACGCATGTACCTCCTTGTTCATCTGGCTTACGTGGGTCCTGGGGAATAGATCCAAGGTCCTTTGGCTTTGCAAGCAAACGCCTTAACTGCTAAGCCATCTCTCCAGTCCTGGTTTTACATTTTTACAGCAAAGCCAAACACAGGCATCAGAGAGGACTCAGGGCCTTTCAAAGCTGATGAGCTGACCACCACAGAGCTCAGACACTGACAAGTCAGGGTCCAGTACTCCAAGTCTGAACCCTAATTTGCAAAGGAGTCGGAGTGGGGACTGTTGGAATTCTTCGTGCGGTTAGCTGTTTCTTGCCTTTGTTCTGGGAGCTGCATCTCCCACTTACCGCCTCGTAAAAGACTTGCCTGGGACCCTCTGGATCCACACTTGTTTCCACTCTTTCTGGACCCAAGAACCCAGCTCTGGTGACACTGTCCCTGTCTCCCGTCAGACTCAGCCTAATCACTTAGTCCCTGAGTGCTCATGATGGGACAAAGGAAAAAGAAGCTCAGAAGCACAAAAGAATGACTTTTCCTGGTTTCCTGAACCTACCTAGAGGCTTACGTGGGCTGCAAAGGAGGGTGAGCAGTGGAACCACGAAAAGGGCCTTTTAAGAATTCCTGCTCAAAGGATGCAAAATCAGCACACGGAAATCAATAGCCTTCCTATACACCAACGACAAATGTGCTGAGGATGAAATCAGAAAACACTCCCATTCGCAATTGCCTCCAAAAGTTAAGAGTACCTTGGACTAATCCTGACCACAGAAGTGAAGGATCTCTACAATGAAAACTTTAAAACACTCAAGAGACAAATTGCTGAGACACTAGGAAATGGAAAGACATTATCTGTGTTCATGGATTGGGAGAATCAATAATGTGAACATATCAATCTTACCAAAAGCAATCTATACATTTAATGTAATCCCCTTCAAAAATTCCAGTGGTATTCTTTACAGAAACAGCAAAACCAATCCTAAAATTCATTTGGAAGCACACACACACAAAAAAACCCTTAAATAGCCAAAACACTCTGAGCAACAAAATTAAGGCTGGCGGTATCACCATACCTGATTTTAAGATATATTACAAAGCTATAGAAACAAACAAACAAACAAAAATACCAGCCTGGCACTGGCACAAAACAGACATGTTGATCAATGGAACAGAATAGATGATATAGATGTAACCCCACACGATTTTCTGACTTTTTAACAAAAATGCCAAAAATGTTCATTGAAGAAAAGACAGCCCCTTTAACAAATGACGCTGGTAAAACTGGATATTTATATTTAGAAGGATGAAAATAGATCCTTATCTCTCTCCATGCATAAGAATCAAGTCCAGCTGGGCATGGTGCCATACACCTTTAATCCCTGCACTCAGGAGGCAGAGGTAGGAGGATTGTTGAGAGTTCAAGGACACCCTGAGACTACACAGTGAATTCCAAGTCAGTCTGGGCTAAAGCGAGGCCCTACCTTAAAAAACAAGCAAACAAACAAAAAAGAATCAAGTCTGTTGCAGTCAGGTTCACATTGCTGCCAGGAAAGACCTGATCAAGAGCAACCCGTGAACATAGATAGTGTCTTTCCATTTCCTAGTGTCTCAGCAATTTGTCTCTTGAGTGTTTTAAAGTTTTCATTGTAGAGATCCTTCACTTCTGTGGTCAGGACTAGTCCAAGGTACTCGAATTTTTGGAGGCAATTGTGAATGTGAGTGTTTTCTGATTTCATCCTCAGTACATTTGTCGTTGGTGTATAGGAAGGCTATTGATTTCCGTGTGCTAATTTTATATCCTTTGAGCAGGAATTCTTAAAAGCCCCTTTTCAAGGGGAAGCTCCCTGATGGCAGGTGAAAATGATAGCATGAGCAAAGGGTGGACATCCCCTCCTGGCCAACATCAGGTGAACAGGAGAGTATGCAAAATGCTGGCAAGGGGAAACTGGCTGAAACACTGATAAGCCCGCCCCCAATAACACACTGCCACCAGGGGGCGTTAATTCCCAAATCTCCATCAGCTAGGAACCTAGCATTCAGAACACCTAAGTTGGTGGGGGACACCTGAATCAAACACAGTCCAAATTTTTCAAAGACCTTAATATTACACCTGAAACTGAAACTGCTAGAGGAAAAAGCAGGGAAAACGCTTCAACATAAAGGCATAGGCAGTGGTATTCTGAATAAAACCCCAGTTGCTCAGGGAGTAAAACCACTAATCAACTTCTGGGACCTCATAAAATTAGAAAAAACCAAAACAAAACTTTTGTACAGGGCCTGGAGAGATGGCTTAGTGGTTAAGACGTTTGCCTGTAAAGCCAAAGGACCTCGGTTGGATTCCCCAGGACCCATGTAAGCCAGATGCACAAGGTGGCACATATGTCTGGAGTTTGTTTGCAATGGCTGGAGGCCCTGATGCACCCATTCTCTTCCCCTGCCTCTGCCTCTTTCTCTTGTTCTCTCAAATTAATTAATTAATTAAAAATATTTTGTACAGCAAAGGACACTGAATACAGCAAAGAGGCAACATACAGAATGGGAGAAAATCTTTGCCAGCTATACATCTGACAGAGAATTAACATTTAGGATATACAAAGAACTTAAAAATCTAAACAATAAGAAATCAAACAACCCAATCAAAAAGTGGGCAATAGGCTGGAGGGATGGCTTAGTGGTTAAAGCATTGGCCTGCAAACTAAATAACCCTGGTTCAATTCCCCAGGATCTATGTTAGCCAGATGCACAATGGGGCACATGCATCTGGAGTTCGTTTGCAGTGGCTGGAGGCCCTGGCATGCCCATTCTCTCTCTCTCCCTCTTTCTCTGTCAAATAAATAAATAAATAAAAATTAAAAATTAAAAGAAGTGGACTATGGAGCCCAGTGTGGTGGCACACACCTTTAATGGCAGCACTCAGAAGGCAGAAGTAGGAGGATTACTGTGAGTTCAAGGCCACCCTGAGACTACATAGTGAATTCCAGGTCAGCCTGGACTAGAGTGAGACCCTGCCTCGAAAATAAAAAAATAAAAAAATAAATCAAAAACAAAAAAAAGTGGGCTATGGAACTGTTTAGAGAGTTATCAATATAAGAAATACAGATGGCCAATAAACATCTAAAAACATGTTCTACATTCTTAGCCATCAAGGAAATGCAAATTAAAACTATTTTGAGATTCCATCTCACTCCTGTCAGAATGGCTATAATGAAGAAAACAAATGACAGTAAATGCTGGTGGCATTGTGGAAAAATAGGACTCTTTCTGCATTGGTGGGGGAAATGTAAACTGGTATAGCATGTGTGAAAATTGGTGTGGAGGTTCTTAAGACACTTAAAAATAGATTTACCATATGACCCAGCTTTACCACTCCTTGACATATGCTCTAAGAACTCTACTCACTACCTTAGAGATTATTTTCTCATCCATGTTTATTGCTGCTTTAATCATGATAGCTAGGAAATGGAACCAGCCTAGATGCCCTTTTACTGATGAATGGATAATGAACATGTGATATATTTATACAACTGAGTTCTATTCAGCAGTAAAGAAAGTAAAATTATTAAATTTGCAAGAAAATGAATGGATCTGGAAAGGGTTATACTAAGTGAGCTAACCCAGGCCCAGAAAGTCAAATGCCATGTGCTCTCTCATACATTGATCCTAGTTGCAAATGTTTAGATTTGTATGTGAGTTGGAATATAAGCCAGCAGTAGAGGCCAGGAAGCTGGAAAGGGGCTCTAAGGGAGGGAGGACAGGGGAGGATATTGTTAGATATGTGAGTGTCAGATTACTGGGGTGAAATGGTCTAAGTGGGATGGGGGGAATGGATAGAACAAAGGAAAGGTGGGAAGTGAGCTAATCAAAATTTAAAATGCGAGCTGTGTGTGGTGGTGTATGCCTTTAATCCCAGCACTTGGGAGTTTGAGGCAACCCAGACTGTTTACTGAATTCCAGGTCAGCATGGGTTAGAGTGAAACCCTGCCTTGAAAACAACAAAAACAAACAAACAAAATTTAAGATGTTATCAATAAGTCATATGGAAACTTACTTCTTTACTAGCCAATAGTGTGTGTGTGTGTGTGTGTGTGTGTGTGTGTGTGTGTGTGTGTGTATGTGTGTGTGTGTGTTTAAGAAAAGAAAGAGGCCGGGCATGGTAGCACACACCTTTTAATCCCGGCACTTGGGAGGCAGAGGTAGGAGGCCAGCCTGAGACTACATAGTGAATTCCAGGTCAGCCTGAGCTGGAGTGAGACCCTACCTCAGAAAACAAAAACAAAAAAAACAAAAAAAGAAAACATATGGGCAGATGTGATCTATGGGCATGGATAATGGTGCACCCAGAAGCCACTGATTGTTAGTAGAAAAGTTTCAATGTCAGGGTGGAATACCGTCCAGTGAGTTATTGGTCAGGGAGGTCCCTGGTGGCCCCCAAACATTACAAGCCAAGGCTCTCGGTTGTCCACCAGAACCGGATGGTAAGACCCAGCTGAAGGCTCCACATGCTAGGACTACAGAACATGGAGATATCAAGTAGAGATGAGCTAGAAACCTCCCTGTTGACTGGCTATTAGAAAATACTGTGCTACATACAACCTCATGACTTTCCCCATCATAGGTTTTCAGTATCAGGCAAGTATTCCCTCCCATGGAGCAGGCCTCCAGCCCAATTAGAGTGGTTGGTTTCTCTCATAATAGACGTGCCACTATTGCACCTGTTGGCTCATTTGACCTGGCTGGCCAAACTTAAGGCTTGCAGAGTCCACGGCTGTTAGTTCATGATTCTTAATTGTTTATGACATTAAAAGGTTTTTGTTTATTTGTCTGTGCACATGTGTGCATGCACGCAACAGGGTCTTGCTGCTGTGAACAAACACCAGACACATGTACCACCTTGCGCACTTGTGTGTTGGGGGATTTACAAATAAGTGCCCTTAACTGCTGAGTTATCAGCCCAGCCACAGTGACATTTCATTTTATGTAGCTTTTTTTCCAGGGATTGAACTCAGTGTTTACTGAACACTAGAGAAGCTCTCTACTACTGAGCTATAACCCCAGCCCCAAGAACTTTTGTGATTTTTGGTTACATGAGCTGCATGTAATTGAGCACCACTCAGATTAGACCACAGAGGTCACTCACTTCTTCATAAGTATACACATTTATTCACATTAGAGCTTAAATACATCTCTCCATGATATGATCCCCACTATCTCACATACACAGCTATTGGGGAAAGGAACCTGTATGGTTAAGGTGTCAACTTGATCTGTTTAGTAATCTACAGAAATCCCTTTCCAGTGGGCCTTGGAGGTTGCTTCCAGGAAGGATCAACAAAAGGAGGAAGTCCTTCCCCCAGAGTGAGACCTTCCCCCAGAGTGGGCGGCCCCTGCTCAGAGGGGGACTCGATATAAGGAAGCTCTGGGTAAAAAGAGCCCCTTCCTCCCTTCCTTGCTTCCACTTGGCTGCCAGAGCTGCTCGTTACCTTCCAACATGGACTGAAGACCAGCATCAACTGAAGACCCATGTGGATCGAAACCCAGCTGCTCCTCAGGAAGCCTCCAGGTCTTCCGGCACCATCTGCAGTGCCGGGTCGGGACTGCTGAGGCATCTGGCCACGTGGACTGAGCAGCTACCAGGTTCCGTGATTCTTGGGCCTGCTTTTGGACTACCGTAAGCTAATCCAATAAATTCCCTTTTTAAAACAATTAATTCTAGCAGTTCTGTTCCTCTAGGGAACCCTGACTTACACAGAACCCTAGAAGTGCTGTGGGCTTTGGCTTAACAAAGTCATGACCGCTAAGAAACTCTACCTGATAACACTTCTTCTGACCCCAGCGGGTAGGATTCTTGCACTTGCCTGCACTGGTCAGGTATTTGCCTGTACAAAGCACATCTGTCAAGTAAACCACGCTGAGGCTACTCTAGTTTAGGACTATGCCTGAGTGTGACGGGAAACCCATGATGGCACAGAATAAACATTCACACTGCAAAAGATGGCATTGGACATAGTAAAGAAATACTCAAGCATTACATGATTTAAACAAGGCAAACAGCAAACTCTGTAGTTTCAAGTCCAACAACTCTAGCCAGTGACAAGTCTCCAAGTCCGATAATTCTAACCAGCAAGAAGTCTCCAGAGTTCCAATTCCACCTCTCCAACTAGGCTACTCACAGTCCTGGAAAACTTCATCGGGGCCAGCAGCTTTCCTCAGCAACCATCTAGTATTCTCAGCATCTCCACTGGGTCTCCACTGCAATTCACAGTTCATCCTCACGGTTCCATTGGGTATCCATGCAGGCATCCAGCAAATCTGCTTCATACTGCCATGGCCGTTTCCAAAACACAAGACCATGCTGCAAAGTCAATGACCCTCTCTTTCCTGCACTTCTTATATTCCACAATATCAGGTAGGGTGCCTATTTATTAATCCATGAGGAAATAAAGCAGACTTTGAAGAACAAGACACTCCTTGAGCACTCTGGCGCCTTCAAAACAGTCTGCATTCTTCCTGTTGCCCCAGTGCAGATCAGCTGGCCCCATCTCAAAGGTTGTAATCTCTCAATTGCAGCTGAATGGGCAGCAGTTCACTCAAAGATTTCTTTTCTTTTTCTTTCTTTCTTTTTATTTTTTTGTGTCATATCCCTTTGCTCATACCAGTCTGTTTCTATGCAAGCAACCCTGCACAACTTCTCAGGACACAGGCATAATAGCAAGCCTCTTATACAAACTGCTTCTATCCCAGTCCAGACAAAGCTCCTTTTTCATCCTCTAAGCCAAACTTCATAGTCCATAGTTCTTACTGCATTCAGATTTGAATTTGACCAGAACAGTCCATCAAGCTGTACTAACAGCACTGCAAGGTGTCTCTTAGGCCAAGGTTTCAAATCCTTCCACATTCCTCTTGGAAATAAGCTCAAAAAGGCCAAAGCCACACAGTCAGGTGTCTAGTAGCAAATGAGCCTACTCCTGGTACCAACCTTACTATTGCAGTCAGGTTTGCATTGCTGGTAGAAATGACCCAACCAAGAGCAGCTTGTGTGTTGGGGGAAAGAGATTTATTTTGGCTAATAGGCTCGAGGGGTAAGTTCCATGATGGCAGGGGAAAATGATGGCATAAGCAGAGGGTGGGCATTCATCTCCTGGCCAATATCAAGTAGAAAATAACAACAGGAAAATATGCCCAAACATTTGCAAGGGGACACTGGCTATAATAACCATAAGCCCACCCCCAACAATACACTGCTTCCAGGAGATGTTAGTTCCCAAATCTCCATCAGCTGTGAAACTAGCATTCAGAACACCTAGGTTTATGGGGGACACCTGAATCAAACCACCACACATGGAATACTTAGAAGATGTAGCAACTGGGCTGGAGAGATGGTTCAGTGGTTAAGGCATTTGCCTGCAATGCCTAATGAATCAGGTTTGATTCCCTACTACACATGTAAAGCCAGATACCCAAAGTGGCACATGCCTCTGGAGTCCATTTGCAACAGCTGGAGGCCCCAATGCATCCATTCTGTCTGTCTCTTCTGTCTCTTTGATTGCAAATATATATACACACATGTATGTATGTTATGTATATATGTATATTTGCAGTAACTATGTCCAACATGGAGGAAGATGATCATCTGGGGATAGCCCTGGAGGCAGGTCAAGAACACCACTATGTGAAGTTACAGGGAGGCAAGTCTTAACTTGATGGAGCAAGAGCATTATGTCCATGGGAGATGTCTTTACTGGAAGCTGTGCTCCACCTGTCCAGACATTTAAATGATTCTTCAGGGCTCAGTGGTGAAAAGGTGCTTGCTTGCAAAGCCTACCTGCCTTGGTTCAATTCCTCAGTACCCACATAAAGCCAGATGCAGTAAGTGGCACAATTATCTGGTGTTTAAAGTGGCAAGAGGGGCTGGAGAGATAGCTTAGCAGTTAAGGAGCTTGACTGCGAAGCCTAAGGACCCAGGTTTGATATTCTCCAGTACCCATGTAAGCCAGATGCACAAGGTGGCACATGTGTCTGGAGTTAATTTGCAGTGGCTGGAGGCCCTGGCATGCTTGCTCTCTCTCTACATACACACACACACACACACACACACACACACACACACATATATGTATACATATATATATATATATACACATATATATGTGTGTGTGTATGTATATACACATATATATGCCTCTTTTTCTGTTTTGCTCTCAAATGAATAAATAAAAATAAAATATTTTAAAGTGTCAAGAGACGCCCCTCACACACACACAAATAAGTAAAAATGTGTTTTTTAAAAGGTCCCTGGGGTTCCTGGAGCATGCTTACTTATGGCACTGGTGGTGGTATTTCTCTCTGCATAAATTTGTGAAAGGGAGACAGCTTCTTCCACCATTACGGAACTTCCCCTGGATCTGTAAGCTTCAATAAATCCCTTCCTCCATAAAATAAATAAACGAAGGTCCTTTGGCTACGGAAATTGTGCCTGAGCTCCCTCCCTGCTGGCTTGGGTTCAATTCTGTACCCTACCATGTAAAGCCAGGTAGGCAATCGTTTGCAGCAGAAAGGGATCCTAGTGACCCACATCTACTAATGAAAAAAATTTTTAAAAACTTTTTTTTGTTCACTTTTTATTTATTTATTTGAGAGTGACAGAGAGAGAGAGAAAGAGGCAGATAGAGAGAGAGAATGGGCGCGCCAGGGCTTCCAGCCACTGCAAATGAACTCCAGATGCGTGCACCCCCTTGTGCATCTGGCTAACGTGGGTTCTGGGGAATTGAGCCTCGAACCGGGTTCCTTGGCTTCACAGGCAAGTGCTTAACTGCTAAACCATCTCTCCAGCCCATGAAAAAAATTTTAAAGTCTGTTGCTATGAGACTACAAGGCCATTAAAACTTAAAATGCAACTGATTTATTACATTTGTAAAATGCTCTGGAAGTTTGGAGATGAAATCCTTTGGAGAAAAGCAGTGTGATATGTTGTTACAACAGGGCTTTGAGCCCAGGAGCCTGTTGTGTTCGAGAGGCCCTCAGAGACGGGCCAACCCCACATTCCTCTGACAGCCTGCCCCTTAGATGCTGGGACGAGAGGCGTGGCACACTGACCAGGGAGGACTCGATGGTTCTTCTAGTTGCCCGTGTGCAATTTCCTTGGGAGGTCTTGCCACTCTGGTGAGAGCAGACCCTCCTGTGGAGGAGTGACTGGAAAAGGATTTTTTCACTGTTCCTAACATTAGTCACAGGCTCCTTGCTGCCAAAAATAGGAACCTCGGGGCTCCCTGGAGAATTAGGCAGGTGGTCAATCCCAAACTGGAAAAATGCTTTGGCATACAACTAGCTTGTATCTAAGGAACAGGCTAATTTCGTTAATTCCCCTCCTATTTGTTTTCATCCACAAGATATTTTGCCTTTAAGAAGTGCCTTGGTTAGGCTGGCTTTTTCTTCTGGGAGTGTGGGATGTATGCACTCATGTATGTGCAGATACCTGTGCCCTGGATGCACATGTGTAGAGGCCAGAGGCAGATCCAGGTGTTCTCTCTTGCTATTATTGTCTTATTTCCCTGAACAGACTCTCAGTGAACCTTTTCAGTTAGACTTGGTGGCCAGGGAGATCTGCCTTCACTGCTAGGGTTACAGGCATCCATGGCTATGCCCAACTTTTATTTTCTCTTGGGTTGTTTTTTGAGGTAGGGTCTCACTGTAGCCCCGGCTGACCTAGAATTCACTCTGTAGTCCCCAGTTGGCCTCAAACTCAAAGTGATCTTCCTACCTCTGCCTCCTGAGTACTGGGATTCAATGCATGTTACCACCATGCCCAGCTCCAACTCTCTTTTTAACATTTGAACCTATGTGTGTGTTGGGAGGTCACACATGCGGAGGTCAGATGACAAGTTGGAGGTGTCTGTGTTCCAGTTTCTCTAAGACATGGTCTCTTGTTGCTGCAAACAGGCTACCACAGAACATCAGACCAGCAGGTCTGTGAGCTTCCGATCCACCTAATTCTGCCTCTTCCCACTGCAGGCACACTGACAGCACAGACATGCCCAGCTGACTTTCTGCAGGTGCTGAGAAATCGAATCCATGCTGGCAGGCTTTGCAAGCAAGTACCTTTAACCACTGAGCTACCTCCCCAACCTTCCTGCCTGACTTTTTTTTTCTTCTATTTTTTCGTTTTCTTTTCTTTTCGAGGTAGGGTCTCACTCTAGCCCAGGCTGACCTGGAATTCACTCTGTAGTCTAAGGGTGGCCTTGAACTCATAGCGATTCTCCTCCCTCTGCCTCCTGAGTGCTGGGATTAAAGGCATGTGCCACCAGGCCCGGGCACCTGTCTGACATTTTACATAGGTGCTAGGGATCCAATTCAGGGCTGCGTGCTTGCTCTGCAAGAACTCTTTTTTAAAAACTTTTTTTAAAAAATTTATTTGGCAGAGAGAGAGAGAGAGCGAGCGCGCGAGTGAGCACGCCATGACCTCCAGCCACTGCAAATTCCAGACACATGCACCCCTTGTGCATCTGGCTTACATAGGTACTGGAGACTTGAACTGGGATCCTTTGACTTTGCAGGCAAATGCCTTAACTGCTAAGCCATCTCTCTAGCCCCCACTTTTTTTTTTTAATTTTTTTTGGTTTTTCGAGGCCTTGTGCCCGTTCTCTCACAGGCGTGAGGTCTGAGGCCTTGTACCGTTCTCTCACAGGAGTGAGGTCACACAGGCCTTGTACCCGTTCTCTTACAGGAGTGAGGTCTCAGAGGCCTTGTACCCGTTCTCTCACAGGCGTGAGAGGGTCTCACTTTTGTCAAGGCTGACCTGGAATTCACTATAGAGTCTCAGGGTGGCCTCAAACTCATGGCAATCCTACCTCTGCCTCCCAAGCACTGGGGTTAAAGGCATGCACCACCACGACTGGCTCCCCCCACTTTTTAAAAAATATAGTTTTTATTTATCCACAAGAACTCTTATGTGCCCAGTCATGTCCCCAGCCCGTAGTTCCTTTTTTTTGTTTTTAGAGACAGGGCCTCATGTAGGCCAGGATGACCTTGAAATCCTAATCTTCCTGCCTCTACCTCCCACATGCTAGGGTTACAGGCTTGAGTCACCATACCACACCAACTGTTTTTGGTGTAGCCCTTCTTCTGACTTCTAGTGTGGACTGAACTCACTTAACCTCACCTTAAAAGCGGACAACGCTCTGTTGACCTGGCGCCTTAAACCAATTTGCTCATGCTGCAAAAGAACATCTCAGTGAGGTATTTACAGAGTCTGTGGACAGTTTTTCACTTACATAAAATGTCACACACTGAATTGGCAGGCAATAAATGTTTAATGAGTCATTTAGTTACCTTGACCTTTGAAGACACTTGTCTTTTTCAACTGGTCTTCTAATGAGGTCTCATAGAAAGGCTCCCTAAGAAAACCTTTTCACTAAAAATAAGTAAACAATTAGCAAGCGTGTTATTGAACCAACTAACCGTAACTACAGTGTGAGGGTAGCAAAGTAAATGTCCTCAGTGCTGCTGTGGCCCAGGCTCTGGGTTGACACAGCTCTCTAGGCCCTCTGCTACCTCTAAAGGAATATGAAGCAGACTCACATTTCTTATATGGCCACACAGGCAATACTATGGATCAGAGACCCAGAAACAATTACAGTCTACTTCATTCTTGCCATGACTAGAATCTACCCTCTACATCTCCTGACAGCTGATTGAGTGGAAAAGGGGAGAGAACAGGTATAAGGCCTGTGTGACCTCACTCCTGTTAGAGAACGGGTTCAAGGCCTGTGTGACCTCACGCCTGTGAGAGAACGGGCACAAGGCCTTTGAGACCTCACTCCTGTGAGAGAACGTGTACAAGGCCTTTGAGAGCTCACTCCTGTGAGAGAACGTGTACACGGCCTCTGAGACCTCACTCCTGTGAGAGAACGTGTACAAGACCTCTGAGACCTCACTCCTGTGAGAGAACGGGTACAAGGCCTCTGAGACCTCACGCCTGTGAGAGAACGTGTACAAGGCCTCTGAGACCTCACGCCTGTGAGAGAACGTGTACAAGACCTCTGAGACCTCACTCCTGTGAGAGAACGGGTACAAGGACTCTGAGACCTCACTCCTGTGAGAGAATGTGTACAAGGCCTCTGAGACCTCACTCCTGTGAGAGAACGGGTACAAGGACTCTGAGACCTCACTCCTGTGAGAGAATGTGTACAAGGCCTCTGAGACCTCACTCCTGTGAGAGAACGTGTACAAGGACTCTGAGACCTCACTCCTGTGAGAGAATGTGTACAAGGCCTCTGAGACCTCACGCCTGTGAGAGAACAGATGCAAGGCCTCTGAGACGTCACTCCTGTGAGAGAACGCTAGAAGGCCTCTGTGACCCACACTCCTACATATTTCCTGGCAGATTTTCCTGTATGCTAGACCCATGTAAGTTTATTTGAAGCAAGGTTTGACTTGTTTCAAGATATATTTTGTTTTCTATTTCTCATCCTCCATTCACACCAGGCAGGTTCTAGGTATCCTAAACATGTATGAAACAAAGATGCCCGAGAGCACCTGTGTGTGTGAGATGTGATGGGAGTGCTTGAACAGCTACCATGAAAAGGCAAAAAGGCTAGAAGAGACTAAATGTATATACTATGTTCACCAAACTTCCCAGTAAACAATTCTCTTAATGTTCATATCCAGATATTAATGTTACTCTCACTTTTGGTTAGAGAACCTTCTCTTTTCAGATAGCGGTGACCTTGGGACGACTCAGAAAGCACCATAGTGCTGAGAAGAAGTGACAGAGGAGAGCTCAGCACTGCAGTATCTCTATCACACCTTCCAAGGCTCAGGGCCCATTGAGGAAAAGGTAGCGAAAAGAAAAGAGCCAAAGGAAGGGCAGGATTCCTTAAAACGTGCTCCTCCAGACATAAAATGACCTGGATGTCCATGACCTCCTACTGCCTGACACTACCTACACAAAACCATCATAAGAGGAGGAAAAGATCATGACATCAAAATAAAAGAGAGACTGATTGGGAGGAGGAGAGGATATGATGGAGAATGGAGTATCAAAGGAGAAAGTGGGGGCAGGGAGGGAATTATCATGGAATATTGTTTACAATTATGGAAGTTGTCAATAAAAAAAGGAAGAAGGAAGGAAGGAAAGGCTAGAAAGGGCAACCTGCAAAACACCGGGTTATAAAAAACAGTCATGTCCTCATGACGTACTACAGTGAAGGAGGCACAGGAGCAAGACAGCTTTTTATATGCAATCAGCCAGGGACAAGAGGTCCAAGGAGACACCACCTTGCCCACCCTGGCAGGACTAGAACCTGTGTCTGACCCAGTTCTTCCAAGATGGCTGCAGGCAACCCTCCCCCGCAGCTGCTTCCCGCTTCCTCCTCAGCTCCGCACACCTCTGGGCTGGCCTTTCCTGGGTCGGCCTCTTGGGTCCACCAACCAGTTGGTTCTGGCCCTTACACAGCTGAGTGATTATGAGACTCATTCTAGCTGCACGTTTGATCTGCAAATGGGCCAGGCACCTATGTGTAGCTCTCATTTTCCTGCTTCTGAGTTTGCTGGTCCTTGCTTTAGTAAGCTCTCTTCCCTGCAGGACAGGATTTACTTGCCTGGGCCTTTTTCTATTTATTTTCTACACACGGTTGGTTGTTCTCAGATGTTGTTTTGCTACATGGATGGATCTCTCTGATGTCTTATGTGAGGGGCTGTTTGACTTGGGCTTTGCTCTGCGTGTGTTTGTTCTGTCTTCCCTCCTCCTTTTGACTTGGGCATCCTGCCAGTTCTCCCTCTGGATCCTAATTCTCCCTAAAACAAAACCCATTTAATTCATAATCCACCCTCCTTAGAGTCCATGTTTTTCCATTCTTTGCTAGCTCAGATATGAATCCCAAAGTTTGGGGCTGGAAAGATTGCTCGGTGGTTAAGGCGCTTTCCTGCAAAGTCTAATGACATGGGTTCACTTCCCTGGCACCCACTTAAAGGCAGATGTACTAAGTGGCACATGATGGAGTTTGTCTGCAGTGGTGAGAGGCCCTGCTGTGTTACTACCTCTGTCTCTCTTCCTATCTCTCTCTGCCTGCAAATAAAGAAATCAATAAAAATATTTAATAATAATAAAAAAAAGAAGCTGGATGTGGTGGTGCATACCATTAATGCCAGCACCTGGGAGGCAGAGATAGGAGGATCGACATGAGTTTGAGGTCATCCTGAGACTACACAGTGAATTCCAGGTCAACCTAAGCTAGAATGAGACCATACCTCAAAACACAAAACCAAACAAACAAAAAAATCGCAAAGTTTGGTTGCACAAGCCTGGGATCTCCTGCTTCTTTATGGAATTGAATCCTGCCCTCAACAGGGTTGGACCACAGATTGGTTACGAGGGTCACAACTGTGAAGAGACATATTATTCAGCAGTTTGCTGCTGCGGCTTCCCTAAAGTAAAGATACAGAGTCATTTTGGGCAGTTTCCATTTAATTTAACATTTATTTTCATTTATATCCAGATGTCACATTTTCTACATTAAAATATAGTCATGCTGACTCCCCCCACCCCATCCCCTTGGACAGAAATGTGAAGAGCGTCACACGACTGGAAAGCTGGAATGCACAGAGTGGGGACGGTTCTGCTGCACCTGAGTGACACACACAAGACCGACGGCAGACAGGGCAGAAGGGCAGAGCTCAGGGCTCATGTCAGGAGGAGCAGAAACTCATGGAACACCGTCACTTGGGCCACAAGATTTCCCTGAAAGGTAGCTGGGTCAAAAAGCTTGGGGATTTTCCAAAGGCTGCTCTTGAGCAGAGTTTAAAACATCCGTGAGCCTCAGAGTGCTCAGGCCCTGCTTAGCGCTAAGGCCACCGCGAGCACACAGCAGCAGGCGGGCTTTGCTCCTCCACCCGCACCCACTCGTCCAGACCCGGTTCTCCCGCCGGCTCCACTTCTGCGACCTCTGCATGGAAATCCAGCAAGGAGCACCGACAGGACAGCTCACCACCACCAGGTATGTGCCAGCTGTGCAAAGGTGCACGCTCTTGCACTCACAGACACATGCTGTGTAGGGATCCCAGCTCACAGGTTCTGAAAGTAAAACTCCTTGTGCAAATCTTCACCTCATAGGAAAGAGCAAGTGGAAAGTAAAACCAATCTGCTCAGACCAGGACTGACCTCCAGACACAACCACGACCCACAGGAAGTGCTCAGGAACGAGCCCTGCTGCTTCCAAAGGAGAGTTCTTCCACACTTGTCTTGCCCCTGAACTTGAGACCAAAGCATCTTAACTTAAAAGCAGTGACATTCTTGAGGGAGGCGCGGTAAGGCCTGAGACCCCAACAAAGACACAATTAGCAACGGCACTATGTACAAACACACACACCAGGAAGAAACCGGCGCCTCAGCCCTGCAGCCACTTTGAACAAAGCACTAGACGTCAGGCTTTTCGGATCAGGGATATTTTAAAGTCGGTGAGCAGTTTAGAACATTGCAACACTGGCACAGTGCGTCACCTACTCTTTGTTTTTAATTACGGGGGAACAGGTAAACTCCCACACAAAGGTGGGGATGGAGGAGTGCAAAAGGAATCAGGAAACAGAACCAGTACTTCACAAGAGGGTCACCACAGAAGCAGCAGCAGCTAGTGCTTTGCAGAGTCTCGAGGGTAAAATTCGCTCAAGGTGCTCTGAGGGATTCTCTTCAGCATTTCTTTGGGGAAGATTCGGAGCAGCTGCCAGCCAATGTCCAAAGTCTCGTACACAGTGCGGTTTTCGTAAGGACCTAAAAAATTGAGACTGAATTAATGACAAAGAACTTCCAAATGATCAGTGTTGATCAGTATTGATTCTGTTCTATGACTAGCAAGCAATGTGGCCATCAAGTGTAAGAAAGAAAAGATAGGTCAGGACTCTTAAGACTGATGAGTCGTTGGGGCAATGAGGGCACCCAGTACACAGGCAATCAGAGAGAAGTGAGTGTCCTCGGGTTAGAGCCAGCAGGCAGCCTTAGCAGTGCTGGGGGAAGGGGCCGAGCTGAACCTTGACAAGCGTGTAGGATCCCTGAACATATACACCAGGCCCAGGGTTTTGTCCACAGACTAGTCAAAAGCAGTCTCCGCCAGACACAGCGTTCAGAGGAGCAAAGGCTGGGTTTGTAGGAAACCAACAGAGATGCTGACGAGGCCTTAAATGCTGGTGAAACAGAACGGACCACAGGTCAGAGGTCTTCAAAATTGGTATTTACTGGGAGAGAGTCTCATGTCAGCCTCAAACTTGTGATCCTCTGCTTCCATCTCCAACCAAATTATTATCTTTAATAGAAGAAGTCTCCCCCAATAAATAAATCTTCAATTGTAGAATCAAAAATGGCTGGGGTTCTGCTTTCTCTTGTTTCAGGTTCTGCACTTAAACAACAAAACTTTCAACAAGCCTGGGTATGTCACTTACTGACTAAGCACCTGCCTGGCATGGGTCGGTTCTTTCCCTAGTACTGCCGCCCCTACCTCAAATAAACAAACTATCCTGCATGTCTGGGTGGCTCTAGTAAAGTGCGCCATGTGAGCATTACTTCAAAGTCGCAGCCCGTTGTATCTACGCTCAGGTCAAGATGGAGCACTTCTAGCTCCAGCATGGGCACCAGTCTGAACACTCCCATGTACCAAGAAGGAAATCCAGCACGAGCTCTTCAGTAGAGGGACAGAGGGACGTGCACCCTGGAGCCACAGAGAGTGGTAGGAAGCTGACACCGGCGGCCAAGGGTGATGGGACAGGGCTCTGGACTAGGTCCAAGTGAGACCCAAGGCGGTCACCATCACCCACAACTTCCACACAGACTCTCCAGCCCCACATAGATCTGCTAACTCAGTTAGCATTATAATTTAAGAAAGATTCCCAGTTGAGTCAAAAGCAAACTGAGTTTGAAAAATATTGCACTAAGACTTTGAAGTGGGATGCACACAGATTAGGCTAAGCCATCTAAAAGGAGATCATGAGTGAGCAAGTATTTGATCACTGGAGTATAACCAAGGAAGGCTAAGAATACTGCCCTGCTGCTAAACCTAGTTAGCTGGACAAAGATCCTGCCAGAAGCCAGGCGTGGTGGTGCATGTCTTTAATCCCAGCACTTGGGAGGCAGAGGATCCCTGTGAGTTTGAGGCCACCCTGAGACTACACAGTGAATTCCAAGTCAGCTTAGACTAGAGTGAGACCCTACCTCAAAAAATCAAAAGAAGCTGGACGTGGTGGCGCACACCTTTAATCCCAGCACTCGGAAAGCAGAGGTAGGAGGATCGCCATGAGTTCAAGGCTACCCTGAGACTACAGAGTGAATTCCAGGTGAGCATGAGCTAGAGTGAGATCCTACCTCGAAAAACACAACAACAACAACAACAACCACAAAAAAAAAAAAAAAAAAAAAATCAAAAGAACTTGACCAGGATGTTGCTAGGCAGGAAGGTCAACTGGGACAAAATGCTGGTTCTGGGTCACAATGAGTTCTCAAGGGTCATAACATAAACAATGACGTCTGCATGACAGGTACAGATGTGGGAGCTTTAGAAAGAGGACAAAGATTCTATGTAGCAATTTGAAATTGTTTGGGGTGAGAGAGCAGAACAAAAGGTAACTCAGCTTTTTATTGTATTAATAATTGTGCAAGTGTGAATCAGATGCTGCCCATAGACTCATGTGTTTTGAATGCTGGGTCCACAGCTGGTGGCAATCTGGGTGGAGTGGGTATTGTTGGGAGACGGGCTTTGGGGTGCTATAACCAGCTCCCCCTTGCCAGAGGTCAGCTTACTCTCTTACTGTTATTTTCCACTTGCCATGGCAGAGGTGATGTCAGCCTCTGCTCCTGCCATGCCTTCCCTGCTATCACGAAGCTTCCCTTGAGACTGGAAGCAAAGTAACCCTTTCCTCCCATGAGCTGCTTCTGATCGATGTTTTGTCCCACAGCACCAGGGTTAACTACAACAATTAAAGGAGAGGAAGATGAATAATGAGAAAAATAGATGAAACCAGATGACTCAGAAAAGTTCAAAAGCCCCGATGCCAAAGGAGATTGTTGCTGATAAGCTGCAAGGAAAAGAGCTGGCAACGGGCATGGCAAGGGGCAGCGGGCTCAGCAGAGCAGCAGAGGATGGAAAAACATGGTGGCAGATCAGAAAAGGGATGATCAAGCCAGGAGTCCTCTAAGGTATTTAAAGGCAGAGGGGAAGAAGCCAGAGACTGAGAGAGGAAGAACTGCTTGAATCAGAGGGAAATGTGAATGGAGCCCAACATACATCTCTCAGACAGGAAGGAGAGCTTAGAAATTACATGAGACTTGTCGAAAGGAAAAAATGTTATCTTACCCTGAGTAATAAAGTTTCTTTCAAACTTTTGCAGAAATTCCAAGTAGAGAAGATCGTCCGAGGTCAGGGCTTCTTCCCCAACTACGGCTTTCATGGCTTGTACGTCCTTACCAATAGCATAGCACGCATACTGAGGAAAAGAAAGGCAGGTATAAAACAGAGGCATAACCCGGAAACATATGCTGCAGCTCTCTTCACAGATCCCACAAGACTACCCAACACAATTCACTTAGCGTTCCTGACAAAGCATCAGAAGGGCTATTTTGTTCTTCAGGCATGGGATGTGCAGACATCAATAACGCGCTACAAAAAATACACTTCCCATCCAGTAACTTACAATTCATAGAGCATCTGAAAAACCAAGCTCTCAGTTAAGCCTTGGGAAGATCTACCTCCAAGTTACACCCCAGCCACTTGTGACATTATAGGCTTACCGTTGCTACGTGATGGTCAGTGTTTTTCTTGGTGTACAATTTTGTACGATTACAGGAATTAGGGAATTCACATGTAAAACTGTACGCTTTAGTATTTCAGTGATTGTTTTTAATATATTAAGACATATGCTGGAATATCTAGTCAGGAATAGTCTAATTAAAATGACCTTACTGTTTTGTTTTCCTTTTGTTTATTTATTTATCATATATTTTTGGCTTTGGTTTTTCAAGGTAGGGTTTCACACTAGCCCAGGCTGACCTGGAATTCACTATGTAGTTTCAGGATGGCCTTGAACTGATGGCGATCCTCCTACCTCTGCCTCCTGAGTGCTGGGATTAAAAGGTATGCACCACTATACCTGGCCCTGTTTTCCTTTTATTCAAAAAACTTCTTTTGCTGGGCATAGTGGCGGATGCCTTTAATCCCAGGACTTGGGAGACAGAAGTTGGAGGATTCCTGTGAGTTTGAGGACAGCCTGAGACTACACAGTGAATTCCAGCACAGCCTGGGCTATAGCGAGACATTACCTCAAAAATCCTCCTGCCTTAGCTTCATGAGCTGTGATTACAGGGGTATGCTAGCACGCCCTGCCTCAGCAGGCAGCTTCCATCCTCATCAGCAGCCCCTATGCTTATGAGAAAGCAGCTACTTCAGTTCAACGAATGGCGACCTAGCTGCAAATACACACAGAAATTCTACTTGGATGAGGAAGAAAATAAGTGGTCAGAGGAAGAAGAGGGAGTAAGGCAGGAGGACGACCGGGCTGAGGAGAGAGGCGGCAACTTCTTTCCGACACCACGAATGAGGGCGCACATACCAGCTGGTTGGACACATCAGCATGATCCTTTCTGGTCATGCCTTCGCCAATCGCAGACTTCATTAACCGGGAGAGCGAAGGCAGCACATTAATAGGTGGGTAAATCTTGGGTAGAAAAGAAAAAAGTCACATTTAAGTAGATAAGCCTTCCTGGTAGCAAAGAAGCTCAGTCACTAGGACCTCAAAGTCACACGAGTCTGCTGCGCTGATTTCTTAGATGCATGCGCCTATCTTGGGGGTGGGGGGGGGGGAGGCACTATGAGAACCACTTCTGAGAACTACATCTGTAAGAGTAAAATCTATACAACAGTACGACACTGTTGAAAAGCTTCAACATCTGGATGGTAGTATCACAGTTCAGTTTAAAAAATGTTCTGAGCTCTGACTGAAAAAAATTTACACAAATAAAAAAAGAATAACTTTGTGTCAGGGCTGGTGAGCCTGGTCCCTAATCCAGAACATATAAATGACCTAAACGTGGATCTCCACAGTGGCTTTGCCCCTCCTGTCTTCTCACAGGCAGCTCTTCATTCCTTCTCAAACTAATGAAGTTTCTCTAAACTTAAAACTGATCAACAACAATTCCATAAAAAAGATGATCTTAGAAGCCAATACCTATTTAAAAACCATGAAAAGTTTGTTTGGGGGAGCTGGGAAGATGGCTCAGTGGTTAAAAGTTCTTGCTTGCAAATCCTGCCAGCCCCAGATCCAATTCTTCAGTACCCACATAAAGCCAGATGCACAAAGTAGCACATGTGCCTGGAGTTTATAATACTCTCAAATAATTTTTTAAAAAATGTTTCTCTATTAATAAGATTTGTAAATCAGACAATTATTGCATAGAGACCCCCAAAAGGACAGTAGACTCTATTTAAAGGTCCAATAAAGAAAAGTGTTAATTCTAATTTCTAACACTGCCCACACCAGCATTTCAGCGTACAGAAATGACACTTCGACTGCCATATTAAACACAAGTCTAGCTGGTATTTCCCAAGCACTACAGTTCTAAAGACCCCGTAGAGGAACTGACTGATGAGGCTCTGCAAGCCTCCAGCACTGCGCATGTCAGTACCTGTCTGTTGTGCAGCTGTCTGTCCACATAGATCTGCCCCTCAGTAATATACCCAGTCAGATCAGGGATGGGGTGAGTGATATCTGCCAGAGAAAGACATAAGGCATTCAGCACATGGTCATCTCACATAAGCAGACCCCCAGGAAGCCAGTGTGCTACACACGGTGCGGCCTGCAGGAGCTAAAACAGAACAATGTTCCGCAATGATGGAATGCTACTGTCTAACACGGTGGCCACTGTCCAAATGGGGCTGCCAACTGGATGAAATGTGGCTAACAAACCTGAAGTGCTGAGTTTCAGCGTTAAATACAGAGTCAAACGTGCTTAGTGGTTACCACATTATACGGCCATTTTGTTTGTCTGGCTACAGCTGTTCAGACATGTTCACACTACATAGTAAACTGGCTGTAGTCCCTGTTCTAGGTGTTTTCTCTTCAGTTAAAAAAAAAAAAAAAAAAGCCATTTTAAGCACAGAGTTCCCTTATAGAAACTTACCAACTTTATGCATATGGACAGAACATTCTTAGTTGGTGGCTCTGTGACATTTATCCATGCAAATACAGGGTGCTGGGGCAAGGCAATTCAAGAAGCACCAAAAGGATCCTATCAAAGAAGATCACGTGAGGCTGGCGTGGTGAACCACACCTTTAATCCAGCACTCAGGAGGCGAAGGCAGGAGGATCACTGCAAGCATGAAGCCAGCCTGAGACTATGTGGTCAGTTCAAAGTCAGCCTGAGCTAGAGTGAGACCCTACCTTGAAAAACAGATCACATGAGGTGTATTTCAAAATATCATAATTAAAACATGCAAAATACTTTGTGGCCTCTCCTTTGGAACAAATCCTTTTCACATCCTTGGCTATACACTGTGACAGTTGGTATAAATTATGAACCAGACTGTCCAAGTTGTTAACTTATCATTCCCTAACTTGATAAATTACCTTTCTGGGCCTCAGGCTACAGCACCCATCCCAATATCACAAGAAAGATCAAATGAGTGAACAGTTACAAAGAACTCAGAACAGTGCTCAATTACAGTAACTAAAAAGTGTCTTTAAAAACCAATATAGGGACTGGGGTAGGCAGCTGGCGGTGAGGGGGTGGCCCTGAATAGGGGCTGTGGCGGTGCGCGGGGACACGGCTGGCTGCGGTGGCTGAGGGATTGACTAGAAACTACGAAAGTTCCTGTGGAATTGAAGTAGAATTTCATAAGAGCATAATGGATGGAGAAGAGAAAACCTATGGTGGCTGTGAAGACCCTGATGCCATGTATGTCAAATTAATATGTTCTTTTTTTAAAAAAAAATTTTTTTGTTTACTTTTTATTTATTTATTTGAGAGTGATAGAGAGAGAAAGAGGCAGATATAGAGAATGGGCGCGCCAGGGCCTCCAGCCACTGCAAACGAAATCCAGATGCATGCGCCCCTTGTGCATCTGGCTAACGTGGGACCTGGGGAACCGAGCCTAGAACCGGGGTCCTTAGGCTTCACAGGCAAGCGCTTTACCGCTAAGCCATCTCTCCAGCCCATCAAATTAATATCTTCTGATGGTCACAAATTTATTGTGAAAAGAGAACATGCACTAACATCGGGAACAATAAAAGCCATGTTGAGTGGGCCAGGTCAGTTTGCAGAGAATGAAACCAGTGAGGTCAATTTTAGAGAGATCCCTTCACATGTGCTATCAAAAGTATGCATGTATTTTACCTACTAGGTTCGCTACACTAACAGCTCTACTGAGATTCCTGAATTCCCAATTGCACCTGAAATTGCACTGGAACTGCTGATGGCTGCCAACTTCCTAGATTGTTAAATAAAATAAATTATAATAATAATAATAATAAAACAATATAGGAAGCTGGGCGTGGTGGTGCACGCCTTTAATCCCATCACTCGGGAGGCAGAGGTAGGCGGTTGGCCGTGAGTTCGAGGCCACCTGAGACTACATAGTGAATTCCAGGTCAGCCTGAGCTAGAGTGAAACCCTACCTCAAAAAACCAACAAAACAAAACCCAACATGGGAGGAGCTACAGATGTGGCTCAGTGGGCACACCGCAGTAAACATTCAGTCATGGGTCTCCCCAGCATGGCATAACCAGGTGAGGGTAGAGCACTCGCAGTAAACATGCAGTCATGTGTCTCCCCAGCATGGCATAACCAGGCATGGGTAGAGCACCTTCACAGTAAACATGGAGTTAGCTGTAAGTCTCCCTAGCACTGCATAAACCACACGTAAAAGTGACATCTGAGCTGAAGGCAGTGGGATCAAAACCTCAAGGCCAGCCTTGGCTATACGGTAAGTTTGAGGCCAGACTGACCTACAAGAGACCTGCCTATAGTAATAAATATGCCAAAATAAAAAGGCATCACCAGCTGGGTGTAGTGGCACACGCCTTTAGTCCCAACACTCAAAAGGCAGAGGTAGGAGGATCTTTGTGAGTTTGAGGACAGCCTGAACTTCAGAGTGAGTTCCAGATCAACATATGCTAGAGTAAAACCCTGCCTCAAATAAATAAAGACAGCTGCTTCTGCCAGAGATTCAAAAGTCTTTCTTAAGTCTTGTAGTCTTTACCATCTGAATCTTTAACATAAAAACTACTTTATGTTTCAGAAACACTTAGATTTAAAACAAAAATCCCCAAGTAGACTGAGTTAACTACATTAACCAGAGATCACAAATTCTTAACATTCTTTTACCTACTAACAGCAGGCACTGAATATTACATAATAATCAAAGCATTAAAATTCAAATTAAGAAAACTGTTTTTCAGGCTAGAGAGATGGCTTAGCAGTTAAGCGCTTGCCTATGAGCCTAAGGACCACGGTTCGAGGCTCGATTCCCCAGGACCCATGTTAGCCAGATGCACAAGGGGGCACACGCATCTGGAGTTCGTTAGCAGTGGCTGGAGGCCCTGGCGCGCCCATTCTCTCTCTCTCTCTGTTACTCTCAAATAAATAAATAAATAAAAAGAAAACTCTTTTTCATCCATTAAGAGGTAAGGATAATTATGAGTAACTTTCAAATGAAAGTTTTAATTTAAGTATATCCATCTATTTTGAGGCAAACTCTCAGAAGAATTTCAAAAAGGCAGATGGTCTTCAGCTCCAAGCTCTTCCAGCGGCTACTCTGTTATAACCAAAAGTGGGCACTTACCGTCATTGGGCATGGTGAGAATAGGGATTTGGGTGATAGAGCCATTTCTACCTTCCACTCGACCAGCACGCTCATATATTGTGGCCAGATCTGTGTACATGTAGCCTGGGAACCCTCGCCGACCAGGGACCTCTTCCCTAGCTGCAGAAACCTGATAGTAAGCCAAAAAGAATGTTATATTATGGTATGAAAAATAAAGTTTGGTTAAAGTGTATCTGAATGTGCCCAAACTACAGAGTTGAAAATACTGTCCTATTCATTCCAAATGCTGTCTTAAAAGTGATGGTTTAGAAATCTAAACACAAAAGCAAATTACTCTACTGCATGGTGGGGGCATGTCTTTAATCCCAGCACTCAAAACACTGAGGTAGGAGGACCACAATGAGTTTGAGACAAACCTGGAGCTACACAGGGAGTTCCATATCAGCCTGGGCTAGAGTGAGACCCAGCTTCAAAAAGAAAGAAAGAAAAAAAGGGGGGGGGGTGCTGGAGAGATGGCTTAGAGAGATGGCACTTGTCTGCACAGCCAAAGAACCCAGGTTCAAGTCTCCAGTATCCATGTAAGCCAGATGCACATGATGGTGCATGCATCTGGAGTTTGTTTGCAGTGGCTAGATGCCCTGGTGCACCCATTCTCTCTTTCCAATCTCTCTCAAATAAATATTTTATATTTTAAAAAATCATTAAAATTACTCTAAAGCAAAAATATTGACAATTAAGAACCAGAAGTTTAGTTGGGCATGGTAACACACATCACCATATGAGTAAGGCAGGAGGACTCTAAGTTTGCAAACAGTCTGGTCGACACAGTGGACCCTGTTTCAAAACAAAGCACAGAAAATTTTTAAAAAATCAAATTTTCTGTTTGTTAGATATATTAAGTCTTCAAACAGTGTGGGAGAAGAAAATCTGGCTGTCACTTTATGAAGCAAAGGATGAGCTCTTAGGTTAAGAAGAGCCTCAGAGTGCTAGATTTATTTCATGTTGTGCAATTCACCACTCATCAACTCATTTTGAAAAGGTTAAAGGAAGTATGCAAAAAAAAAAATCACTTGTTGCATTGTACACACATTAGTCAAATCTTCACCACAGCTCAGTAAGAAAAGTTACATCTAATTTACAGCTGGGATCAAGTAAAGGAGGATCTCTCAAGATCATAAAGCCAGGGTTTGGGAGTTAGGTAGCAGAAGCACTAGGAGTTCAAGGTCATCCTCAATGATATAATGAGTTCAATGCCAACCTGGACTACATGAAACTATCTCAAAACAAATCACAAGCCAAGAGTCTACTACCTCACACAAATAAATGGTTTTCTTGGAGACATGCATGCTGGAATACAGATGCTCGTATTTCCCGACCATATCAAGCACCCAACATTATTACCAACTGCAGTGTTATAAGGAAAAAGAAACAAAAACCCCACATCCAAGTGGAATAAGGACTAGTTAGACAGAAGGGGCTCAGTGGGTGGGGGGTGGGACGAGGAGTCCAAGAGAAGGGAATGGGAGGGGATTATGGTCAAAATACATCTTATATGCACACAAATTGCCAATAAATAAAATTTTAAGAATTAAAATATCAAAGAGTATGCTCAGGCAGTGCTGTGCAAAGTGTGTCTACAAAGCATGTCACCAAGCACAAAGGTCAAAGCTCAAGTGAGGAAGAAAATCTGGGTTTGTAAGCTATGTCTTTTTACAAAGAGCGTTAGTCTATTCCAAGTGCGGGAATGACTCTAGTCCTTAACCATGACTCCAGAGCATTCTGTAACAGAGTGGGATTAGCTGATGATCTTTGGGAATTTTCAAAAGTTAGCTTTAGGTCTTTCCCCCTGTTTTCATGCTTAAAAGAGCAGCTCACTAAAAATGGTAATAACTTGTCTTAGAACATCCAAAAACATCTGGATGATAACAATGTTAATACTGCTTTAAAAAATTTAGTTAAAAAGAAAAAAGCCAGGCATGGTGGCTCACACCTGTAATCCCAGCTCCCTAGAAGTTGAGGTGGGAAGACCACAGTAAGTGTGAGGTCAGTCTGGGCTACAGTGAGACCCTGCACCCTTGTCGTACACATATAAAAAATGGTTTTCTGAAAGAAAAACTTCGAACCACCACTGTAGGATATATATTTAAGTATTATAATCATTAAAACCTAGAGGTATGAGGGCTGAAGAGATGGTTTAGCAGTTAAGTGCTTGCCTGTGAAGCTTAAGGATCCCGGTTTGAGGCTTGATCCCCCAGGACCCACGTTAGCCAGATGCACAAGGGGGCGCATGCGTGTGGAGTTCGTTTGCAGTGGCTGGAGGCCCTGGCACACCCATTCTCTCTCTCTCTGCCTCTTTCTCTGTCGCTCTCAAATATATAAATAAAGATAAACAAAAATTTTTTTTTAATTTTTTTATGTTCATTTTTTATTTGAGAGCGACAGACACAGAGAGAAAGACAGATAGAGGGAGAGAGAGAATGGGCGCACCAGGGCTTCCAGCCACTGCAAACGAACTCCAGATGCGTGCTCCCCCTGGTGCCTCTGGCTAACGTGGGACCTGGGGAACCGAGCCTCGAACCGGGGTCCTTAGGCTTCACAGGCAAGTGCTTAACCACTAAGCCATCTCTCCAGCCCTAAAATAAACAAAAAATTTTAATAACTACAGGTATGAAAAGGGTCAATATGGCTGGTATGGGCTGAACTTCCTGAACAGCCACTGGACGAACAGCGTGCAGCAGTTTCTTTACAGTCAGTTCTTAATTCCTTAGAATGATGATTATAACCAGAAGCCATTTATTTTAATCTCATCCTCTCATGTAACAACTACTCTGACAAAAAAGGGCATATTGTTCTTTCTACTTAAGATATTCTATTAACAAATGAGCAGTGAGCTTAAAAACATGACTAAAAAATAGCAACTTACAAAGCATCCAAAATAACCCTAAGGCATATTTGAAAAATAAGAGAAAGAAAAAAAAGGCTAGTTACCTCTCGAAGGGCTTCAGCGTAGGAGCTCATGTCGGTCAGGATAACCAGCACATGCTTCTCACACTGGTAGGCCAGGAACTCGGCTGTGGTCAGAGCCAGGCGAGGAGTGATAATTCTCTCAATGCTGAAAAGGAGCATAAGTCTAGCTCACTTGAACCAGAGGGTCAAAATAAAAACATGTCTGGAAATAACCATATAGCTTCCCTTTGAAAGGTTTTAATACACCGAGGAGAGGAAATAAATTACTACTTTGAAAATTCTTCAGTGAGGTAGTTATAAATCTACATTATTTTAAAGTTGTTCCATAATTTTGGACAGCTATACAGTTTCTCAAAACTGACAAAGGACTGCGAGAAGGGAAGGCAGAAGAAATGGAGGACACAGTCCACAGGTATGAAGAAAAGCAGGACCAGTTACGTCCTGGGAAACGCACACATGCAATCGCGTGTACTGTAACATGCACAGCAGTCCTGTCAAGTACTATTTGTCTCATTTTATGAGCTACAGAGTCTACGTAAGTCATTTAACCAAAACCAAACAGCTTACAAGAAGCAGGGCTAGAATTTATATACCTCACTCATAAATCTACGGGCTTTTATTGTGACATCTTTCTTCTCTCATTTTAGAACCTTATTCCCCAAAACACAAAGAAGTAGGGGAGTTTACTTACGTTGGGTCATTAGCTAAGTTCAAAAAGAGGCAGACATTGTCCATTGAGCCATTTTCTTCAAAGTCAGACTTGAAGAACCTGGCAGTTTCCATGTTGACCTAAATAGAAATAACTGTTATCAGTGCTGGGAGAAAGAAAATTCTCAACATTTATTTCTGATGAAGGCCAAGCTATAAATCTAAATTGTTCCTGCTTTTAAAATATGAAATGTCCAAAAATTTTTCACACAAGTAAGCAGAGCAAAGCCTTTTTAGGCACGGAGAATACGGTTCTTAAGGTTTAGCCACATGATACATTTTATTCTTTAGTTTGACGAAAATGCCAAGGTACAAATTCTCTACCTAGCAAATATATGTTTACAGTTTACTACCTCACTCTAATAGAACAAACGATTTCATAAGCCATGCCAAAATAGAAAACCTCTATACTTACCCCCATCGCAGCGAATACAATTGCAAAGTTCTCCTCACTGTAATCTACTACGTCTTTGGATTTCTTTACCAAACCAGCCTGGCGACAGATTTGAGCTGCAATCTGATGAAGAATAAAAGAACCATGTTGAAAACTAAACTAACATTACATTTCTACAACAGAGATAAGTTTAACCTCAACTTTCTTTTTTGGTTTTTGGAGGTAGGGTTTCACTCTAGTCCAGGCTGATCTGGAATTCACTATGTAGTCTCAGGGTGGCCTCCAACCCAAAGCAATCCTCCTACCTCTGCCTTGGGAGACAGAAAGGATCACTATGAGCACCATGGTCAGCCTGGTCTAGAGTGAAACCCTACCCCCCAAAACCAAAACAAAAAAAGAAATTATTTCTCACTTTTTAGGAGCCACAAGTGTAAGCAGAAGCCAGTATGTGTGAGTGAAGATTCAATGTAACTGGACTATACAAATAACACCCTGTATATTTATCTGCTTTCTCAGCAGTCATGATACATGTAGAAATTTCTCCCTGTTAAACAGCATACCAAATCCTCTAGTATCTATTTCACCTCATTGTGTGGTAATCCGGCAGCAGAGAAGATTGGAATTTTCTGCCCCCTAGCAATGCTGTTCATGCCATCAATGGCAGAAATGCCAGTCTGAATCATTTCCTCTGGATAGATTCGACACTGAGGATTGATTGGCTGACCTAATGGTAATGCAAAAGGGAAAACTTCAATGTCTGTTCATCATTTATGGGTGGAAGCATAAATCAATTAAAAGAAAATGCATCAGAAGACCAGAACTGTATAAAGCACTTCTCTCTACTTCAAAAAAAAAAAAAAAAATCCAGTACTTTTGAAATTTGAATTATTTCCTTTACTTCTTTTGTGGACCCACAAAATATACAGTAACAGAATTTATTTTCTCAAAGTGAGATAAAGGTACAAATACATAAGGAACATCAATTTCAAAGTCATGGTCTTACCAATACCCTAGTAATATTGCATAATATACTACATAAAATTCTGAAGTAATTTCTAGGAAAACTCATTTATTAAGTAACATAAGTAACTGCATAATTCGTAACTTAAGAAGAAAAAAAATACTGTTTATCTGCTTGAAACAATACCACAAAGCCCACCCTCCATCTGGTAAAGCTACTAGGTAAATTGAGATTCGTTTCTCTCAAACACAGAAATTTATTCACTGTGCCTACCCATGATGTCAAGGAAGTCTTCAGCCAGGACCACGGGACCTCTGTCAATGGGTTTCCCTGATCCATTGAATACTCGACCTGTAAAACAGTCACAAGACACAAATGAGTAGACCTTGATCTTCCAGTCTTGTTTATGAGGAAACAGATCTCTGCTTAGAGTGAAGAGCAATGTCCATTTACCAAGCATATCCTCGGACACGGGTGTTCGGAGAATATCCCCAGTAAACTCGCAGGAAGTTTTCTTGGCATCTATACCTGATGTTCCCTCAAATACCTATCAAAAAGGAGAATTCATTGAAGGGTAAAAGAAATATAGATCATAGGCATTTACTGGCTTGCAGGTGAAATGCCACAAGCAAGGGGAGAATGTCCTTGATTTGTATAAAGATTTGTTGAAAGAAAGAACAAAGAAATAGAACAAAAGAAAGAATATTCAAGAACTTTAAAATATTCCTATACAACCTAAAAAGAAGTTACTGAGAGCCTCCCAGAAAAGTTGCCAACCCCTGTCCAGGTACTGTTTTGAAACATGGTAACATTAAAAACTAGGAGTTATTTAAAAAGCACAAAGGGAGTTACTCAGATACTGTGGAACCATCCAATAATCAGCAAATTTTGCTTTTCTTCTCCCTCCTCTGATGTAACTCCTTAAGTGTTTTCACCTAGGAAGCAGCTGACAGAGCTCCTTACCTGAACCACGGCTTTGGAACCACTAACTTCTAGAACTTGCCCACTTCTCTTCGTGCCATCTGGTAACGTTAAGTGGACAATCTCAGCATACCTGGGAAACTAAACAGGAAAACACAAAAGATCAACAGCCCTTTCTGAAAAACTCTCCAGGCTACTGCTTATACTATCCCTCCTGTGGTATTATTGCCTATGCCATCTTCCCATGTGCCAACCCATGCACATTTATGTACGTCATCATAATATCCCCAGGGAACATAGTCGGAGTCCTTACAACACATGCTCACTGGCAAACACACTGGCAAACTTAGCACAAGGTACAGTGAGAAGGGCCTTAACAGACAAAAATATAGCAATTAAGTTCAATGTTTTTCCTCTCTGTGTATACTCTAACGTTATAACTGTAGAAAAGGTATAGAAATTACAAATAACCACATCTCTCTCCACCACTCAAAACTGGTGTTGACTTTCTAGGCTGCGTGTGCAATCACCTATGTACTACGTGAGGGAGGAGGAAAAATGATTCTACGTAACAATCACCATTACAGTAAAACAATGCTTAGTCACCTCCCTCAGTCTACTTCTAAACAGGTTTGTATCCTCCTGCGATCCATTTAAAAACGCAGTTTCTTTTCTCTGTCTCTTTGTAGACAGAGCCTAATGTAGCCTTTCCTTTCCAGGCAGGGTCCAATGTAGGCCGGGATGGCTCTGAACTCACCATACAGCTGAGGATGACCTTGAATCATGATCCTCCTGTCTTTACTGCCCAAGAGCTGGGATTCGAGGCACAAGAGCCGCCACGCCTGGCTGAGACAGCGTGTTATTTACTTAAATAGCAATGCGCTCAGCATAGGCTTCTGCAGCCTGTCTTACTGGACCTGCCCTGTGTTGTCACCACTCATCAAAGATGCAGCATTATTTCTGTGACATGCAGGAAAAACAATCCTCAAGCTATTTATTGTACAGTAGTAAATTATAAAACCTCTGGGTTCTGGAGATGTTAAAATGTACATAAATGGGCATCTTATAAAACAGAGCTGATGTAGTTAAAAATCTAATGACCATGTTGCATTTCATTCAGTTGTTCAACGAGTGAAATGCACAACGAGCACTCATTCTTAAAGGCAACTCCACACACAAGCTGGAGAGCTACGTGCTGGCAATGCCCTCTTTCTGACCAACTGCCCAGTAAACGCACTATAATCTCACTAGGGTAAATAAGTATTCTCTCCATTATCTTTGCCAATTTGACATTTTCTTATTCATTTGTAGCTTTACCTAATCTGGATCTTAACCTCTTGCCAATAATCTGCTTAGCTTTAACTTTCTTTATGGACTCTTGTATCACACAAAAATATTTCGCCTTTGTGTGTGTGTGTGGTTTTTCGAGGTAGGGTGTCACATGCTCTAGCCCAGGCTGACTTGGAATTCACTCTGTAGTCTCAGGGTCGCCTTGAACTCACAGTGAATTCCTGTATCAGGCTCTCAAAGACATGAATATCTACATGTATTTACTCAAGAGTGCAACATTTACAGAAGAAAAACACTATAAAAATATCCATGATACATGTCAGATATGACAAGGGACATAAGACGTCATATACTTGTATAATATCCTACGTGTTATAAGTGTGTTCTCCCTATTTAACCCTGTGAAGTAGGATTTTCCCCCTAATAATAATATAGGCAGGGAAAACAAGGCCACAAGAAAGAAATCAATACTAATCTTGCATTGGAATCCAGATTCCTGCCTTTTGGCCTCATACCTTGTTTCCTATTCGTGGTACTGACAGTCATGCCACAGAATGGTTTAACAATCCTAACTATATAAAGTCTACCAAAGCAAAGTTCAAGATATTCTGAACAAGATACATGAAAGTCTACTTCTTTGGATGATGGCACATCCATAAGCCATAGATTGCTACTAGAAAATTTTTGGTGCCGGGGATGGGATACTTTCCAGGAGTTGTTGGCCAGGGAGGTCCGTGTTGCCTCCAAACATTTTAGGTTATTGCCAAGGCCCTTGGTTTCCCACAGATGGTAAGAACCTATTGCTAAAGACTTCACATGCGTGGACAGCAAGATCACTGAAAAGTCAAGCTGGTGTTGAGCTGAAAACCTTTTCCCTGTAGACCAACCAACTGATAGCTGGGAAAAGCTGCACTGCATGCAGCCCTATGGGAGACAGAAGTCATCAGTGGTGAAAACAGTGGACACTGGAAGCCTCAAGTGTGGCCAGACAGGCCAAATGACTGAGCGATTGCAATAGTGGCATGTCTGCTCTGGGGGAAACCAAATGCTCTAAATGGATTGGAGGCCCACTCTATGGGAGGGAATACATACCTGGTACTGAAAACCTAATCAAAAGCCTATGGCAGGGGGAGGTCATGAGCCTTAGGGGTATAAAGCCCACTCTTGTCTAGCTAAATGCATATATTATTCTCACCAAACTGACCTGAAAGCACTACACTTAATGTTCATATTCATACATTAATGCTACTCTCAATTTTGGTTAGAGAAGCTTCTCTTTTCAGATGATGGTAACCAGTGGGATGACCCAAAAGGCAACACAGTGCTGAGAAGAAATGATGGGAGGAATATTCAGCACTGAAACACCTCTCACACACCCTGCAAGGCTTAGGGTCCATTGCAGAAGAGGTGGTGGAAAGAAATTAAGAGCCAAAGGAAGGGTACCACTCCTTTCAATGCAACTGTCCAGACAGAAATTGGCCACAACGTCCATGACCTCACAGTGCCTAGCAGTACCTTCACAAGACCCTCATGATAGGAAAAAATATGATGACATAAAAACAAAAGACAGACTCATGGGGAGAGGGAGGGAACATGAAGTTGTCAGTAAAAAAATAAAATAAAAAAGAGAGAGTTGGAAAAAAATAAAGTCTATTGTAGAGACTTAATACTACATTTTTAAGTGTACCAACAGTTAGAGCATAACAGTGTATTACCTTCACATGATCTAAGATCACTAGTGGACCATTCACTCCTGATACTGTCTTGTATGCTGCAAAGAAACAAGAGTCAGCTTTAGTGAACTGCACAAAAGCCTACACTTCTCCTCAGGTATCACAAGCCTCTCTACCCACCTATGCTACCCCACAGGAATCACAGGACTCTGCTTTATCCATCTCTAATAATACAAAACACTCAAATGGCTACACAAATTTTCAATAAATTTGTACAGCATGGATATTCCTATACTTTTCATTATCAATCTTCAAAGACACTGTGAATCTTACTATGGGTAAGTCACTGCTTTCAGAACTCAGGGTACACAAAGTGGCCACAGAGGTTGCCTACCTCTGTAAGTTCAGTTCCATTGTGGAGGACGGGAATTTCAATGTGACGAGACGAATGCAGAGGCTCCTGGGAGCGCAGCAAATACAGAGTGAAAGTTCCTACCTGGTTCCTAAACTGGAACAGCCTGGGTTGCAAGCATACCTAACAGACAACTTAGGGGACAGATAAGAGGGATGGGGAATGGGAAGGAAAGGTGAGATATACACAAAACCAAACCCAAAATGGACCGGTACTATGGAAACCTTCGTCCTGAGTAGCAGACTAAGAGATATAACCCTGGGGCTGGAGAAATGGCTCAGCAGTTAAGGCGCTTGCCTGCAAACATAACAACCGAGTTCAATTCCATAAAGCTAGAGACACAAGTGACACATGCATCTGGAGTTCATCTGCAATGGCTAGAGGCTCTGGTGTCTATTTCCTCTCCTATCCCCCTCTGTTTGCAAATAAATAAGCAAAAATACTTTTTAAAAAAGATATAACCCTTAATAGAAGCATGGAGGGATAGTCTAAAATAGCTGGCTCTGGCTTGTAACTCCCAGTACCCAAAACTGGTTACAATCCACATTGAGCTGTTGATCCAAAAGACCTATGAGGTCCCCAAAACAAAACAGGCTTCTGCCAAAGGACTTGACTACCTGCCTGAGGTTAAAGGTAAGACCCTATTCTGAAGACACCGAATGCTGCCAATGCAGAACATAAGACAGACACAGCTGAATCTGGAAGGAACCCAGTTCCCAGATGGTTAGCCCATATAGTGCTGAAAATGCTACATGAGCTGAAGGGAAAAAATGGCCAACAATGTCGTGAGCAAGCAGAGGACATGGACATACAAAAGCAGCCAGCCTGACAAGATGTCCAAGCCCGTGCAATAGTGGCACACAGCCTAGGTGGACAACCAATAGCTCTCTGATTGGCTATGAGATCCACTCAGTGGAAAGAACCCATAACTGGAACTGGGAACCAAGTCAGAATCCTATGGAGACCAAAATTATGGACCTCAGTGAGAAGCACTCACTAGTTTCTGTCTAAAAGTGAGGCTACACCCATCAATATCTCTCTAAATTAACAATGTGTATCCCCTTGAAACTATCCTGATCTCACGCTCTATAGGAAATCTGTTTCTTTTTCAGAAAGCAGTGAGAACCAAGGACAACCAAAATTTATCAACAAGACAAGGATAGGTAGTTGACTATCTGGCAGATGAACCACCCCTCACACAGCAGCAAGGGCCCAACTAAGACCACAGGGGAACTGGCAGGATGAGCAGGAAGGCGAGCCTGACAGGTTTGCCAGGGTGAAGGAGACAGACACTGAAGACACGCAAGACGCACCAAAGCAGAAATCCGGGAGCCACTGAGAACTGCACACCAAAGCAGATTTATAGCATACCACATGGCTCAGGGAATTCTGCAGAAGAGGGGCAGAAAGACTGTAAGAGCCACAATATTCAGAGACACTGCCCCCTCCACAATGACTGACTGCTGCTGTCACAACTCATAACCCTCAACTCCACGGTGAATACCAGCAATCCCCCTAAGGAGGGCCCTCAGTGGAGCGGGGGCAAAGAGGAGGGAAATGATAGTAGCAACCAAGGCATGCATGGTGTGTCCATACAAAGTTTCTACTTACAAAAGGAAAGAAAAAGCATTACAGAGGAGGCATCACTTAGCTAAGTAGATAGGGGAGGGGAAGGCAGTCCTCAACAACTGTAAGCAGAAGTGACAACATTCACGAAAGAAATCTGAGAAAATGAAACTAGTAAGGTAAAACCATAATTAAATGAACATCATTAAAAACCATGGGGAAAGAGCTATGACAGAGGCAGAAGGCAGTGGAGAAAAGATTAATGGTCAAGTAAGGCAAGTATTCATGGTTCACTTACTTTTAAGTATCCAACAACCTCTTGCTGCTGCAAATGAACACCAGACACTTGTGCTATTTTCTGGGACCATCTTACCTGGGTGGCTTGGGAATTGAACCTGAGCTTGCAAACTTTGCAAGCAAGTACCTTTAACCAGTGAGCCATCTTCCCAGCCCCAGCTTGCTTGTTCTGGTGAGACAGGGCCTTACTGTTAGCTCAGACTAGCTTGGAACTCACTCTGTAGCCCAGGATGGCTCTAAATTTGGAAATCCTCCTGCCTCAGTCTCCCAAGTGCTAGGATTACATGCATACGCAGCCATAAGCAAGAAAAGAATTCTTAAAAAAAAAAAAAAAGTACAAGTCAACAGGTTCAGAGGCCTATGCCTTTAAGCCAGGCTACTCTAGAGGGCTGAGGCAGGACGACAGGTCCAAGGCCAATCGAGCAACACCGTGAGGACCCTGTCTCTAAAAGGAAGACAAAAGCCAAATGTTACCACCACGTTAGAGACTGATGGAACCCCAGCTACGTGTGCCCTAGAAAGAAGCTTCTTAGTCTATTACTGCTCATTTTAAAATGAGGTAGCCAGGTTGGAGAGATGGCTTACTGGGTAAGGCGCTTGCCTGCAAAGCCTAAAAGTCCTGAACCACATAAGGCAGATGCACAAGGTAGCACATGCATCTGGAGTTCATTCGTTTGCAGTAACTGGAGGCCCTGGTGCACCCATTCATAGACATACTCTCTCTCTCTGACTCTCTCTCAAATATATTTAAAAAAAAAACTTA
Source organism: Jaculus jaculus (assembly GCF_020740685.1). Lineage (NCBI taxonomy): Eukaryota > Metazoa > Chordata > Mammalia > Rodentia > Dipodidae > Jaculus > Jaculus jaculus. The sequence goes on along the minus strand of NC_059113.1, from coordinate 9,880,334 downwards.
AAATTAAAATGAGGCAGTCATCCTTTCAGGCAAGTATCATAGTGATTGGGCAAAACAAGGAATTCTCAGGAGTGAGCAAATGAAAAAGAGTATTTCAGAATTCACTAGATCTCATAGTGAGAACAGCTATAAAAAACAAGAGATCAGCCGGGCGTGGTGGCGCACGCCTTTAATCCCATCACTCGGGAGGCAGAGGTAGGAGGATTGCCATGAGTTCGAGGCCACCCTGAGACTCCATAGTGAATTCCAGGTCAGCCTGGGCTACAGTGAGACCCTACCTCGAAAAACCACGAGATCAACTTTTGAAAAAAATACTACAAAGCATAAAATAATATATATGATGCTATTAACCAATTAGGAATTTTTTGCTTGCTTTATTTCTGTTGAGGTCTTCTAGTGATTTGGACAGTGATTCCTGGCCCAAACGTGATCTTCCCAAGAATGAGGAAACCATTTCATAACCAGTCTGTCCACTCCAGGGGCTTTGGAATTTAAAACCACAATTCCTTCAGCCCAAAGCCAGAAAGCAAGTGTCCTCGAACAAAATCTAGGACAGAGCAGGCAAGCACTACTTCATACTAATAGAACATTTAAATCTAGACATCAAATATTTCTTGAATTATCTATTAGAGCTAGGATGGTCTCAACCTGAGTTTCTTTTTTAACACCTTAAAGGCAGCTCACAAGTTAAACAATTAAGTCACCTAAACAGATGGCAGTATAAAGAGACCAGTATTCCCCTTAGGACTTGCTATAGTTTTTGTCACTTTCAGGAAAACATTCCCCACCATTTTATGACAATATAATACTGTTTAAAAAATATTTCAGTGTTATAGAGATTGCTTAGTAGTTAAAGGCACTTGCTTGCCTACAATACCAAAGGACTCAGGTTTGATTCCCCAGGACCCACGTTAGCTAGATGAACGAAGTGGCACATGTGTCTGAGTTCATTTGAAGTGGCTGGGTGCCCTGGTGTGCCCATTTTCTTTCTCTCTTCCTCTCTCTCCTTTGCTCTGCCTCTCTCAAATAAATAACAAAAATACTCAGCCAGGTGTGGTGGCGCATGCCTTTAAACCCAGCATAGGGAGGCTGTAATAGGAGGATCACTGAGTTCAAGGCCAGCCTGGGGGAGAGTCACTGCCACTCCCTGCCTCATTCAAACCTTTTAAAAATTCTGAGCTTGTTTTCATTTTATAAGATACCAAACATTCTCTATTCCAATGACTTTCAAAAATCGCTGCATGGAAATGGAGAGTGACATTAGAAATATGTCTTCTTGAAACCAGTTTCTAAACACAGAGACCTTTACAAAACCTTCCCTGTGCTGTGAGGCAGAGGGGAGGGAATCCATTTCTGAGAGTTATAAGAACCCATTTCAAATAAAACACATCATAAAATCCTTCAAATTCTTAAAGGCATTGATTTTTCTTCAACAAGATATATCTTCTTTGGCTGGATGTGGTGGCACATGCCTTTAATCCCAGCACTCGGGAGGCAGAGGTAGTGGATCACTGTGAATTCAAGACCAGCCTGGGACTACAAAGTGAGTTCCGGCTCAGCCTGGGCTACAGTGAGATCCAATTCATAAGAAAAAAAAAGAAAAGAAAAGATAGATAGATTGATTCAATCTCCTTTGGACTTCTAATATCTACAAGCAGCTTCAAGATCTCATGGTTAAAATTCATAATTGTTCCAAACTATGAAGCTTTGCCAGTCACAAGCAGAATGCATGACCAAGAAAAAGAAACCTGAGTCACAGCTTTTCCTGGAAACAAGTGCATAGGACCTCAACTACAGAAGACAAGACCCACGAGGCTCTGAGTTCAACCCTCACATAACAATCTAGCTGTCTCAATTTGCAACAGTAAATATACATCCTTTAATAGAGAGTGAGGAGGGCTAGAGAGATGGCTTAGTGGTTAAGGCGCTTGCCTGCAAAGCCTAAGAACCTATGTTCAACTCTCCAGATCCCACGTGAGCCAGAAGCACAAGGTGACCTAAGCAAGCAAGGTCACACATGCACAGAGGTGGCGTCTGGAGTTTGACTACAGTGGCTGGAGGCCATGGTGTGCCAATTCTCTCTCTCTCTCATAAAAAACTATAATAAAAATGTGAGTAAACCATCCAAATTAACTGATTAGCATCATTACCAAGACACACCTAGTAAGTGCTTGTCTGGAATTCTCATTTAATTTCCGTTACACACCTACAAACTAGCTATCGTTATTCCAAGTTTTAGAAGCGAAAAGTTCTCAAATACATTAAGAAAACTGCCTTGGCATCTACACTTACAGCCTGTCTCCAGTCACTTGTCCTTTAGCTCTACTGCAGTCCAAATCCTAAAGCTGAACTGGCAAGTGTGCAAATGCCATGCTTGTCTTCCAAGAATTATGTGCCAAAACTGGGCACAGTGGCACTTTTCTGTAATCCCAACATTTATACTGAGACTTAAAGGCTAGCCTGGGCTACAAAGTGGGAAGAATTACATAGCAACTCCACCCAAAATAATGTCACACATCTGCATATGAAAAATGAAGAACACACACAGCTTAATGCACTCAACAGTACTTCCTAGTGGCCACATTCGATCATTGCTGCAAAGCACTTTCCTCTCATAAAGCTAGGAGACCCAAACTCAGTCCGGGGGCTCAACTGAGCCGTTTCAGTTCCTGAGATATTCAAGCAAATAGTAGCTCTGCTGTAGCAAGCAGAGAAGGGAGTATGTGAGGGAGAAAGTGCAGTATTCATTCACTGGCAATCTAAACACAAGGAGAATGCCTCTGGCTCAAATCAGACATGAAACATGCTCGGTTTGGCTTAAAGCGACATTAAGAAAATGAAGCTAAAAACATACCCTAACCCACAGCCGGGTTGGGAGGCAGAGGAAGGAGGTGAGTTCAAGGCCAGCCTGGTACTACACAGTTAATTCCAGGTCAGCCTGGGCTAGAAGTGAGACCCTACATCGAAAAAGAAAAAAAAAAAAAAAAAAAAAAGAAAGGAAAAAAAAAAGAAAAAGTACCATAACCCAAACTAAGTAAAAATACTACCAAACTATTTTTGGACAATGTGGCAAGCTTTTATAAGGCATTTTCAGATAGTTTATCTAATCTCTATTTTCACAAAATAGTCAAGGCAAGCAAGGCTGATACTACCTTACTTTACACTTACAAGATAAAACCCTGAGAAAATTGTTACCAAAAGGAGTCAGGCTTACTAACAGTTTTGTTTTGCTTTTCTTTAATTATTAAGGCTGCTATTCTATGACCTTAGAACATTTCTGACATTAGCCAACAGTATAACTGAAAAATGTGGAGATGCCACAGTGCCCAATACTTAAAACCACAAGTAGGTACAGGAGACAGGTTAAGTCCAGCCATAGTAATGAAAGTATTCACAAGGAAAATATCAACCACCAGCATTTATCCCAACAAGATCCATTCAGTCCTCATCATTATCATTAATAGTTGGAAATAGAGATGCTAGTTTAGAATACGGCTTCTAAGAAGCTAAACTGCTCTTCAAGCATCAGAGGCCATTCAAAAATTACTATCAATTAAAAAAATTACTATCAGAATCACCCTCTTGAATACAACAGTGGATACAAAGAGGCTGATCATAGTGGGTATGTTTACAACACATGCCACATCTTTGACTCTGAACCTAGGACAGGCAATGGAGTAACATTTAAATATCAAGATCTACTGGGAGACGACTCAGCAGTTAAAGGCCTTTGCTTGCCCTGGCTTGATTCCCCAATATCCATGTAAGGCCAGATGTATAAAGTGGCACACGTGACTGGAGTTCATTTACAGGAACTGGAGGGAGGCCCCAGCACACCCATACTTACTTTCTACCTCTCTCACAAGAAAACAAATATAGTTTTTCTTTTTCACAAAAAGATCTATTGAGAGCTGACTTAGGGGTTAAGGTGCTTGTCTGCAAAGCCAAAGGACCAAGGTTCAATTCTCCAGGACCCACGTAAGCCAGATGCACAAGGTGGCACATGCATCTGGAGTTTGTGTGAAGCAGCTGAAGGTCCTGGTGCGCCCATTCTCTCTCTCTCCCATCCCTGACTCTTTCGTTCTCTCTCAAATTAATAAAAATTTAAAAAAATATTTTTTTAAAAAAAGCTCTTTTGGAAGGCTAAGGCAGGAGTATGGCCACTGGGCTACATAGCAAGTACCAGGCTAGCAAGGGCTACCGGAGGAGGCCTGTCTGAAAACACGCCGAAATCACTCCACGATCCAGAGGTTTGACGGAGCATGTCCTCTGGAGCATGTCCTCTGTGGGATGCCGTGCTCTTCCTCTCGAGGCAAGTGGTTGTTCAACACTAACGCCCTTAAGGATTGTGACACATTCAAAGTGAAAAGTGGACAGCCATTGCACAATATGCTCTAGCACGTTAGGCTCCACCTTAATAGCAAAACTACAGCTCAGAAAACAATCATATCTATTGCACAAGAAGAGCAAAGAATTAACCCTGAGCAATGGACACCTCAAAGGGAAGTTCGGGGGGAGGGGGAAGCAAGATTCTTTGCTTAACTTTTTGTTGCTTTGAGGAAGGGCCTCATTCTAGCCCAGGATAACTTGGATCTCACTCTGCAGCCAAGACTGGTCTTGAACTCACGGCAACCCTCCTACCTCGGCCTCGTAAGTGCTGAAGCAAAGGCATAAGCCACCACAGGCACGGCTTCTTTACTTGACTTCCTATGGGGGCTCTGCTCTATGATGTACGAAGCTTAAGGCATACAGTCTCAAGAAAAGTGGAGATCATCAGACTCACCTAATATCTTACTTTCTATTTCTTCTTAAAAGCCCTATAATCCTGAAATTGGTTTTAAACAGGATCTAATTTGCACAGGGTAACTGCCAATATTACTCCATTCCTTCACTCAGAGTGCACATTAAATAACTATAATTACTTATCACCTCAGATGGTATCAACAAACTTTAATTGCAAAATTAAGATGGTAATAAATATTTACTCAGCATTTAAAACTGTTGACTAGAATAAAAATGTGGTAAAATGGGTAAAAAAAACTATGATATTCAAATGCAGTTAGTTGTTAGGCTAAATATGGCATCATTTATGTTTTTCAGAATAACTCACAGAAGGGAAATTCATTTCAATCAGGTATTCTTGCTTCCAATTCATTCTAACCATATGAAGAATATTCCTGAACATGAACAAAGGATTTAAGTGAAAATTATGTAAAAATTGCAGGATACTTTTAGACAGATACTCTGAATATGGAGGTACAAAAAGGAACCCTGGCCTCTACTGGTTCTGCTTTAAGCACTTTTTCCAAGTGTGTTGTCAGTGGGTACCTTATATGGAGAAATTCTTCAGCCACAGAATGTTGGAGAAATCATATTCATGTCTCTGAAGGGCTTACCACCTTAGCCATTCTCTAAACAATGTGTAAAATTAACAAATTATTTATCATATGGCAAGTAACTACTAGATCCTTGTAATTTTTTTTTTTTCCAGAAGCCACACTGTTTACAGGTTCTGCCCAAGGTAAAGTAGACAAATGCAATGCCAGAGAGACCGTGTAATTCTTAGGTATAAATTTATTGCCAAGGTTTCTGTTTACAAGATCTGTCAATTTCCTTAACACGAACTTCTCGACTCAGACAACCCTACTAACAGGCATTTTCTAATTCAAACAATTAGAAGGCCCATCTCAGCAATCCGGACTCAAAATGTGTTTTTTCCCTTCTTCCTCACACTGCAGTGGTATCACATGACCCCGTAACAGATCAAGAAGGGATTAGTCAGGCTGGAGGGCGCCACACTAAAACCCTCCGTCTGAAATTCTCTTTAACCAGTGAGCCACCCACAGAGACTGGCTGGCAATTAACCAGCGCAAAGGCAAAGTCACTACCTGGGAAACAACATACTCCCCCAAGATTTTTCTTTTCTTTTTGTATTTCCAGGACTCACCCCCAGTTCCAATGGAAGCTGAGAAAGAGGCGTGATGCCTGACAATTACCTTTAGCCACCAAGAGCCATTTATTTTCGGGGCTGCTGAACTGTCTCCTTAAACCTAGCTTATTAAGGCTTTTATAATCACGTTTCAACGGACATATACGTGCCAGACACCGGGCACAGCTCGCTGACTTTCCCAAAAGAACCTTGCACTTAAAACGAAGTTTAACTCTTCAGGAAATGGAGGGAGGGAAAGGGCAGCGAAAATTAAGAAGCCTGGTTTCGCCTTTGCCAACAATCGGATGTCTGAGGCCTGGCAAGACCTCTCCACCTCCGAACCTCGAGGCTTCTCACCTGTAAAACGAGAAGGCAGCGCTGGCTGACAACGCGGGGTACGTTTCAGTTCTAAGGTTGGGTGCTATCTGCACGTCCTTCTGTGAAGCACTGTCCCCCCACAGCCCCCCGCCCCCGACACACACACACACATACAGAACAAGCCTCCTGTCCCTGCAGCCGCCTCCGTCCACCAAAAAAGGCCTGACCACGTCAGCGATGGCTACCGACGTCCACTCCTGGTCCCCGCGCACAGGTCCTCGGGGCACAAGGGACGGGGGTGGGCGTCCCATCTCCCCCCCACCCCGGATAATCCACACGAGCCCAGGAGAGGATTTCGGACCCGAGGGACAGCAAGCGGCCCTGGGGGACAGGCGAGCGAGTGACCGTGCACCAGCCCGGGGCCACCTGGACCGGAGCGCGCAGGGCCGGCGTCGGGAGCCCACCACGGCAGCCCGCCGGGGACCGCCGCCCACCCCCGTGTCACGGACACGTCCGGTCCACGCGAAGCTAGAGGACACTTGGCGGGTGTCCGCGGGGGTCTGAGACGGGGGTAGCGGGGAGGAAAACACTGAAATGTCCCACTCCCTCGCGCCGGCTGCGGCAGGTGACTCGGGAGCCCCGGGGCTCGGCGGAGAAAGCGCCGAGCGGCAAGCGCCCGGCTGGCCCCCTACTCACTGAGGCGAGGCTGCGAGAGGTAGTTCCGGCTCACGGCCAGCGCCTGCTCTCGAGCTCCCAGCCCCGGCCCGCCGGCGGGCGTGGGTAACTCGGGTGCGGCCCCGTTCACGATTCCCCGCATCGCCCGCAACGCCATCTTGTCTCCTCCGTCTCCGCTGGCCCGGCAGCAGCGGCGCCGCGCAAGCGCAGATATGCCGGGGCGGCCCCGAGTACCCGGCTCCGCCCATGCGCGCTGCGGAGGCCGCGGCTTAGCCACGCCCCCCCGTGCGCGGCGCCCCGCCCCCCCAGCCTCGTGACCCGGAGCCCGCGTGGGCGGCGCGGCGCGCGCGCGCGCAGGCGTGAGGAGCTGACCAGCGTGCTGCGGGCGCCCGCGGGGTCCCCAGGCGCGGCGACCAGGGAAGGGCAAGGGCCGGGAAGAAATGCCAGGTGCCAGGTTAGGGCGAGAGGGCGTAGGGAGGAAGAAGAGGCGCATGGCAAGTCAGAGGAGCGGGAGGTACTGCTGATGCCCGTTTCATAATGGCCTTTCCTTGCCTCGAGCAGAGCTCAAAACTATGAAAATCACCGTTGTTTAAATTAGTCTTTTTTTTTTTTTAATTAGGCGTGGGCATATTTAGTATGCGTACGACACATGTAGGTGCCATCCTTAAACTCCTCCCGGCCCCTTTTCTGAAGAGGCCTTCCTCACGGGGGATGCAGCTCAACCCCATGGGGACTGTGGGTCATGCTGGAAGTCACCTGTGGAAAGCAGCATATGGCCAGTCGTGGTGGCGCACGCCTTTAATCCCAGCACTAGGGAGGCAGGGGTACGAGGAGCGCTGTGAGTTCGAGGCCACCCTGAGACTACATCGTGATTTTTCAGGTCAGCCTGGGCTAGACAGGGACCCTACCTCAAAAAGGAAAAGTAGAGCAGTATATGAAACTTCCAAGGGATATTACTTACTTCACTATACTAAATACCTAATTCATTCACTCCTATCATTTTTTTTTTTTTTTTTTTTTTTTGGTTTTTCGAGGTAGGGTCTCACTCTGGTCCAGGCTGACCTGGAATTAACTCTGTAGTCTCAGGGTGGCCTTGAACTCACGGCGATCCTCCTACCTCTGCCTCCCGAGTGCTGGGATTAAAGGCGTGTGCCACCACGCCCGGCTCACTCCTATCATTTTAACAGGCATACTTTAGCTTGACTTAAGGTGAGTATACATGTGAAGGACAATAGATATGAATAAACTTGAGGCTGGAGAGAGAGCTTAGCAGTTAAGGTGTTTGCCTGTGAAGCCTAAGGACCTAGGTTCAATTCTCCAGTACCCATGTTAGCCTGTTACACGTGGTGGTGCATGCATCTGGAGTTTGTTTGCACTGGCTAAAGGCTCTGGTGCACCCATTCTCTATCTCTATCTCTATCTCTTGAGCTGGGCGTTGTGGCACATGGCTTTAATCCCCGCACTCAGGAGACAGAGGTAGGAGAATCACTGAGTTCAAGGCCAGCCTGAGACTACATAGTGAATTCCAGGTCAGCCTGGGCTAGAGCAGGACCCTACCTTGAAAAACACGAACCCCCCCCCAAAAAAAAAAGATGGAACAAACAGGGTGACTGGGTAGCTGTGGAAGATGATAGCCTAGTTTTGATAGATCCTGAGTTGTTTGTGGTTCTGTTTACAGAGTGGAAACAAGGAAGGAAGAGAGGAACCTCACTGGTGTAGGGGAAGGTAAAGAAAGACTATTCTTTTTTAAGTTTTTATTTATTTATATTCACAAGCAGAGAGAAGACAGAGAGAAAAGAGGTGCACTAGGACCTCCTGCCACTGCAAATGCACTCCAGAGACATGCACCACTTTGTGCGTCTGGCTTTATGTGGGTATTGCGGAATGAAATCCAGGCTGTCAGGCTTTGCAAGCAAGCACCTTTAACTGCGGGACCATCTCTCCAACCCCAGGAAAACTATTCTGTTTAGGGTCTGTTTAGTTACCTTAGATGGTTCATAAATATCCAAAAAGATAGCTGGGCTAGGCTGAGATACGATTTGTGGTTTATCAACAGGATGGGAATGTGGAGATAAAAAGGAATGTGCAAAAGGAGACATAAAGGGAAGAGAAAGGAAGGGAGGAGGATACTTAATAGGTTGATATTGTATATATGTAATTACAATGATTGTAATGGGGAGGTAATATGATGGAGAATGGAATTTCAAATGGGAAAGTGTGGGGGTGGGGAGGGAGGGAATTACCATGGGATATATTTTGTAATCATGGAAAATGTTAATAAAAATTTAAAAAAAAAAATAAGGAATGTGCATAGAGTGGAGAGATGGTTTCCACCAACTAACAGGAATCGTTGGGATTAAAGGATGGACTAATTTTGTAATGCTATTACAAATGAAGAGAATTTAGCCAAGGTAAGGCTTCACCTCTTTAATCTAAGCACTCAGAGGGCTGAAGTAGGAGGATCACTGTGAGATAAAAGGCCAGTTAGTACTACAGAGTTACTTTCAAGTAAGCCTGGGCTACAGTGAGACCTTTGCTCTCCACCCCTAAGTAGGACTCAGTACTCCAGCTCCAGAGCCTAATGAAGAGAAGATGTTATTAAGGAGGGACTGTTGGCAAAGTGAGCGAAAGCCAGGATCCCAAGAGTCCATTGTGTTTGGACCTTGAATCTGGGTGTGGTAGTAAATGCCTGAAATCTGAATACTTTGGAGGTGGAGGGAAGAGGTTCAGGAGTTCAAGGCCAGCCTAGGTACATATTAAACAAATAAACAAAAGACGACCATTGTGATTTGATGAAGACACTTGATGAAGAAAACTTTTTTTACACAGTGAGTGGGGCGCAGAGAGTTGGGGGAAGGATTTGAGAGTTGAACTGTATATAGTGGTGGTATACAGGCTGGTCACCCATAATCTGAAAATCCAAATTTTGAAGTACTACAAAATCCAAAAGTTTTTCATGCCAACATGATGCAAAAAGAAAACTTCCCCACCGTGGAATTTTGTTTCATGCACAAAATTAGTATGTTGCATAAAATTGCCTGCAGACTATGTACATAAAATATACATATGATAATCCCATCACTTAGGAGGCAGAGGTAGGGGGATCACTGTGAGTTTTGAGGCCACCCTGAGACTACAGAGTGAATTCCAGGTTCAGCCTGGGCTAGAATGAGGCCCTACCTTGAAAAACTAAAAACAAACAAAAGAAATATAAATACAAGCATATTAAATATAAATGAATATATGTCTACACTTGGATACCATAACCAAGATATCTCACTGTATAAATACAAATATTCCAAAATAAAATCTGAAATCCAAAGCACTCTAGTCTCAAGCATTTCATCTAAGAGTTCATCAGCTGCTACAGTGAAACAAACATTCCTGGGTTTCCTGAAATATACTTTGAGCACACATCATTTCCAAGCACTTTCGTACACATGCCCACTGTCCTTCTGAATCACCTTGCTAAAGCAAGTATTCTTTTTAGAAATATTTTTATGGGGCTGAAGAGATGACTTAAGCAGTTAAGGCACTTGTCTACAAAGCCAAAGAACCCAGGTTCATTTCCCCAGGACCCACGTTAGCCAGATGCACAAGGGGGTGCATTCGTCTGGAGGACCTGGTGTGCCCATTCTCTCTTTCTCTCTCTCTGGAAGGTATCCCATCCCTGGCAATGAAAATTTTGTAGTAACAATCTATGGCTTCTGGGTGTGGCAGTGTCCAAAAAAGTAGGTTTCCATATGATTTATTCATACCCTCTTAGACTTTAATTAGCTGTCTCCCACCTTTCCTTTACTCAATCTTCAACTTTTTAAAAAACTTTTTGGAAAAATTTTAAAAAATATTTTTACTTATTTGAGAAAGTGAGAGAGGAAGAATCAGACACAGTAGGTATGGCGCATACCAGAGCATCCTGCCACTGTGAAGGAAGTCCAGACACACATGCCACTTTGTGCATGTGGCTTTACATGAATACTGGAGAATTAAACCCAGGCCAGCAGGCTTTGCAACCAAATGCCCTTAACTGCTGAGCCATCACTCCAGTCCCTAGAAAAAATTTTAGATATTTATTTGTGTGTGTGTGTGTGTGTGTGTGTGTGTGTGTGTGTGTTGGCACAGCAGGCACTCTTACTCCTGCAAATTGACATCTGTTCAGCTATACATGGGCAGCTGGGGAATTGAACTTGGGCTGGTAGGCTTTTGCAAGCAAGTGCCTCTAACTGCTAAGCCATCTCACCAGATCGCTTTTTTTTTTTTTTTTTGGTTTTATCTATTTTTATATTTATTTATTTATTTGCAAGAAGGAGATGGGAAGAGAGAAAGAGAGGAAACATGGGCACTTCAGGGTCTTTTGCTGTTGCAAACAAACTCCAAATATGCACCACTGCTCCACTTTGTGTCCTGGCTTTATGTGAGTACTGGGGAATTGAACCCAGGTTGGCAAGCTTTGTAAGCAAGCACCTTTAACTGCTGAACCACCTCCCCAGTCCCTAGACTCCTTTTTTATTTTTGTTTTTTTAAAAGATTTTATTTTTATTTATTTATTAGAGACAGAGAGAGAGAGAGAGAGAGAGAGAGAAAGGGCATGCCAGGGCCTCTAGCCACTGCAAACCAACTCCAGATGCATGTGTCACCATGTGTATCTGGCTTACGTGGGGCCTGGAGAATCAAACCTGGGTCCATGCACCTTAACCACCCAGCCATCTCTCCAGCCCTCCTTTTCTGTTTTTCAAGGTAGGATTTCTGTCTATCCAGGGCTGAGCTGGCACTCACACTTTAGTCCTAGGCTGGCCCTGGTCTCAAACTCACAGTGATTCTCCTGTCTTTGCCTCCTGAGTGTTGGGATTAAAGGCACCGCCACACTGGGCTTCAGATTAGATTTTTTGACTGGCAAACTTCTAAGCATTAATTACTGTGTGTCAGGCTTTTTGCTAAGAGCTAAATGACATGTTCCTCTAACCAGTACATTTAAGCAGGTACTATATCATAAAAATTATGTTAATTATTTTATTTACTTATTTATTTTGGAGAGAGAGAGAGAGAGAGAGACAGAGAGAGAGACAGAGAGAGAGAGAGAGAGAGAGAGAGAATGTGTGTGCCAGGGCCTCTAGCCACTGCAAACAAACTCCAGATGCATGTGCCACCTTGTGCATTTGGCTTACATGGGTACTGGGGAATCAAACCTTGGTCCTTAGGCTTTGCAGGTAAGTACCTTAACCACTAAGCCATCTCTCCAGCCCTATATCATAAAATTGGAGCCAGTCTGGCTTTAAACTCCTGACCCTCCTACTTCCCAGTGCTGGAAATACTGGTGTGGGCCACCATACCTGACTGTCTGTAAAGAAGGCTTGCAGGACTCAGTGCCTCAGATAGAAACATGAATTTTTACTCCTTTGCTACAAATATGTATCAAGAGAGAAAAATAAGGAGAAGGAAGGGAAAGAAAAGCTCATGCCAGTGATCCAATTTTTCCCATTTAATGGGCATCTTTCTTCTTTTGCTGGAAAATACTATTCAAGGAAAATATTACATAGCTAACCCACACCAGATTAATAAATAGATCTGTAAATTTCCATGTAAAATGAAAGAACAAAGCAATATAAAAATTCCAGCATAAAGTATGGAAGAAAGTCAATTAAATTTTTTTGATGATATTTTGCTAGTCACCTTTTTTCTTTTCTTTTCCCTTCTTTCTTTCTTTTCTTTTTCTGAGGTAGCGTCTCACATTAACCCAGGCTAAGCTGTAACTCATTCTGTAGCTCCAGGTTGGCCTCTAACTCACAGTGATCCTCCTACCTCTGCCACACAAGTGCTGGGATGAAAGGTGTCATGCCTAGTCTATTGGCCGTTTTTTATTTTCAGACCATCAGATACAGAGTGAGACCTATTGTCTGGAAACTGCTTTGTTCTGAAAACTACGATTTCTTTCTGTCATTAGGGTCACAAATGTGTTGTGGAAAGGAGAAAGAACAGCAGAGGCCCCCTATGATCAGAACAATAGCTAATAAAAGAGAGTGATTCAAATGTTTAAACATGAAAACCAAATGGTGGATACCCGACAGTTCACTTAACCAGGTGCTGCTGTACAAATTCCTGGTAGTCTGAAATAAGCAACATGTCCTTGAAACTCAAGTGCTGTTTGTCAAAGACTTTTGTTCTTGTTAGATCAAGACTGACCTTCAACTTCCCAAATCTCTCTCTCTCTCTTAAAAAAGAAAGAAGGAAATCAGTCTGATAATGACACATCTACTTGAGAGATTATTATTCCGATACTAAGCCAGCTAGAAATATATTTTCAGCATGGGGAAAATTTCAGAGATAATGTGGGTGCAGTCTGTTATAAAGTGATACATATAAAATGATAGCCATGAATAATATGTGAACACATATACTCAGAAAACGTTGGAACATGGGATGTGTTGGCTCACACCTAGGATGCCAACACTGTGGAGGCTGAGGTAGGAAGATCGTCATGAGTTTGAGACTAGCCTGGACTCAGAGTGAGTTCCAGGTCCTACTGAGCATCAGTGAGACCCTGCTTCAAGAAAAACAAGAACAGTTTGGAGGAGATGTGGATTAGAGCCACAACACTAGGTCTCTCACAGAAGCCTTGAGCAATCTCCTGGTTAAATTCTCCTGATTAGCAAGAAGCAACAGCTCTGACGGGGTCAGAACAGATGATGCATGTCAAAGAGGAATTTATTTTAGGGAACTTCTCATTCTGGAAATTCCCCAAAACAGATAGAGGGGCTCAGTAGAGCAGCGTCAAAATCTTACTATTTTTCTGATACTTTCTTTTTCTTTTTTTTTTTTTTTTTTTTTGGTATTTTATTCATTATTCATGAGAGACAGACAGAGAGGTGGGGGAGAGAGAGAGAGAGAGAATATGAATGAGTATGGTGTACAAAAAGAGAAAAATGAAAAAGAAAACCTCCAGACACATGCGCCACTTAGTGTGTCTGGCTTACATGGATACTAGAGAATCACACTCAGGTCTTTAAGCTTTGCAGGTGAGGACCTTCACCCCTGAGCCATCTCTCCAGCCCCTGATACATAATTTTTTTAGGACGCAATATTGTATGCTACTATGTTCCACACACTGTTGCAAATACTTCCTGTTTCCTTACCCAGTGACTCTTCACAAGAACTCTGAAAGTTGGCAGTCTGAAGCATGGACAAATCAAGCAGTTGTCCACATGGCGCAGCTGGAGAATGGCCGGACCAGTGTTTTTTTCTCTGTTTCCAAGTGTATGGACAGGCGTTTAAAGGAAACAGATCCTTGAGAGACGATGACTTTCCTTTCCCACTGAAGTCATGGATAGTCCCACGGCTTCTCTTGTCCAGTGCAATGGTTTTGAGACTGGGATATTTTCTATGTGTGGTATATGGATAAAGTTAATTAAGGAGTCATTGCTGAGGCTAAGAGCCCAAGGGTTAGGGGTGGAATGTTGCTCACAGTCCAGGATGTGTGGAGTTTTAGAGCTGAATCAAGTGAAAGGTAGTATTTCTTTAATCTCATTCTTTTTAAAACATATTATTTATTTATTTGAGAAAGAGGGAAGGAAGAGAGTGCACCAGGGCTTCTGGCTATTGCAAACAAACTCTAGATATATGTGTCACTTTGTGCATCTGGCTTTATGTGAGTATTGGGGAATTGAACCCAGGTCCCTGGGCTTTGCAGGCAAGCACCTTAACTGCTGAGCCATCACTTCACCCATTTAGTCACATTCTTTTTTTTTTTTTTTTGAGATTTTTGAAAAAATATTTTTATTTATTTATTTGAGAGAGAGAGAGAGAGAGAGAGAGAGAGAGAGACAGAGAGACAGAGAATGGGCATGCCAGGGTCTCTAGCCACTGCAAATGAACTTCAGATGCATGTGTCACCACCTTGTGTATCTGGCTTATGTGGGTCCTGGGGAATTGAACCTGGGTCCTTTGGCTTTGCAAGGAAGCGCCTTCACCGCTAAGCCATCCCTCCAGCGCTTAGTCACATTCTTAAGCAAAGATGCTCTGGGAATGTACAAGCTCCTTCAGGGCTTTCAGCACCTTAGCCAAACTTCTGTGAAGCCCTGAGAGGCAAGCTTGATTCATCACTATTATTAATGGAAACAATAGCAAATGGTCATTAATTCTCTCTTTCTGCTTGAAAATAAGTCATAAAAATAAAAAGAACAGGGAGTCTGAAGGGATGTCTCATGGTTAAAGGCTTTTGCGTGAAAAGCCTGACAACCTGGGTTCAATTTCCCAGTCCTCATGAAGCCAAATGCACAAAGTGGTATGTGCATCTGGGGCTTATTTGCAGTGGTAATAAGGGTGTGCCCATTCTTTTTCTCTCTCCCTCTTTCCCTCTCTCTCTGTCTGTGAATTAATAACAACAAAATAATTATCATGGTTTGCAAGTGTTCCCCAGAGGCCTACATGACAAAAACTTATTTACCAGTCTTCATCACTATTAGGAGGCAGAGGAACCTTTAAGAGATGGGGTCTAGTGAAAGGGAAGTTAGGTCATTGATGGGGTATATTAATTACTGTTATTGTTGCTGTGACAAAATCCCTAACAAAAGCAACATAAGGGATGAAGGATTTGTTTTGGCTCAGAGTTTGAGGGTATAGTCCATTATGGTGGGCAAGGTGTGGCAGAAAGAGCTTGAGGTGGCAAGTCATGTTTTATTTGCCATCAGAGAGAAGAGAAGGGCTGGAGAGATGGCTTAGCGGTCAAGGTGCCTGCTTTCAGATTTTAACAGCCTCGACTCCCCAGGACCCACATGAAGTCCGATTCACAAAGTGGCGCACACATCTAGAGTCCGTTTGCAGTGGATGAAGGCCTTGGTGCGGCCATTCTTTCTGTCTCTCTTCTAGCTCACTCTGCTTGCAAATGAATTAAATATTTTAAAAAAGGAAGCAGAGAGGGCTAGAGAAATGGCTTAGTGGTTAAAGCACTTGCCTGTGAACTTGAGGACCCAAGTTTGATTTCCAGAACCCATGTGTGATAGTTAAGGTGTTGTCAACTTGATCTGTTTAGTAATCCACAGTAAGCCATATGGACATAGTGGCACATGTGTCTGGAGTTTGTTTGCAGTGGCTAGAGGCCCTGGTGGACCCATTCTCTCTCTCTCTCCCTCTCTCTCTCTCTCTCTCTCTCCATATATATATATATATATATATATATATATATATATATATATATATATATATGCATATATATATACATAGATATACACTCTGTCTCACTCTGTAGACAGGAGGGGCTGAGTCCTCCCTGGTGCTGAGATTATAGGTGTGGACCTCCACACCCAGCTTCAGAGATCCTACACAATCACAAAGTACATAAAGGGTTATATATATATATATATATATATATATATATATATATATATATATATATATATATAGTATTTTTAGAAAATAAAGAAAGGAGAGAGAGAGAAACGCTGGTGGTTAGCTAACTTTCTTCTTCTGATTTAGTCTGGGGGCTCCAGCCCATGGAATGATGTCACCCACAGTCAGGTGGGTCTTTCAACTTAACCTAATCCTGAAACTTCTTCATAGACATGCCCATGGATTTCTCTCTTAGGTGATTGTACATCCAATCAAGTTGACAATCAGATTAGCCATCAAGCTGGGTATGTTGGCTCATGCCTTTAATCCTAGCACTTGGGAGGTTGAGGTAGAATGATCCCCGTGAGTTTGAGGCCACTCTGGAGCTACAAAGAGAATTCCAGGTTAGCCTGGGCTAGAGTAAAACCCTACCTCAAAAACAAAACAAAATTAAACAAGAGATTAGCCATCATAGGAGATATATTCTTTTAAAAATATTTTTATTTATTTGACAGAGAGAGAGAATGAATGGGCGCTCCAGGGCCTCCAGCCACTGCAAACAAACTCCAGACATGTGTGCCCCCTTGTGCATCTGGCTAATGTGGGTCCTGGGAAATTGAACCTGGGTCCTTTGGCTTTGCAGGCAAACACCTTAACTGCTAAGCCATCTCTCTAGCCCAGATATACTCTTAAAGAGGACACAAGGATCCAAGTCTGGAGAGAAAGATGTAAGTCTCAGGATGTGAACTTTCAATCAGGTAAATTGGAAAGAAAGCAGAGTCACACTCGGGGAAACTCCAGCTTTGGTCTGCCTAGAAATGACGAGTTCTTCCCAAGGACTGAGGCCATCTGAGTATAGCTACATCTAAATCTAGCTGTTGATTTTTTTTTTTTTTTTTTTTTGCTTTTTCAAGGTAGGGTCTCACTCTAGCCCAGGCTGACCTGGATCATCACTATGGTGTCTCAGGGTGGCCTTGAACTCACAGCGATCCTCCTACCTCTGCCTCCCAAGTGCTGGGATTAAAGGCGTGCGCCACCACGCCCATCTAGCTGTTGATTTTTACTGGTGATATCTTAGTCTTTCAGTGTTTCCCACTATTACCTGGATTATGAAGATGCACAGCTGTGAGCTTGGGAGGCTGAGAAAGGAGGGTCATGAGTTCAAGGGTTGCTTGTTATCTGTTTGTGTCCAGAGACAGGGTCTCACTCTGTAGACAGGAGGGGCTGAGTCCTCCCTGGTGCTGAGATTATAGGTGTGGACCTCCACACCCAGCTTCAGAGATCCTACACAATCACAACGTACATAAAGGGTTTTTACAATGTAATTGTACTAAAATAAACATGAGGTTTACCCTCTTAACCATTTCCAAGTTTACAGTACAGAAGTGTTAAGTATATTGACTTTGGTGTCCAACCAACCTATATATTTTTCCATCTTGTAAATTGAAACTTTATACCTATTAAAGAACTGCTTCTTATTTCCTTCCCCTGGACCCTGGATAACTGTGAGTTTACTTTCAGTTTCTATGAATTTGATTACTCTAGAGACCTCGATTAAATGGAGCCCTAACAGGTTTGTCTTTCAGTGAATAACAGTTCTTTTGCACAGTGTTTTCAAGATAAACCTATGTTGTAACATGCGTCACAATTTCCTTTCTTTTCTTTCTTTTTCTTTTCTTGGGTTTTCAGAGTAGAGTCTCTCAGTGATCCTCCCACCTCTGCCTCCTGGGTGCTGGGATTAAGGCCATACACCCACACCTGGCTTTCTTTTCTTGTTTGAGTCTTGGTCTCACTCTAGCGCATGCTCTCCTAGAACTCATTCTCTAGTCCTAGGCTGGCCTTGAACTCACAGCATTTCTCCTACCTCTGAGTGCTGCAATTAAAGGTGTGTGCCACTATGCCTGGCTCAGTTTCCTTTCTTCTTATTTTTTCCTAAATATTTTATTTATTTGAGAGAGAGAAAAGGTGCACCAGGGCCTCTAGCCACTGCAAACCAGACTCTAGGCACACGTTCCACATTGTGTATCTGGCTTACTTGGGTACTGGGGAATTGAGCCTCAATTCTTGGCTTCGCAGCCAAGAGCCTTAACCATCTCTGCAGCCCTCAATTTCCTTTCCTTATAAGGCTGAAGAATACCTCATTGTGTGCATCTACTACATTTGTCCACGTTGCTGCTGGCGTCTCTCGAGGCCCCATGCTGAGCTGCATTGTCCTTGCAATCATCGCCCGGATAAAGATTTCCTGGAGGCCACTGCGTGCCAGCAACTGAGCTGGGGTGGGGATGAGGAGATGCCATGCTAAATCTGTCCCCTTACGTGGCTCACGGGTGCTGGGGTTTCATGTCTGCAGAGCAGCAGGCACATCTTCTCCCAAACATTTGTTTCTTTTCAGGAAGCAACTGGGGTTCCAGGAGCATCTTTGACTAAGAAGCCAATGACAGGAGTTGCACCCTGGTTCTGTCTTACACTCCAGTTTGTATCCACACTTTAGGCAAGAGTTAAAAGAGTTGTTATCACGCATACACATGGATGAAAAACAGCCTTGCCCAGAGCCTTTTAGCCTGGCAGGCCCCTTCCTCTGTCCTCTCTAGCCCCGCCTACTTGCCTTTGACGCAAGGAGCTCAGGGTCTGAATCAAAGTTGGAGGTTTCAATTAAACCTTTGTGGACATAGGGCACACACACACACACACACACACACACACACACACATGCTCACCAGTGTTCTCAGATAACGGTGGCAATAAATCCATCAGCACATCTACTTCCAGAAAGCAGAGTCCCTGCTGTCTTGCTAACAGCTGCCAGTACCTTGGTGAGTCTCTCACATCAAGATGGGCTGTAAGGTAAGACATTTTTTTTCTTGCTGGACAAAGTTGATATTTCTTTGTAATTTGTGTTTCTTGTTAGACATGCTGACTATAAAGCTTACTACTGGTTTGTTGGTTTTTGTTTGGTGGATTATTTTGTTGTTTTTTTGTTGTTGTTTAGTATCTCCCTATGGAGCTCATCTTATTCTACTTAACATCCTTTGATTTTATTTGTTTGCTTTGAGTCTTCCTACTTTCATTGTTAAGCCTCTTAAATAAGTTTGTGCTTGGGGGTTTCATGTTTATACAGAGAAATGAAGGGTCTTAAGTGACTGAATGCATTTTCTGGTTACCTTAATCGGGGAGCGCGCTCACTTGAATTCTGGCTGTGGGCTTAAAACACTTCCAACATTTGAGGCTGACATGTAATCCCAATAATAATTACTTAAAATTATTCACTGCTTGTATGATGTAATTAGTTCATTACAGAATATTTGGAAATGCTAGAAAATGGAAAAAGAGGCTAATTTAAGCCATAGCCAGAATTTGAGTGTGCTTTCTTTCTAGCCTTTTGAAAATGTGCATAATAATGCTTTTACGTATAAAGTTTAAGCTGTGAATACATTTTCATATGTCACACACATTATGGCAGTCATCTATCTTTGGCATTTTTATTTATCTTTTCCATCTTTGACATTTGCATACATGTATATAATATACTTTAATTATCTTCTCTTATCTTCCTCCTATTACCATCCTTCCTCTTTTCCATTAATGCCCATGTTGCTTTCATTCTGTTTTTCTTTCTAAACTCATTGAGCTAAACTAGGGTTGCTTGCATGATCATGGATGGAAGGCTATTTACTGTGGAGTGAGTAACTTGCCAGTGGCGACACATCTGATGAACCTGATCCCCTCTCGCAGAAACTCTTAGTGGTGGTCTGAGAGGTCTGAGGTCTCATGGATCCTCCCCCATCAATGATGGAGCACTGATATTCTCAGTCTTGTGCTAGAGACTACAGCTGATGTGAGTGAAAGTCATTTATTCTTTAAATGATTGGTATTGTGGATACCACAGCATAAAACCACATAAAAAGAAAACAAAAATCTTCTCAGAAACTGTGATTACCAGAGGTTAGAGGACATATGTCCTTTACTCTGATGAGTGAAGAAAAATTCCTAAATATGAAACTGATCATGAAAGTGATTATACACACACACATATGGAGAGAGAGAGAGAGAGAGAGAGAGAGAATGGACACACCAGGGCCATGAATTACAGAGGCATGCTCCACTTTGTGCATTTGGCTTTATGTGGGTACTAAGGAATCAAACCCAAGCTCTCAGGTTTTGAAAGCATCACGTTTAACTGATGAGGCATCTCCCCAGCCTGAAAGTTAATATTTTATTTATTTATTTATTTGTAAGGTGAGAGAGAGGGAGAGGGAGAGAACACACCAGGGCCTCTTACCACTGCAAATAAACTCCAGATGTATTTGCCACTTTGTTCATCTGGCTTTACATGGGTACTGGCGAATTGAACCCAGGACGTCAGGCTTTTCAAGCAAATGCCTTTAACTGCTGAGCCACCTCTCCAGCCCCTCATCCCCCATTTAAGTCACTATTTTATTTAGACAGAGTAAAGCAGTCTTCTGAGCTTAAATTAAAGAATAAGAAGTGACTTCTGACACTGATCAATGGAAAAAGCTGGCATGTAAACATGCAAGATAAGGAGCTTGGTAATTTCATCCCTGTTTGTTTCCAACTGTGGGGCCCAGAACAATTCTCTTATTTATATATTAATTAAAGAGAGAGAGAGAGAGAACAGGTGAGCCAGGGTCTCTAGCTACTGCAAACGAGCTGCAGATATGTGTGCCACCTTGTGCATCTGGCTTATGTGGGTACTACGGAATCAAACTTGGTCCTTAGGTTTCATGGGCAAGTGCCTTAACCACTAAGCTGTCTCTCTAACCCCCCCTTTTTTAAAAAAAAGTTATTACTTATTTATTTTATTTGAGAGAGAGAGAGAATGAAGCTGTACTTTCTATACTTGAAGCATACATGCATGTGAGTTTCTATGAAATAGGCTTTACTGTTTTTGACATTTTGACATCCAGCCATGATATTGTTCTTTTTTTGAGGTAGGGTCTCTCTCTAGCCCAGGCTGACATGGAATTCACTATGTAGTCTCAGGCTGGTCTCAAACTCACAGTAATCCTCCTACCTCTGGCTCTCAAGTGCTGGGATTAAAGGTGTGTGCCATCACACCAGGCCATTTATTTATTTTTTGAGATAGGATCTTCATATGTAGCTGAAACTGATCTGAAACACCCTATGGAGCCTAGGCTAACCTCAAATGTGTGATCCTCCTGCATCTTCCACCTCCTAGGGTTACAGATCCATATCACAATGCCTGGTTCACAAAATTGCTCTTAAAACAGTGGTTAAAGGCACCACTGCTTGCTAAGTCTGGTGATTCAGGTTCAATTCTCCAGTATATATGCAAAGCCAGATGCACAAAATGGTGCATGCATCTGGAGTTTGTTTGTAGCAGCAAGAGGCCCTGGTTCTGATTATCTGTCTCTCTGCTTGAATATATATATATATATATGTTTTGGTTTTGCGAGGTAGGGTTTCACTCTAGCCCAGGCTGACCTGGAATTCACTATGTAGTCTCAGAGTGGCCTTGAATTTACAAGGATCCTTCTGCCTCTGCCTCCCAAGTGCTGAAATTAAAGGTGTGTGCCACCACACCTGGAATTTTTTTTAATTTATTTTATTTTTTCTTATTTATTTGAGAGAGGAAGAGAGAGGAAGAGAGAGAGGGAGAGGGAAAGGGAGAGGGAGAGACTGAGAATAGGGCCTCCTGCCGCTGCAAATGAACCCTAGATACATGCACTACCTTGTGCATCTGGTTTATGTGGGTCCTGGGGGATCAATCCTGGGTCCTTTGGCCTGCAGGCAAGCACCTTAACTGCTAAGCCATCCCTCCAGCCCTAAATAAGTAATTTTTTTTTTAATAAGTAATTTTTTTAAAGTGGTGGTGCATGCCTTTAATCCCAGCACCTGAGAGGCAGAGGTAGGAGGATCGCTGTGAGTTTGAGGCCACCCTGAGACTACATAGTGAATTCCAGGGCAGCCTGAGCTAGAGTAAGACTCTACCTCAGGGAAAAAAAGAAAATAATAAAGAATTATTGTATTTATTTAGGAAAGCACAAACTCCCAGGGAAGGAAAATGAATATACCCACGTGGTCAAGAGGCCATGTGGGCCTAAAGAACATGAGAAGAGGTTTAGAGAGAGAAGAAGAAAACGTAGAGAAGCCCCTGCCATGGGCAGTGCAGGAGTGGGTAGAGAGTCCATGCGGGAGTCTAACCCGGGAGCCAGCCTAGAGAGTTTGCCCGCCCCTGGTAAACTAGTCGTACAACCTTATGGTTATAAAACTTCCGGCTCAGGTGAGCTAGAGTGAGAACTGATTAGTCTGGGCTAGGTGCTGGCTCATGAAGAGGCCACGATGCTGAACCGGGGCCTGAACATGACTAAATAATTAAAATATATATATATTTGAAAAGAATGGATCTAGAGGAAAAGAGGACGTGATCCAGATGATGGCTAGATCATCAAGTGGGAAGCTGAAATCTGATGTTTGAGAGCTAGGCTGTCTGTCAAAATTGCTCAGTGTGTTAGGTATGATTTGCAACACTCCTACCTGGTAAGCAGTTCTGGGGAACGGGGTTACTGAGATTGTGCAGGAAATGCACAGACACCCAGGCATGGAAAATTCTCAAACACCACACAGCCCATCATACTTGTCATTTTAACAGTGAACGTCACTAGCCTGGGCAGACGTCCTCCAGTCTAGGGGGCAGAAGTGCTGGAGCTGTAGGAGGACCTTCCTAAACACCCCAAGGAGGAGACCCCTTTCCGCCCTCCCACCGGCCTCCACCATGCTCCGCGCTGCCCTGGACGCGCCCCGGCGGCTGCTGCAGGAGGGAAGGGAGTCCCGCAGCCTGGTGCTGGCCGTGGTGTTTGTCGCTCTGCTTCTGGACAACATGCTTCTCACGGTGGTGGGTACGTTTGGGCAGCTTCTTTACTGGGCTGGGCCCCGGCAGTCAGCACGCCTCTTGCTTGATGCCAGCAGTGAGCACAGCACCCTTGAGAGTTTTTCGGATGCACAGGGCAGAGAGAGGTTGCTCAGGACTGGAAGGAAACTGCACAGAGACTCCAGAGAGAAGGAGGTTCAGAGGCCAGAGGCAGAATGGCCTGGTTTTATTTCCTCCCCATTCCAGTCTTCCCAAGGTGCTGAGCGTGCTAGAGGCATCCAACACAGGAGCATCTTCTGGATGTGAGTCCTTTCTGGCCTCTTTCCTGGAAAAAAAAGAAAGACAGAAAGAAAGAAAGAAAGAAAGAAAGAAAGAAAGAAAGAAAGAAAGAAAGAAAGAAAGAAAGAGAGAAGAAAGAAAGAGAGAAAGAAAAGCACATTGTGATGGGACATCCAACTCCAGATCATAGCAAATCCTGTCTTCCCTCCCTTAGAGTCCTGCTTTAGACTAATCTTAAATCCTAAAATCCATGCATGCTAGTAGGCTTTTTTTTTTTTTAACAAAAAGAAAACGAGACTCAGAAATATGCAATGACTTGTCCAAGAAGCCCATTAATAGGGGCTAGAGCTGGAATTGAAATTTTGTGGCTCAAAATCTTTTCCATTCTGCACCCGTCTGTGAAAAATTGGTATAGCTCAGCAAGAAGTTGCTTTTGAGGTTATACAATTTTCAGGTTATATATACTCTTAGAAAGTGGGTGAATTAGCCAGTAAGGAATCTATCCACACATTCAAGAGAAGCAACTGAACGATGGTTCTAATTTTGGTCCTTTATAGCTAAAAGGATAATTTGGACAGGCGTGGTCTTTAATAGGATTTAAATGACATCACTTAGACATGTTCCTTCAGGCCCAAACTGAACCATATGTATGCCTTTGAACCTAGTGGTGGTGGAAAGATCCTCTGTCCTTAGCTCTATTCATGTGTCCTCATTGATTTTCAGTACCCATTGTGCCCTCCTTCCTGTATGCCACGGAGTTCAAAGAGGTCAACTTTTCCTTGCACACTGGCCGGTCTGTAAACTCCCAGCAGGCACTCACCTCCCATGCCTTCTCCACCATCTTCTCCTTCTTCGACACCACCACCACAGCCATGGAGAAAGGCACACCCAAGGGCACAGAACAGACAAATGGCTCTTCAAGCACCATCCCTCCTCCAGTCACCGATGCCAGCTCACTACGTAAAAACAACTGCTTGCTAGGCATAGAGTTTTTGGAAGAAGAGAACATCCGGGTTGGCATTCTGTTTGCTTCAAAGGCTTGGATGCAACTTCTGGTCAACCCACTTGTGGGACCTCTCACCAACAGGTACTTAGTGGGCAAAAGATCCCACAGAGAACTCGCAGACTCAGCATAGCCCAGCGGGCCAAGGTTTCATATGGGTGGTTTGCAGGGAAAGGAAGGGATGCTCCCGTCCCCAGGAGAGCCAGCGATTTGGAAAGCTGGTCACTCTAAGGGGTGGATATTGCTGGTGAAGTGTCATGGGCTCCCTGTTTTCTTAGTGATGAAGTGAGTGTTGATTGTCAAGAAGAGAAGCAGGAAGCAGCAGCTGACAGCTGTTGAACGTGGTTTGGACGGGGTGAGTGGGGCACAGGACCGTTAGTGTATAGTCTGGAGTAGTAACTCCCTAGAAACCACATCTGGGATGATTCTGAGGAGACATGCAATGTTGTCTTTCCTGGGAAAGAGGATTTAGGGTTTCTTCTGTGGGTAGATTTGCACACTTGTTTATTTGCACACATGCATACTTGGCATTCGGAGATTTGTTCTATGATATCCTCACATTACCATTATCTCTTTTCATATGAACATTGAAAAACATAGCTTTGGGTTGGAGAGATGGCTTAGCAGTTAAGGTCTTGCCCATAAAGCCAAAGGACCCAGGTTTGATACCCCAGGACCCACATAATCCAGATGCACAAGGTTATGCATGAGTCTGGAGTTCATTTAAAGGCCCTGGCCTGCCTACTCTCTCTCTCTCTCTGAAATAAAATAAATGAATAAAACATAGTTCAAGTATATGAATATTACTGAAATCATATCTTTCTTTGTTTTCCTTTTAGGATTGGATATCACATCCCCATGTTTGCTGGCTTTGTGATCATGTTTCTCTCCACAGTTAGTAAGTAATTTGCTTCCATTCACTGGACACCTTTGATTTCATCATGTCACAGTAATGTAGAGAACAGAGTTGGGTTACCCAGAGGGAAACGAGGCAGCTGACCAAGTGAACTGGGACGTTGATTTGAATACTTTGCAATTATTGGGATGGTAGCTACAATGATAGTTAGCAGCTACCTAACTATTGTGCAATAGGAGAACAGATACTTCATTTTCTTCCCTGGAAATTATACAGGCTGTTTAAATGTGCTTGCTGTAGCATGTGTGTGTGTGCATGTGCATGTGTGCACATCCATGTGCGTAGGTGTATGTCTGTGTGTAACAATCAATGATCCCTTGAGAAAGCTTATTACAAACCTCCCACCTTTGAGAAGAGATAATATTTTGATATGCTATGGTAAAGGGCAAGTAAAAAAAAAAAAAAACAAAAAAAAAAAACCCTTGAAGTTGGACAGTAGTAACTGGAATATTACAAAAAAAAAAAAAAAAAAAAAAAAAGCCTACTGCTTTCCACCTAAGGATGCTAAAGGTTATTTCTTAGGAAAGTAAATTTGCTAAAGAAACAAGAAAGAAAAGAACAAACAGTATAGACAATATCAGCTCAATGTTCCTAATGAAATAGAGGTAGAATAAAAACAGTAACTAAGAAGACGTCTGGTGGTTGACCTGAGATATAAACTATGAAGGAAGGGGCTGGAGAGATGGCGTAGCGGTTAAGCGCTTGCCTGTGCCTAAGGACCCCGGTTCGAGGCTCGGTTCCCCAGGTCCCACGTTAGCCAGATGCACAAGGGGGCGCATGCGTCTGAAGTTCGTTTGCAGTGGCTGGAAGCCCTGGCGCGCCCATTCTCTCTCTCTCCCTCTATCTGTCTTTCTCTCTATGTCTGTCGCTCTCAAATAAATAAATAAAAAATGAACAACAACAACAAAAAAAAAACTATGAAGGAAGTTCACGGAAGGGCCACTGTTGGCTCCTGTTCTCTGCTGATTCCTTATTTACCAATAGCCCAACATTTCCCTGTTGATTTGATTATCTTTTTGTTAACTTATCTGCATTTTCAGTTTCTCCTCAACTTTTCTTCCTTCCTTGCATAAAATCTGTCTCCTCCTTCCAACTCTTTGTTTGATATGAATTAGCTTTCAGAGATGGAAGGCTGTGGAGAGCAAGTTTGAGGTGTGAGGTAATGTCTGAGAACTGTAACTTGGATGATTATCATTTCAACTCATATGATTACAACTCAGTCTGAGGAAATTCAAGTTAGCATTGTTTATTGAACTTATAAACCATCAGCCCATTCTAGAGAACAAATTAGGATAATCCTATTGATGGAGGACTTGGGGGTTCAGGAGGAGTCTCCCAGAATTTATGAATCCAAAGTTTTGGGTTCTGTTTTACCTTTAATAAAGAATTAATAAAGACAGACTCAAGAAGGATAAGTTTTGAATTATTAAGTTTATTTAGGGAAAAGTCACAAATTGTGGGCTTTATTTAAGGGAGATTGGGATCTAGGAAGAAGGCTGGGGCAGAGTCATAAGCACGTGGGAAATAGGGAGCGCACACTTGTGTGGAAAACACAGCAGAGTCTGTGAGATGCAAGAGAAATTGAGGTTTTCAGGGAATAACCACATAGAAGAGAGAATTTAGGAGTCTTGTAGGGAGATTCAGAAAGAATACCATTAGCAGCTATCCTGAGTCACCCCATGGAAGAAAGTTAACAGGGCAAATAGTGGTTAACAGGGCAAATAGTGGTTATTTAAGGGAGAATAGCAGAGAAAGAAAATATCAAAGCAGAGACCAGGAGATTCAGAGGAGAAGTGAGTAATGAATGGAGTTACACTCATGGTTACTCCGTGTTTAGAGTAAACAGGTAACGGGCCTAGAGTTAGAGAAAGCACCCACGTGGTAGGTCTTAGAGTATAAGGAAAATACACAAGCGGTAGATTTAGAGACCAGAGGAAAATCATACTTGTAATTGAAGTGAGAAGTTACCCCAAACTGTAAAGCAGAGGCAAGCAGAAAAACCATCCAGACCAAGAAGCAGTATTCTGTCCCCTTCCCCACCCCCACACACCGGGTGAGAGGGGGAGCCACTCATGTATATCCAAGCAAAGATGAGAGGGAATCCAGAAAGACCCCTCTCCACACACACACACACACACACACACACACACACACACACACACACTCACTCACTGAGGGTCACATCAAGAAGGAGGGACCAGAAGGTCATGGTCTCTATAGCATCAGATTCAGGTTTGCAAGGGAAAGACCTGATTGGTGTATAGATTTAGGGGGTGGATCCCAGGGCCAGCCCCTCTGGGCTGTTTTATTTAAATAGTGTGCTAGACTGTGGGCAATAGGGGTGCTGTAGATCAGTGCCAATCAGACATGACTTCCATTGCTGTGCCAGGGTGAGGTGGCATGTGAGGTGGCATCTCCTGGCTCTCCCTGGGCCTCAATCTCTAGCTGAAACTGCATAAAAAAGCTAGCTTTCTCCTATCCTCCTTCATTATCAGATTAAAGATTCATTCATAAAACTTTCTGGAGCACCTATGTTAATATATATATATTATATTACATATAGATATATATGTATATATTTCTTTTTTAAACATAATTCCCTCCCCTCCCTCACTTTTCCCTTCACAGATCCACTCTCCATCATAACCCCTTACCTTCTCTATAAGTCTCTCTTTTATTTTGATGTCATTATCTTCCTATTATAGGGGTCTTTCTTGTGTAGGTAGTACCAGGCACTGAGAGGTCATGGATATAGAAGCCAGTTTGTATAAGAATGATTACATTGTAAGCAGTTCTACCTTTCCTTTGGCTCTTATATTCTTTTTTTTTTTTTTTGGTTTATATTTATTTATTTATTTGAGAGCAACAGACAGAGAAAGAGGCAGAGAGAGAGAGAGAGAATGGGCGCGCCAGGGCTTCCAGCTACTGCAGACGAATTCCAGATGCATGCGCCCCTTGTGCATCTGGCTAACGTGGGTCCTGGGGAATCAAGCCTCGAACCATGGTCCTTAGGCTTCACAGGCAAGTGCTTAACCACTAAGCCATGTCTCCAGCCCTGTTAGTATATTTTTTTGATTTTTTTTTTTTTAACTAAGGTTTTGCTCTAGCCTAGGCTGACCTGGAATTCACTATGTAGTCTCTGGCTGGCCTAGAACTCACGGAGATCCTTCTACCTCTGCTTCCCAATTGCTGGGATTAAAGGTGTGCGCCACCACTCCTGGCACCTGTGCCAGTATACTTAAAGAATAAATGAAAATATGACTCCTAAGTATTCAGGAGTATGTAGTGTGGTGGTGGTGTAGTTAGCTGAGCTCATGTTGCTGGGACCAAACATCAGACCAAAAGCAGCTTTTGGGAGGAAAGAGTGTATTCTGGCTTATTGTCTGAAGGGAAGCGTCATCATAGGAATGAAAAGATAGTAGAGCGGAGGCTGGGCATCATTTCTTGGCACAGAAGCTGGGAGAAGGCAGCAAAAGTGAGCGTTGGCAAGGGGGAGCAATCTATAACACCCCTAAGACCACCTCCAGCAACAGAGCTCCTCCAGCAAAGCTGCATTTCCCAAATTGCCACCAGCCAGGGACCAAGCTTTGAAAACACGAGTCCACTGGCGACATCTGCTTCAAACCATCACAGGAAGTATGACAAACAGTCTGAAATATGAGATCATAAGGTTGGGGGCTGGAGAGATGGCTCAGTTCTTAAAGATGCTTGCTTGAAAAGCCTGATGGCCTGGTTTTGATTCTCCAACACCCACATACAGCCAGGTGCACAAAGTGGCACGTGCATCTGAAGTTTGTTTGTGGCAAGAGGCTCTGTTATACCTATTCTCTCTCTCTCTCTCTCTCTCTCTCCGTCTATCTCTCACACACAAATAAATAAACATATTTTTAAAAGATCATGAAGTGTATCTGTGTAGACCAAGTTTTTTTCATCATGAGATCTATTTCTGATTCTCTGTCAAGAAGTTATATTTTAAGCTGAGCGTAGTGGCACATGTTTTTAATCCCAGAACCTGGGAGGCAGAGGTAGGATGATCACTGTGAGTTCAAGGCTACTCTGAGACTACATAGTGAATTCTAGGTCAGCCTGAGTCAAAGCAAGACCCTACCTCAAAAAAAAAAAAAAATAAATTAAACGGTTTTCTTATCAACTAAACCATTTGCATTAAATAATAATAATTATTTCCATGAAGTCACCACTGTTTTTGTATTATGTAGGAATAGTTCTAGACAAGAGAGAATCTATTTGGCTATTAAGATATCCTATGAAGCCTTTTTAAGGGTTTGATTAGAATACTAAGGAGAGGTAGGTGGTACCTGTTCCTACCCTGAAAGTCCATCACCTGGGATGCTAAAGAGTGGCCTACGTTAATTGAGGAAAGTGAAAAGGAAAAGGCTTTACTCTTTCTAAATACAGTGAACAATTATCCTGGTTTAGATGAAGCTTTCTAGAGACTTTCAGTTTAAAAAAACAAACAAACATAAAAAAAGCCCCAGACAATGCAAGACAAGACAATCACTCTATTTTCCAAACACAGGCAAAGAGTGCATTTTGAACAGACTGGAAATCAGAACTCTTGAGAAAGGGTCTTGGAAGCTGAGAAGGGAGAGTCCAAGCATGTGTATGTTTTGGGGAGACAATAAATAGTTTGGTGTCATTATGTTGAACTGGGAAGATCAGAAACATAACCAGAAACACCTGTAGTGAGTGGAGCAATGATTAAAACCCTTCTGATTCAGACGCTTGGGGAAGAATTCTTCTCTCTGGGAGACATGCCTATGAAATTAAAGGTGAGGCATGTCTGGATCTACCAACCCCAGCACCCACATCCTGTAATTTAGTTTTGATAACATATTCCTGTTTGGTTCTGTTCCATGTGTGTGAGAGTCAATCGGCAGAATTTCTTCAAGAGCTTTAACTAAAGGCTCCCTTTACTTTTAGTATCTGCTACAGAGTCTGACAGAGGTGTGCATTGTGAATTATTCAATAAGTACTGATTTGATTTGGCTAAAAGATCTTTCAGCAAGGGGCAGGGAAGGATCAGAGACAATTATAAGGTATTTTCTGTCCAATGCCTGTGGAACTTGAGGTTATTACTGCGTTACTCCTGAGGACCTAGTTTAGCCCACAGCAATAGCAAAATTCTAATTAATGTAATCCAGGAGTAGGGTTTACGCAGCAGGTCTCAGCCAAAGACATTGGGGTCCGTGTGAACCCTCAATTCCAGTGGGTAGGATGGTGGGCTATCAGTAAGAAATGCAGAGACTTGGCCTTCCTTGCACTGTGTTTGTGCGTTGGCTGGTTTCTCTGTTGGTTTGTGTATCTGTGACATCTCGGTCTTTTTTGTCAAATAAAATCAGTTCCCAGTGAATGCTGGGGAGATAAGAAGATAACTTTAAGAACATGAAGCAGAAATCATCATTTATCTTCATTAATTATGAGAAGTTTTAGGCCTCATTATCCTCATACTTACCTAAAACACAGGCAGTGTGAGTCATCTGTCATATCATGGGCATGTCCTGTAG
The DNA here is from genome assembly GCF_020740685.1 of Jaculus jaculus. Lineage (NCBI taxonomy): Eukaryota > Metazoa > Chordata > Mammalia > Rodentia > Dipodidae > Jaculus > Jaculus jaculus. Next base: position 9,849,518 of record NC_059113.1, on the reverse strand, counting down.
GGATCCAAGATGACTTGCTAACTGCAGTATTCTTGCTGTTCTTTTTGCCCAGTGTTTGCTTTCTCTGGCACCTATGCCCTGCTCTTTGTGGCCCGAACCCTTCAAGGCATTGGATCTTCATTTTCATCTGTTGCAGGTAATGGTCTCTCTCTGTCTCTTTCACACACACACACTCACAGTCACATACACAACAAACATCTCTTATCACTACATTTTAACTCAGAGACATTTTAACTCAGGGCATTAAGGAAAATATTTTCTTTTTCTTTTTTCTTTTTTTATGAGGTGACGTCTCACTCTAGCTCAGGCTGACCTGCAGTTCACTGTGCATTCTCAGGGTGGCCTCGAACTCACAGTGATCTTCCTACCTCTGCCTCCCAGTGCTGGGATTAAAGGCGTGCGCCACCACGCCTGGCAAAAATATTTTCTTAGAAGGCAGAACTTGTGATTCAGGAACAAATGATTGCGTAATTCCTGGCAGGGCTCATAGATCCCCGAGCCCTCATGTATTTGCCATGTTTATAGTCAGGTGCAGCGAGCTCACGTCAGAATAGCCCAGGGCAAAACCGTGAACTAGGTCAGCCTCTTACTTACTGCCGCATCATGACCCAATGTCTCTCTTCCTCTTCATTTAGAGGGGCAGTTGCACCAATGATACCATCAAACTGTACACATTTTTGCTAAATATGCTATTTCATGAATTCTATGAGGTTGATACATTATGCCATTTCACACAACTAAATAACCTGGTGGCACAGTTGCCCGCATTGCCAGCCCACGCCTTCCCCCAGATGCCCGGCACTTTCATGCTCCTCTTGGACACCATGTTGAATAAAACATTCACAGATGTTCCTTTCCTTGGTGTTGTCTATAATCCCCTCATGCAGGGGAATGTGCTCGTAGATAATAAGACCCTGTGAAATATAGCAAAATTAGACAACAGTGTTTTGTGTCACCTTCCCCAGAGACCTTTGCATTTCTTTTTTTTGGTTTTTCGAGGTAGGGTCTCACTCTGGCTCAGGCTGACCTGGAATTCACTATGTAGTTTCAGGGTGGCCTCGAACTCACGGTGATCCTCCTACCTCTGCCTCCCGAGTGTTGGGATTAAAGGCGTGCACCACCACGCCTGGCAACCTTTGCATTTCTAACTATATTACTACTACTGTCACAAAAAGAATAAGGTAGGGGTGGGATTTGGGGACCAGTGGAGAGCAGTATTTGAAAAATACGTGAGCCAAGTTTTATAAAATCCCTCAAATGGAAACTCTGGCTAAGACCATCTGTCCAGAAAAAATAGGGCCAGGACCAAGGACCCTGAGAGGAATGGACAGTGGCCTCCCACATGTCAACTCTAGGTGCTGTTTTCTGTTCAGGTCTTGGGATGCTGGCTAGTGTCTACACTGAAGACTGTGAGAGAGGGAGAGCCATGGGAATTGCCTTGGGGGGCCTGGCTTTGGGAGTACTGGGTAAGTGACACCTCGGCAGATGTCTGAGTTCTGGAGATGCAGGTGTTAGAGACCCTCTAGGGATGGCGGTACCAGCTAGAAATCCCTCAGGTCAGGAAGACAAGGGAGCATTTTCCTGCCCTCTCCGTCCCCCTCTTGCGTTGGCTCCTTCAGGTGTATCACTGCTGAAAAGTGACATTTCTTTCTTGACATTTCTTTCTTTAAGAAGCTAAGTTTCCTGTGAGGTCTTGAGAAAGGTCCTGAAATCCAATGGAACAAGTGTCCCCCAGTAGTGACACAGCATCCCTTACCTTAGCTACTGTGCGTGCATGTTTTTTTTTTTCTCAATTTTTATCAACATCTTCCATGATTATAAAAAATATCCCATGGTAATACCCTCCCTCCCCCCACTTTCCCCTTTGAAATTCTACTCTCCATCATATACCCTCACCCTCTCAATCAGTCTCTCTTTTATTTTGATGTCATGGTCTTTTCCTCCTCTTATGATGGTCTTGTGTAGGTAGTGTCAGGCTCTGTGAGGTCATGGATATCCAGGCCATTTTGTGTCTGGAGGAGCACGTTGTAAGGAGTCCTACCCTTCCTTTGGCTCTTACATTCTTCCCGCCACCTCTTCTGCATTAAACCCTGAGCCTTGGAAGGTGTGATCGAGATGTTACTCGGTACTCCAGTCACTTCTTTCCAGCACTATGATACCTTCTGAGTCGTCCCAAGGTCACTACCATCTGAAAAGAGAAGATTCTCTACCCAAAGTGAGAGTAGCATTAATATAAGGGTATGAACATTAATAGAAGTGCTTACTGAGCAGTTTGATAAGCATAGTTTTAAGCATAGTATACACATTTATCCAGACAGCATCAGGTGTTACACCCCTAGGGCTCATGAGTACCCCTGTTGTAGGTTTTCAGTATCAGGGATGTGTTCCCTCCCATGGAGCGGGCCTCCAGTCCAATTAGAGGGCAGCTGGTTTTCACCATAATAGTCGTACCACTGTTGCACCCATTGGCTCATTTGGACTGGCGTGCACAGTTTTGGCAGCCTCAGAGTATGCCCTTCATGAGACTTCACCAAAGGAGGAAACCCTTGACATCAACTTGCAAGGGAAGAACTAGTGTCCCTGGGATAGAGAAGAGGGTGAGAAAAGTGCAGGAAACACCCAAGGTCACACATGGTAAGACTCAAAGTTTCTCCACTCAGAATCCCAACCTCCAAACAGCAAGGTTATGCTCCCCGAAGGTTGGTCTTCATGTGGCTTACTTGGCAAGTCCAACAAGGCACTTCTTTCATTGATCACTAGCTATGTGCCAAGCACAACTCTAGCAGTGAGGGCATATGGGTAATAAGCCACAGATGCAGCTCTGCTCTCTGGGAGTTCCCAGGGGAAGACAGTAAAAGTCCCTTCCTTCCTGGCCCTATTTCCCATCATCTACCACCATAGCAAAGACAGCTGTCAGCACCTGTCTAGACAACCACAGCCTTAAACTTGAGTCATGCTGGCTTCCTTCACCACAGTCACTCCCAAACTTCAAGGTTAGCTCCTTTCTCCCTCGTGCTCGGAACATGGCACTGGCCTCCACCTGCTGTCTCCCGTCTTCCTTGCTTCCTGTACGATGATGCCAGAAGACTCTTCCTGAGCCCACTTCTGATGGTGTTTCCTGTCTGCTAAAAAAAACAAACAAACAAACAAACAAATAAAAACACTAGCGTTGGGGCTGGAGGGATGGCTTAGTGGTTAAGGTGCTTGCAGGCAAAGCCAAAGGACCCAGGTTTGATTCCCTAGTACCCACATAAAGCCATATGCACAAGGTGGCGCATGTGCCTGGAGTGACTCGAAGCCCTAACACACCCCTTCTCTCTCTGTCTCTCTCTCTCTCTGAAATATATAAATTATATATATATATATATATATATATATATATATATATATATATATATTGAAGCACTAGTGTTGGGTTAGAGAGGTGGTTCGGTGGGTAAAGTGTTTACAGGGTGAGCCTGAGTAACTGAGTTCAGAACCCCAGATCCCACATAAAAGCCGGAAGCTGTGGTGGACTTCTGTGATCTCATCACACTGAGGGTGAGATGGGAAGCAGACAGGAGGGTTTCCCAGAACTCCCAGGCCAGCTGGCCAGGTGCATGCATCACGGTGGACAACAAGAATGAGAGACCCTGAAAGGTGAAGACTAACCCCAGACAGTTATTCTCTGGCTATACACGTTCACTGTTGTACATGTACGCCCACACATACACACTTGAACATGCGCACACACATGCACCGAAGGGGAGAAACACTAATGTTCTTCCTAGCCACCAAAGCCAAGTATACAGTTTACCTAGACACCTGGAACCCCTAGCTTACTAGCCTTGACCTGCCTCGCTGCTATAATTCCTCTTACAAATACTAATATTCAGTTGAACCAACTTTCTTTCCGCCTACATCTTCTTTCCTGGCCCCTCTATGTTCTTGTTTTTTTTTAAGCTAGGCATGATGGCACATGCCTTTATTTTTTTGTTGTTGTTGTTGTTTATTTTTATTTATTTATTTGAGAGCAACAGACAGAGAGAGAGAGGCAGAGAGAGAGAGGGAGAGAGAGGAGAGTGGGCATGCCAGGGCTTCTAGCCACTGCAAACAAACTCCAGATGCGTGCGCCCCTTGTGCATCTGGCTAACGTGGGTACTGGGGAATCGAGCCTCGAACCGGGGTCCTTAGGCTTCACAGGCAAGCGCTTAACTGCTAAGCCATCTCTCCAGCCCTTTGTTTTTTTTTTTAATATTTATTTATTTGAGAGAGAAAGTGAAAGAGACAGAAGCAAAAAGAGGGAGAATGGGTTCACCAGAGCCTCCAGCCATTGCAAATGAACTCCAGATGTGTGTGTCATCTTATGCGTCTGACTTACATGGATTCAGAGGATTCGAATCTGGGTCCTTTGGCTTTGCAGGCAAGCGCCTTAACTGCTAAGCCATTTCTCCAGCCCCTGTTTTTCTTTTGAATTTCATTCATTTGTTTATCTGACAGAGAAAGAGAGAGACACAGAGAGAGAGTATGTATATACCAGGGCTTCTTGCCACTACAAACGAATTCCAGATGAAGCTGCCACTTAGTGCATGTGGCTTCATGTGGGTACTGGGAGATCAAGCTCTCAGGCCTTGGAGGCAAATGCCTTTAACTACTGAGCCATCTCTGCAGCTCCTCCCCCACCCAGGTTCTTCTCCCACGCCCGCTTCTCTCCCACCCAGTGCTCTGCACTTGGCCAAGTCCTTGTGCCCAGCTGGGCTTGCTGACTTACCCAGCTGGGCTTACAGAGCTCTGTGCATGCAACCATTCAATGTCGAGCCTTTTGCCACATTCTGATTATTTGCCCTCTGCCCTTCCCTTCCCTTCCCCCACCCCACACCTTCCCTTCACGAGAAAGATGCTCTTTGCAGATGGGGATCAGACCGTGTCCATCTCTGAATCCACAGTCCCTGGTGGGGCTTAGCCCCTAGCGCCCTTCAGTAATGCTGCCCGGTGGTGTGGGGGAGTCTAATTGCTGGCACATGTGATGCTTTGCCATTCCAGTGGGTGCTCCTTTTGGAAGTGTGATGTATGAGTTTGTGGGCAAGTCGTCTCCCTTCCTTGTCTTGGCCTTCCTGGCACTTCTGGATGGAGGTAGGTCAGCACCGGATTCCCCAGGTGGGTAACAGCCCAGGTCCAGGTGGGAATGCATTACTCTGTGGGGTCAGCCTTGACTGCTGGCGGGTGGGGTGACGTGTTCAGATGGCTCTAGGACTTTCCCCTCCTAGACAAGGAAGAAACTCAGGGAGCCATAGGGTGGTACCACTGTGGCTCTTTGTGGGGCCCCCCAACTAGCTAAGAAGTAGAACTGTCTCTGTGCCCTCTTCTTTCTCAGCTCTCCAGCTCTGCATCCTGCAGCCTTCCAAAGTGTCTCCTGAGGTAAGGACACCAGGCTCCATTGCTCAGGGATGCACAGATTGTCTAAGCACAGGGACCTGTGCATATCTGTGAAAGGGAAAGTTAAGGAAAATGAGGTCTTCCTGTGCGTTCCCAGAAAGAGTTACACTTAGGGTAGTGTAGGCAGTGAAAACGTGGCAGGCTTGTTACTGGACCAAGATGGAGGCAGGGCACTGGGAAGGACCAACAAATGTTTTCTCAGAGATAGAGATAACCAGAGGCCTCCAGACCACCTTCCCCAATAGATTTCCTCCAAGAGCATCCCCGTCTGACTATTCAGGCAAAGCTAATAAGCATCTCAGCTGGTGCTGAACTGACACCAAGCCAAAGATGGCCCTGGGAAATCCATATCAAGCCCTATTATGAGAGGTTTGGGCCTCACACCAGGTGCTGGGAACTTCCAGGGTTACAAGGTCAGTGTAGCTCAGTACACATCTCCACGCATGTACAAAGCTCTTGGACCTATCCCCAGCTTTGCATGAACTAGGCATGGGGCCTCAGACTCACAGCGATCCCCCTACCCCTGTCTCAGGAGTGTTGGGATTAAAGGTGTGCGCCACCACGCCCAGCTAAGATAAGCACTTTAACCTTGGGGTTTAAGCCCTTCTGCTGAACAGAGTCGCTCCAAGGGCGCAATGAGAAAAACAGGCGGGACAAGAGCTTCCGGAGGCAGTAGTTGCTTGCTGCCCTCAGATCCAGCACTCTCTCTGTCGTCTGTACTCAGACAAGTGCCGGTGCCAAAGAGAGCTCGTGGAGAGGCTTTCGAACGCCTGCTTCCCGATCCCCGCCTGGCTCCCATCCACCATGGCCTGGCCGATGGTCATGTGGAGGCAGGAATTGCATCTTGAACAGGGTGCCCAGCTCTCCGACTGCCATACCATCCACCTGTTTCACAGCCTCCAGCTGCTACTGGGCAGGTCACCTTCTTTCCCTGGACCTAGGTTTCCCAGTCTCTATGGGAAAGCAGCCCATGCAGCTGGTCTCAAAGTCCTGGACAGGGCTTGTGAAAACAGAAGGGATGCATACTCCACAGGAACTGAAGGCTTTTTGTTGTTGTTGTTCTTGTTCCCAGAGTACCAAGGGGACTCCACTCCTGACGCTGCTCAAAGATCCTTACATCCTGGTGGCTGCAGGTGAGCTTGCCGTGGCCTCCCTCTGTAGAGTGAAAGGCTGTCTTCAGGGAACACGTGGGCTCACAGAACTGTTTCCCAGGTTCCATCTGCCTGGCCAACATGGGAGTGGCCATACTGGAGCCCACCCTCCCCATCTGGATGATGCAGACCATGTGTTCCCCTGAGTGGCAACTAGGTAAGTGACCTCCATCCTCACCACCATTTTGGGCAGCAGGCAGGTGCCCTGGGCCCTTTTAAAGGTAACCAAGAAGCAGCATCTGTCTAGGTTCTCAGATCGCAGAGGGACAATGTGCTTTCTTTCTTTCTTTCTTTCTTTCTTTCTTTCTTTCTTTCTTTCTTTCTTTCTTTCTTTCTTTCTTTTTAATTAACAACTTCCATGATTGTAAACAATATCCCATGGTAATACCCTCCCTCCCCCGACTTTCCCCTTCGAAACTCCATTGTCCATCATATCCCCTCCCCATCTCAAGCAGTCTCTCTTTTATTTTGATGTCATGATCTTTTCCTCCTATTATGATGGTCTTGTATAGGTAGCGTCAGGCACTGTGAGGTCATGGATATCTAGGGCATTTTGTGTCTGGAGGAGCACGTTGTAAGGAGTCCTACCCTTCCTTTGGCTCTTACATTCTTTCCGCCACCTCTTCTACAATGGACCCTGTGCCTTGGCAGGTGTGATAGAGATATTGCAGTGCTGGGCACTCCTGTCACTTCTTTCCAGCACCATGATGCCTTTGGAGTTATCCCAAGGTCCCTGGACAATGCGCTTTCTTCATGGAATTACCTCCCGCGGCCACCCCCGTGAACCACGCCCCACAAGATGAGCAGGAGGGTGGTAGTTTCGCAAAGGTGACAGTGACGGCAGCGAGACAACCAGGATGTGTGGAAGGAAGCTGGTGTGGTCAGGTGGGCAGAGAAGCAGCCTGAGAAAGGATGGCTGGTGGGAGACAAAGGAGGGCTCCAGTCCAGCAGTACAGTGCAGCCACTCAACCGTTCTAGTCAAAGATTTTGTCTCCATTGACTGGAGCTATAGACGTGTGCAGATCACCTCGTCTCCGCGCTATGACAACAATGGCTGAAAGAAAGCGAGCTTTATTTAGGCTCACACTTAGAGCGCGTAGTCCATCTCGGCAGGGGAGTGTGGCCGAGTTCACAGCAGCAGAAGCATGAAGCCGGGGTCCCCACACCTGCCCAGCCCAGGAGGCAGGCAGCGGGAATGCTGGCGCCCATCTCGCTTTCTCTATTCTCCCTTTTGTGTTCAGTCCAGGACCCCCGCCCATGGGGTGGTGCTGCCCATAGCTAGTGTGTGTTTTCTCTCTTCCCTTCAAGTAATCCTGGCACCTGGGAGGTGGGCACAGGAGGATCTGCTGTTCAAAGGCCATAGGAAGTTGCAAGGTAGCCTGAAGCTACCTGAGACCCGCTCTTAAAACAACAGCAAGAGCAAGAGTGACTGTCTAGAAAAGCCTTCAGAGACATGCTCAGAGACGTGTCTCCTAGGAGATTATAAATTCAGTCAAGTTGCCAAGATTAACTGCCATATTTTGAAGCACTGCTTTAAAAAATGATAGCCTCTTTTCTGTATTCAGAATTGTAGGTTACAAATTTCCTTTGTGTGTTTGAACAGTCAAATGAGGCAGTCTGGAAGAATATCAGCTCCCTTTTCCAGCAAAAGGATAAACTCTGACCCTTTTTATTTATTTATTTTTATTTTATTTTAATTTATTTACTGGAGAGAGAGAATGGGCAAACCAGGGCCTCCAGCCACTGAAAATGAACTCCAGATTCATGTGCCACCTTGTATATCTGTCTTATGTGGGTCCTGGGGAATTGAACCTGGGTCCTTTGGCTTTTCAGGCAAATGTCTCAACTGCTAAGCCATCTCTGCAATCCTATTTTTATTTTAATTTTTCCTTATTTAGTTTTAGGTGGTGCTGGGGAATCAAACCCCTAGAGTCACGCATACTGGGCAAGCATTCTACCACAGATCTATAGCTCCCAACCCTTTCCTCTTAATTAGTAAAGGCGGATCTGGGATATAAACTCCAGGCCCCAGTTCTCACAGACTCTGCAGAACATCGTTTTCAAGTGACCTCATTTCACAGTTGAGCACCACTTTGTCCATCTCTAAAATGCGCATCCGAATACTACGTAGGTCAGTGAGCTACCAGGGGAGTGGAGATGCCCCGAGCCGCATGCAACGTGCATGATCTCTACCATCCACTTTCCTCTCTTCACCACCCCACCTTCTTTTGCTGTCTTTGTACCATGAATCCATGGAGTGCATACTGCAGCCCTTGCTCGGGGGTGGAAGAAAACTTGGGGCTCAGGATAGAGGCCCTCGGCTTCCCCTGTTCCACTGAGGTCTTGTGACTCACCTGGCATCTGGAGGAGGTCCCAGCTCCTTCCAGGAAACCTGAGGACAGAGATGCTACGTGCAAACAGATCAGGCACTGCGGGCAGAGAGGCTTGTGGTGCCAGGGGGGATATGCTGATAAGAACCTGATATAGCTCAGCCTGCTGAGGAAAACATAAATAAATAACACAGAATCTAATTTTTTTTTAGGGAACAATTGTAAGCAAGGGTCCAGCTGCACTCCTAGCTCTAAATTGAATTTCTCCAGGCGGCAGCTGCTTCTGCCCGAGGTGCTTAATTGAGTTAGCCAGTGCTCAGTGCAGATAACGCCTCCCCTGCGGACGTCCCGGCCCCTCCGGTTCCTGGTACCCGCGGGTAACCGCAGCCCTGCCCAGCCGTGCAGTCAGCAGTCTCCTCCGCTAGCTACGGGCGCTGCTGATCGGTTCCCAGTGTCTTATGCAGCTTTCCCAATGCTGTCTCAGCCCTAAACCCCAACATCAACTCTCCAATGATGACGGCACACTCACCAGCGAGCTCATGACGCCCGATGCCAGGCAACAAGTTGGTTAAAAGTGGGATCTCGCCAGGCATGGTGGCGCACGCCTTTAATCTCAGCACTTGGGAGGTAGAGGTCGGAGGATCTTCGAGAGTTCCAGGCCACCCCGAGGCTCCACAGTGAATTCCAGGTCAGCCTGGGCTACAGTGAGACCCTAACTCAAAAAACACCCAAAATAAATAAATAAAATAAACAAATAAAAGCGGGATCTCTTGGAGCCCAAGCTGACCTTGGACTCAATAGATAGACATGGAGCTAAATTATTCACCCCCCTCATGCCTCCGTCTGTTGGTTTCAGCTGTCCTCTGTCACACGTGGCTAAACGGGGGACATTTTTAGTGAGTTTCAGGGGTTGCTCCATGCCCTTCTTCTACCATCCGCAGGAGACCGCAGCCCTACGTGGAGAACATCTCTCAGGGCTGCAGAGAGGAGCCAAGGCGAGGTGTGGGAGGTGTGACTAGCCCCGTACTCTCACCAAGTGCTCAAAGTAGCTCTGGATTAGCAAACAGGCCCACCCGGAGTTGAACTCTGCCCTGGAAACTTACTGACTGACACCTTGGATGAGCTATTTCCTTAAAAAAATCTTTTAAGTGTTACTTATCTATTTGCATGTGTCTGGTGTGTGTGTGTGTGTGTGTGTGTGTGTGTGTGTGTGTGTACGTATCAGAGTCTCTTACCATTACAATCGAATGCCTGTCTGGCTTTACATGAATTGAACCCTGAGCTGGTAGGCTCTGCAAGCAAGTGCCTTTAAACACTGAGCAACCTCCTCAGTCTTCTGGATAATTTATTTCACCTTTATACTCTACATTTTTCTTCTCTTTTAATTTACTTATTCAATTAATTTATTTATGTAAGATCTCACTATGTATCCCAGGCTGACTTTGAACTACCAATCCTCTTGTCATAAGACTCCCGAGTACTGAGATTAAAAGTATAACTGGCAGCCGGGCGTGGTGGTGCACATGCCTCTAACCCCAGCACTCCGGAGGCAGAGGTAGGCGGATGGCTGTGAGTTCAAGGCCACTCTGAGACTACGTAGTGAATTCCAGGTCAGCCCGAGCTAGAGTGAAACCCTACCTCGAAAAATACAGAACAAGCTGGGCATGGTGGAGCACACCCTTAATGCTAGCACTTGCGAGGCAGAGGTAGCAGAGGTAGGAGGATCACTATAAAGTTGAGGCCACCCTGAGACCAAAAAAAGAAAAAAAGAAGAAAGATTTTTCCATTTGTAAAACTGAAGGAATCTTTCAGAGTTGTTTTGGTTCATGTACTTCTTCCAGTGGGTTAGCGCAGTGCCTGGCCGATGAGCAATCCAGTAAGTAACAACTATGACGACCTTCCTAACTGTTTTTGTCTAAGACATCTTGACACCCACAGCATTGTGCAACTTGCCACCCTTGAAGACAGGCTGTGAAGAGCATGCGGGTGTTGGTGACTCCCAAGCAAAGCATGGCTGAAATAAATGCCAGCTCTGGCCAGGTCCCCAAGGACAAGTGCACGGACTAAGGAACACCTCCCTTTGGAAGTGTCCCGTGATTTATGACAAGATGTAGCTAGGCCAGCAAGCTTCCTATTTCCAGTTAACAGCTGAGCAGTTCAGCAGTTACAACCTCTAAACATTCAAAAGCAATTAAAACTAAACAAATAGGAATAGGATGAAACAGACTGGCACCCCATGCAGCTAGAGTAGGCAAACACACCAGGTCATGCTTCACGTCTACTCTATAGGAGACGATATTAAAAGCAAACAAGCTGTCATCCAGTCCTTGGCTAAATGTTGACTTTGGGCTTAGTGTTCCAGTCGCCATGCCGCCTGTTGGGTTGCATTGTTTCCTGAAGGTCCAGAGAGGTAGAGGGAGGGGCTGGTGAGGCCCAAAGTGATTCACACTGTTGATTCCAAGCAGGTCTTCCTGCCATCGCCAGCTGTGGGGCTCTAGGGTAGGTTGAGGCCATGCAACTGCCCAGCCCTGGAGCAAAAAGCCTGGGTTCAGGGCCTGACCACTCACAGGCCATGATGTGGTGAAAATAATCAAGGCATGTGAGTTGTTGTAAAGATGGACATGTTCTCTAAATTGCATCGAGTGACCATCTAGCACTCAGTCTGTGCTGGGCATTGTGTGTAATACTTGATGTGTAGTATTTTCTCATTACCTCACAGCCAGTTTGTTGGTTAGGAATTATTACTATCATATTCATAGATTTTTTTTTTTTTTGGTTTTTCGAGGTAGGGTCTCATACTAGTCCAGGCTGACCTGGAATTCAAGGGTGGCCTTGAACTCACAGTGACCCTCCTACCTCTGCCTCCCAAGTGCTGAGATTAAAGGCGTGCGCCACCATGCCTAGCATATTCATAGATTTATAAAACTCTGTTTCAAAATATTTTTATTTGTTTGTTTGCAACAGAGGGGTGGTGGGAGAGAATGGGCATATGAGGGCCTTTTGCCATTGTAAGCAAATTCCAGATGCATGTGACACCCTGTGCCTCTGGCTTTACATGGGCACTAGGGAATCAAACCCTGGCCAGCACGTTTTACAAGCAGGTGCCTTTAACTGCTGAGCCATCTCCCCAGCCCAGATTTTATTATTCTAATAAAGCCTGAGGTAGGCTGACTTTATAAAGTATAAAGGACTTATTAAGTTCACAGTTATGGAGGTGAACCGTGCAAACAGCATAGGTGGCTCTGGCAAGGGACTCTGGTAGATGAATCACATATGTAATTTAGAGATCATGTCCATCTTTATAACAACTCACTCTTAGGAGAGTTCAAGGGTCTTATGAAACCATTTTAATATGTTGCAAGGGCAATTCCTACAGTGACTAAAGGTTTTCCCACAAGGCCCCACTCCTTTTCTTTATAAAAGACAGGGTCTCATGTAGCCAAGGTTAACCTAAGATGGATGATTTTGTACTTCTAATCCCCCTGCCTCTACCTCCCAAGTGCTGAGATGACAGGATTGCATTTCCACACCCTGCTTATGCAGTATAAGAAGTCAAACCGAGAGCCTCATGCATACCAGCGAAGTGCTCTAACTGCTGAGCTATACCCGCAGCCCAGCTTCTACTCCTAAAAATCCCAGCTCTAGCCAGGTGTGGTGGTGCACGCCTTTAATTCCAGCACTCAGGAGGCAGAGGTAGGAGGATCACCATGAGTTTGAGGCTACCCTGAGGCTACATAGTGAATTCCAGGTCAGCCTAGGTTAGAGTGAGACCCTACCTCGGAAAAAAAAAAAAGAAAAAGAAAATCCCAGCTCCACCCGTCATCACTTCTTTACGAGATTTCTCAGCCTCTCTGGCTTGCCATGGCTCTTCCGAGTCTTGGGCTTTGTGGAACTTCCTGGCCTCAGCTAGGGTCAGTCCACCTCGCCCTCTTCGCTGAACATCTTGCCTCGCTTCCTTGGGCACCGTTTCCCAGCAGCCTTCCTGACAGAGCCTATGCTCCTCCAGGTCTGGCTCCTTTGACTGCTCCCAAACCGTTTGCTTTCTGTTCTCCTTGAAAGGCCTCTAGTCCTTTGACAACCATGCGATTAGGTCACACCGGCCCACGTCTCCTCATGGCGGCCCACTACTGCCCTCGTAGCTGCTCTTCCACATTCACGACAGCTGTCAGCTGCTGTCATAGTGACTTCAGTGTCTATGTGCATCTCCTTATATCAACACGAAAGCCTTTCATTTCCTTATTCCACTCACAATGATTGCTTCTCTCCACATAACCATCAACCCTATGCGTGCCCTTGCTCTTTCTTTTTTTTGGTTTTTTGAGGTAGGGTTTCACTCTGGTCCAGGCTAACCTGGAATTAACTCTGTAGTCTCAGGGTGGCCTTGAACTCATGGCAGTCCTCCTACCTCTGCCTCCCGAGTGCTGGGATTAAAGGCGTGCGCCACCACGCCCAGCTCCTTGCTCTTACCATTACTGCTTATTCACTTCCATCCCCAGCCAGCCAGTGTCCACCACACACATTCTTTGCCCAGAAGCTCTGACACAGCAGTCTGGCCTCGCGGGGATCAGGTCACTCATTTGCCGCGGTTCTTTATCTATTCCCATCACTATTCATGTCCTCTTTTCTTCTTTTTAAAATATTATTTTTATTTACTTATTTGAAAGAGGGAGAGAGGGCTGGAGAGATGGCTTAGCAGTTAAGTGTTTGCTTGTGAAGCCTAAGGACTCTGGTTCGAGGCTCGATTTCCCAGGACCCACCTTAGCCAGATGCACAAGGGGGCCCATGCATCTGTAGTTCGTTTGCAGTGGCTAGAGGCCCTGGAATGCTCATTCTCTCTCTTTCTCACTGTTACTCTCAAATAAATAAATAAAAATAAACAAAATATTTAAAGAAAGAAGGAGAGAGAAAGAATGAATAGGTGCACCAGGGCCTCCAGCCACTGGAAACGATGGGGTTGAAGTCAGGGCCTTATAGGTGCCAGGAAAATGTTTTATCACTGAGCTATATATATCCTCAGCCTTAGGTGCACATTTCACCTTGGGCATCTGGCTTACATGGGTCCTGGGAAGTTGAACATGGGTCCTTCAGCTTTGCAGACAAGTGCTTTAAATGCTAAGCCATCTCTTCAGCCCCTTTATTTTTTTTTTCTTTTTAATTTTTTAAAATTATCTTTTGATTTTATATACATTTTTTATTTTATTTTTTAGAGAGAGGGGGAGAGAATGGGCACACCAGGGCATTCAGCCACTGCAAAGGAACACCAGATGCATGCACTATCATGTGCATCTGGCTTGTGTGGGTACTGGGGAATTGAACCTGGGACCTTAGCCTTCAAAGGCAAATGCCTTAACTGCTATACAATCTCTCCAGCCCAAGTCCTACTTTTTTTACTGAGTGTGGGCCCCACAGTCCATCTCTAATGCCATTCCTTAGAAACCTCTCTGAGGCTGTCACCTTGTAAAATCCTGTCCCTGGTTAAACCTTTGTGTTTCTACTCTGTACTTGGGTGGCAGAACTGAGCAGCTGCATAACTCACAAGCAGGATATTTTGGTTCACCTTATTTCATTAGCTTTCATTTTTCAGATTTTATTTTTTGACCACTTCATATATATATATATAATGTATTTTGCTTATATTCCTCTCCCACTGGGCTCTCTTATTTACCTCTGACTTTCACCAAACCCCTTCTTCTCCAAACTCATCCCCTTCCTGTGTTCATGTCCTTTCTGTGTGATGTGCTGAGTGGAAGTCTGGCCACTTGCATGAGCACGGAGCTGGAGTGAATGACAGCTTACCAGTGGCTGCATCATGGAAGATCATGGATATTTTTATTATTTTCACAGTCTTAGGGGTTGAGGTCAGGGCCTTACAGATGTCAGGAAAGTGTTTTATCACCAAGCTATATCCATCCTCAGCCTTATTTTATTTATTTTTGTAATAGCAAAGACCCAGAAGAGTCTCACACATGCTAGAGAAGCACTCTGCCAAAGTTAGGTCTCCAGTCATTTTTTAAAAAAATTTTATTAGCATTTTCCATGATCCAGTCATTTTTTAAATTGACTTCTTGCAGGTGATCCCATCCATTTGCATGATTTTAAAAATCGTGTATAAGCTAGGCTGGAGAGATGGCTTAATGGTTAAGGGGCTTATCTGCAAAGCCAAAGGACCCAGGTTTGATTCCCCCAGGACCTACATAAGCCAGATGCACATGATGGTGCATGTGTCTGGAGTTTGTTTGCAGAGGCTGGAGGCCCTGGCATGCCCATTACCTCTCTGTCCCTCTCTCTGCTTCTTTCTCTGTCAAATAAATAAATAAAAATAAAGCAAAAAAAATTTAATCATGTATAAGCTAATGAGCCTGAAGTTCTAGACTTGTGTGTCTGCCTGCACCCAATCCTTCTCCCTCACTGGTCCATCAGTCAGTTGATTAAGACACAAACTCCTTATTCCTTTCTCCACGCTGTCACTGTGTCCACATCCAGTCCCACAGAAAATTCTACTGCCTCTGCTTTACAAACATGCCTGACTCTGTTTACTGCTCTCCATTAAGACAGACTATCTGAAGCTCTGTCTCTTGTCTTCTAGGCTTGCAACTAGTCTCTGGCTTCTGCTTTTGTCTCATTAGCCCTTTCTCCTAAGGCACTTCAGGAAATCCAAACCCAGCCTGGATCATTCCTCTCCAGAGCTTCTCATTGCCCACTTTGCTCATGTTCCTTAGTGGTCCAGGCATCCTTTCTGCTCCTGCGACAGACAGAGTGATTTCTTCTTTCAGCCTTTGTTTGTGTCAGATACCGCACATATGCTGGCTCTCTCGCTTTCTGTTCTATTTTGGTTAACAAGGTCTCAGCTGGAATGTCACCTCCTCAGACTCTTCAGAGAGGTTTTCTTGAACAGGATAACCCACTTTCCCAACCAGTCTGATATACTCCCACATGAAATATCTCCTTCATAGAATTTCCAGTGTTCAGTTACATTTTCATTCATTCCATTTCAAGTTATTATTGGCATATATAAGTTGTACAAAATGGACTTTATTATGGCATTTTCATACATATATAGTGTACTTTGATTATATCTACCACCATCACCCTCTTTGGTCCTCCTCCCCCTCTCACTAACTTCCTTCCACCTCCCAGCTAGCGCCCCTGCAACTTCCATGTCTTATTTACTTATTTATGTTGGTGATCAAAGGAGTTTAGTGGGAGGCGTGCACTGGAGTGTGGGAGCGAGGTTATTTATAGGAGCATGGGAACCTTACCAGTGGCAATCCCACTGCAGAACATTTCTTCCCCATCTCTAGGAACAATAAGTTGCCAATAGATCCTCAGGGAGGGGCGAAGTCTTATATCTTTCACTGTTATTTTAAATGTTTGTCTCTCTTAAGAGTTTATATTATCTTTTGTTCTTGTTTGTTTGTCTTTTTGCGGGGGACAGGGTGTTAGTATATGGTCCAGGTGAGCTTTGAACCCATGATTCTCCTGCCTCGGCCTCTCTAGGGCTGGGATTACAAACTTATTCTAGCACACTCCCTTCTGTGCTTCAATACTCAATTCCTAGCTCCAAGATTACTTGGCACACGATAAAATTTTATTTGAAATAACAAATGAAGCCAGGTGTGGTGGCCCACGCCTTTCATCCCAGCACTCCAGAGGCAGAGGTGGGAGAATCACTGTGAGTTCGAGGCCAGCCTGGGAGTACAGAGTGAGTGCTGGGTCAGCCTGCACTAGAGTGAGACCCTAGCTCGTAAAACATAAAACAAGCCGGGCATGGTGGAGCATGCCTTTCATGCTAACACTTGCGAGGCAGAGGTAGCAGAGGGAGGAGGATCACTGTGAGTTTGAGGCCACCCTGAGACTCCATAGTGAATTCCAGGTCAGCCTGGGCTAGAGTGAGACCCTACCTTGAAAACCAAAAACCAAAAAAAAAAAAAAAACAAAAAAAACCCAAAACAAACAAACAAAACAACAACAACAACAGCAAAAAACCCAAAAGAAAGAAAGAATGAAGCCATTTGTGCACACCTTTTATCCCAGCACTTGCTAGGCAGAGGTAAGAGGATTGCCGTGAGTTCAAGGCCACCCTAACAGTACATAGTGAATTCTAGGTCAGCCTGGGCTAGAGTGACACCCTACTTCAAACTCACCACCTTCCCCCCAAAAAAGAAAAAAAAATGAGTGAGTGAGTGAATGAATAAATGAGTGAGTAAATGAGCAAATAAGACTTAGAGGTAATAAGTAAATTGCCCAAGATCACAGAGCTTACAAGTAGCCAGGCCGCAAACCCAAACTGGTCCCCAAACCCATGTTTCCAGAATACCTCACTCTTGTCACACAAAGGCATGTAAAATATTTATACTAACATTACCCAATTTGTTCCTTATTGTAAGATACAGTCTTAGCTCTGTTTTGTGAGAATTAAGGCTCAGGAATGTTGAGCAATTTACCCAAGATCATTAACCAGAGCAATAAGATATGTAAGTAGTAAATCAGGAATTTTATTTTCCAGGAAGTATGCTATGCTTTTCTCTGAGGTATGTATTCTCATGCTGATAACCAAGTGAATTTTACACATTATGGCTCATTGGGGACATTTGTCAGAAAGTCAAAGTGGGAGCTAGGAGCACATTGAATGTATAAACAAATGGTGGGCTGGAGAGATGGCTTAGCGGTTAAGCGCTTGCCTATGAAGCCTAAGGACCCCGGTTCGAGGCTCGGTTCCCCAGGTCCCACGTTAGCCAGATGCACAAGGGGGCGCACGCGTCTGGAGTTCATTTGCAGAGGCTGGAAGCCCTGGCGCGCCCATTCTCTCTCTCTCCCTCTATCTGTCTTTCTCTCTGTGTCTGTCGCTCTCAAATAAAATAAATAAAATTTTAAAAAAATGGTGCCGAGAGGACAAAGATGTGGGATCCTGTGTCCTGTGACCTCTCCTCTGGGTTTTCACAAGTATCTCCAATCACACCAAGAAGAGAAAAAGGTTTGAGGGGACTTGGAAGGCCTTACGGGACTTTGCTGTCTTGTAGATGGGTTATTTTGGATTGACTTGGGCATGTTCTCAGGTGGGCATCTCTCTTCTTCTGCAGGTTTAGCCTTCTTGCCTGCCAGCGTGTCCTACCTCATTGGCACCAATCTCTTTGGTGTGTTGGCCAACAAGATGGGTCGGTATGTAGCCTGGGAAGCTGGAGAAATGATTGGAATGTAAAATGGGAGTGCCCTTTGAGCTTGTCCTTACATTGGGGATAGCTTCTCCAAATGTTTAGATAAGCACATGGTGATAAGTCCCAGTCCTTGGGAGACAGCGGTGGGAGGATCCCTGAGAGTTGGAGAAAAAATTGCCCCTCGAGGAGCTGGGGAGCTTTCTCAGTGGGTAAATTGCTTGCTGCAAATTCATGAGGACCTGAGTTTAGAACCCCAACACTTATGTAAAAACTGGGCATGGAAGCCAGGCATGGTGGTGCACACCTTTAATCCCAGCACTTGGGAGGCAGAGGTAGAAGAATCACTGTGAGTTAGAGGCCACCCTGAGATTAAATTGTGAATTCCAGGTTAGCCTGGACTACAGTGAAAGCCTACCTCAAAAAACAAACAAGAAAAAAAGAAGAAAAGAAAAGAAAACTAGGCATGGAGGCATAGCCTCTAAACCCCCAATGCTGGGGAGGCACAGAGAGGAGGATCCTGAGGCTTGTTAACTAACTAGTGCAGCTGAATTGGTGAGCTCCAGGTTCAGCGAGAGGCCCTGTCTCAAAGAAGAGAGTAGAGAATGATTAAGAGTTACCTTGAGAGCCGGGCATGGTAGTGCACACCTTGAGTCCCAGCACTTGGGAGGCAGAGGTAGGAGGATCACCATGAGTTCAAGGCTACCCTGAGACTCTATAGTGAAATCCAGGTCAGCCTGGGCTAGAGTGAAACCCTACCTTGAAAAGCAAACAAAACAACAACAATAAAAAATGTGACATTGAGGGCTGGAAAGATGGCTTAGTAGTTAAGGCACTTGTCTGCAAAGCCTAAGGACACAAATTCAACTCTCCAGGTACCACATAAGCCAGATGCACCAGGGGACACAAGTGTGCAAGGTCATACATGCACATAAGATGGCATGTGTGTCTAGTTTGATTTTAGTGGCTGGAGGCCCTGGCGTGCCAATTCTCTCTGTCTGACAAAAAAAATTTTTTTTATTAAATTGTATAAACTGCTAAAACAGAGTTGGGTATGGTGGTGCATGCCTTTGATCCTAGCCCATGGGAAGCAGAGTAGGAGGATTGCTGAGAGTTCAAGGCCACTCTGAGACTACATAGTGAATTCCAGGTCAGCCTGGGCCAGAGTGAAGCCCTACCTCAGGGGAGTGGGGAACTGTTAAAAACCGTGACGTTGACCTATACATGCATCCACACATACAAATACACCTACACATGCATACCACACTCACATCATAAAAAGTTAAAAAGTTTATTTAAAGAGAGAAAACAGAAACCTGCCCACTGGGAGGCTGGTGGCTTGTGAGGTAAGCATAGGGAAGCAAAGGGCCTGAGCTGAGTGCTGGGAAGCACAGTGGGTAGCTAGGGACAGCAGCTCCTTTCCAGCCGAAGAGATGACGTAACCCGGACAGCCAACAGCTGCGAGAACGAAGCAAACCGGGTTCCACAGACCCCGTGGGAATTCTAGATAGCGGGTGCACAGCAATAGCCAAAAGCGTCAGGCGCCAAGAGGTTTGAGTCCAAATTCTGTTTCCCTGCCACAGTGAAACAGCTACAGCCTTAATTTTAGCACTGTAGCTCAGCCTAAGTCTGAAAGCACTGCCATAGAAAATGATACAGGAGGAGGAATGGGATACTTCTGGGCGTTTTAGGAGATGGATGTCTAAGAGCAAACGTGATGAGTCGGTAGGAGATGGACTGAACCAGGAGGGAACGATGATCCAAGGTACGGACAGCCCCACGGGCTGAGTGCTGCAGAAGTAGACCCCTCTTCCAAGAGGCGAGAGCACACGCCACGGCACCGCCTGTGACTCTGCTGTGGAAAGAGACGACGTCCGAGAGAAGAGAGGGGCGACAAAAGGATCGGATCAGGCCTGGGTTCAAACCGATCCTCCTTCCTCCCCCTGTCCTCTAAGGGCTGCTGGGATTAGGGTGGCAGGCGGCGGCGGAGCCTCCCCCGGCTGTGTGACGGTGGCTTTTTCCTTGCAGGTGGCTGTGCTCCCTGGTTGGCATGGTGGTAGTCGGGAGCAGCTTGCTCTGTGTAAGTGGAAGTCTCGGCCGGGAAAGGAGGAGCTCCAGATGTCTAAAGAGCACTTTTGCTAAAAGTAACAGAGGGCTCACTTGGCAAAGGGAATCAATAGCGCACTTCTAGTGTGTAGGAATTGGGACTGAGGAAGATGCCACCAACCGAACTGGCATCCCATTGAAAGGGGGCAGTGGGTGTGGCAATTTATAGGGGAAAAAGGCTTTTTGTTTTGTTTTGTTTTTGTTTTTCAAGGTAAGGCCTCAGTCTAGCTCTGGCTGACTTGGAATTCACTATGTAGTCTCAGGGTAGCCTCGAACTCATGGCGATCCTCCTACCTCTTGCCTCCCGAGTGCTGGAACTAAAGGTGTGCGCCACCACACCCGGCTGAGAAAAGGGTTTATTTTGGCTTACAGACTCGAGGGGCAGCTCTATGAAGGCAGAGGAAAATGTAGCATGAGCAGAGGCTGGACATCACCTCCTGGCCCACATCCAGTGGACCACAGTCGCAGGAGAGTGTGTCAAAACCCTGGCAAGGGGATGCTGGCTGTGACACCCATAAACTCACCCCCAACAGTACACCACCTCCAAGGGGCTCCAGTTTCCAAATTGCTACCAGCTGGGGAGCTGGCATTCAGAACACAGAAGTTTATGGGAGACATCCGAATCAAGCCCCCACAGGTGGCACACATCTGTGGTCCAAGCACTGGGGTGGAGACAGGTGGATCCCTGGGGTTGCTGCCTGACAAATGTGGCTGAGTTGGTGCGCTGCAGAGAGATGGCTCACCGACCCAGGCGTGATTCCCCAGTGCCCACGTGCGCGAAGCGGCACGAGTGTCTGGAGTTCGTTTGCAGTGGCTAGAGGCCCTGCCGCCCCATTCTCAACCTCTCTTCTATCTCTACTTGCAAATAAGTAGAAACGTTTAAAAAAAAAAAAACCTATGGGAGAGGTAGATGGTGACCTCTGACCTCCACACACACCCGCACACACATATGCACCCATTCACATAGAAACACAACCCTCCCCCAAGTGCACATACCAAAAATTAAAAAAAACAGGGGGAGAGGAGACTGGGGGAGAGCATTTGCCTAGCATACACGAGGCCTTAGGTTCAACTCTCAGAAGAAATGCGTAAAGAAAACCTTGCCTGACGTCAACAGTGAAGAGAGAGGTGATCTGATCCAGCGGTAAATGAGGGGGCAGCAGTGTTTGTTTGGGTGGAAAGTGGAGGACAATGAGAGGTAGTCGGTGAGTGGCAAAGGCCTGTTGTCGTGGCATAATGACGATGTAAGTCAGAGGTTCAAGGCTGACCTGGCTGCTTCTTAGCTCGCTAACTTAACAGGGCATTAAGCCCGACAAGCCTAATGCATGGGGTAAAGGCACCCTCCGTGCGCAGACCCGGCCCCTCCTCGCCCCGTGGAGTGTTAATGAACTTCTGCTCCCGCCCCTGGCAGGTGCCTCTGGCTCACAGTATTCTCGGTCTCATCGGCCCCCATGCAGGCCTCGGCTTTGCCATAGGTAAGCGGGACCCACGCCGCCGTCACGGTGCCTTTGCACGTTTGCTTTGGGTCACGTGCTTTTTCTCCCATCGGAAGAGGGAGGTGGAAAGGCGGAGCCTGCGGCCCCATCTGCTGGGGCTGAGCGAGGGCAGCAGCCGAGGGAAGAGGCCAAACCCGGGCAGCGAGGGTGGCACGCAGCGGTGGCTGGAGCTAGCTCACCCACGGCGTCCCGCGTGTTCTGGCCACAGGCATGGTGGATTCCTCTCTGATGCCCATCATGGGACACTTGGTGGACCTGCGCCACACTTCCGTCTACGGGAGCGTCTACGCCATTGCTGATGTGGCTTTTTGCATGGGTTTTGCCATCGGTATGTTGGTGGGGGTGGATGGGAGCACTCCGGAGGTCCAAGTGTCGGGGTCTCTCCTAGCCACTGTGGCCTGTGTGGTCACTGTGTGACCTGGGGCGGAGCCAGCAGGCTGGTTAGATTATTTCACGGTCTGCAGCTATTTGACACAGCCTCTGGGGTCATCTGCTGTCTTCCTGGTGGTTTTACGGGTGAAGGAGACTCAGTAAACTCTTGGAGTTTGATCTGTCTTTCACAGGCCCATCCGCTGGGGGTGCTGTCGTGCGGGCCGTTGGCTTCCCTTGGCTCATGGTCATCATCGGAGTCACCAACATTGTCTATGCTCCTCTCTGCTGCTTCCTGCGGAGCCCTCCAGCCAAGGAGGAGAAGCTTGTGAGTGCTGAAAAAAGAAACACAATCAACAGCCACACGTGCCCTTTCTCCCAAGGGTCTCCTTTCCTTCATCTCGTGGTCACATCTCTGCTCTGTCCCCTTCCATTTGATCCTTCCCTCCTGCCCTTCCCCAAGTAGCCAGTTCCCTAATCTGGGTGTCCAGAGGAACCTCAGGAATACCTGTAATCCCAGGGTTTAGGGGTTTAGGAGATTATCGCCAGACACCTGGAGAGTTCATGGCCAGCCCAGGCTGTAAGAGACCATTTCTGAAAACAAAACCACAGGACCTAGAATGGCCTGTGAGGGAGGGACCATCTAGATTAGGGTAGTCTCTGGGTATGCTTGTGAGGGATTATCTACATTATGTTAATTGAGGTGGGAAGACCCACCTTAACTGTGGTTGTATAAAATGAAGTGTTTTCCAGGTGTGGAGGTACATTCCTTTTATCCCAGAGGTAGGAGGATCACAGTGAGTTAGAGGCCACTGTGAGACTACATAGTAAATTGCAGGTCAGCCTGGGTTAGAGTGAGATCCTACTTAAATAAAATAAAATAAAATAAAATAAAATAAAATAAAATAAAATAAAATTAAATTAAATTAAATTAAATTAAATTAAATTAAATTAAAATTAAAAAATGAAGTGCCAACTGGGCACCGGCATTCATTGTTTCCTCACTGTGGACAAAGCATGGCCAGATCCCTCAAGCTCCTGTCACCATGCCCCTGCCTCATGATGGGCTGTCACCTGGAATTATAAAGCTGGAATAAACCCTTCCTCCCTTTCCTGATGTTTGTCTGAGCAAGGAGAGGTAATTAATTCGCTCGCTAAGAGTTGGAGATAGGGGGCCATCTAAGGCTCCCTGTAGTTAGTGTAGTTACACGCAAGGCATGGACGGCTTACTGTTCTCTCTTCCGTAAATGGGGAGACTCCCACTGGGCACATTCATTCATTCATCCATTCATTCACTTGGTCATTCTTTTGAGTCTGCTGTTATCCTTATCAGGCCACTCTGACTGTAAAACAGAAAAGAAAAGAAATCCGTATCACACGATTTACTTTCCTGTTCTTGCAGCACAAGCAGCAGGGCTTCAGGATGGACAGAGGCTGTTAGAGGAGCAGGACAGAGAGATGTGACAGAGGGGGTGTCCGTTTCAGCCAACGTCCTGCTCTGCTTTACACCCTTTGGTGTCAGGATTAGTTTATCCTAAGTGAGGTTGATATGCCTAGGTACCTTAGGAGGCTTATGTGCATAAATGAAGCAGGAAGAAGGGCTATACATGCTTCTTAAAAAAAAAAAAAATTATTAGCCGGGCGTGGTGGCGCACGCCTTTAATCCCAGTACTCGGGAGGCAGAGGTAGGAGGATCGCTGAGAGTTCGAGGCCACCCTGAGAATACATAGTGAATTCCAGGTCAGCCTGAGCCAGAATGAGACCTTACCTTGAAAAAACAAAACAAAACTATATATATACACACATACACACACACACACACACACACACACACACACACACACATATATATATATTTACAAGGAGGGAAAGGAGAGAGGAGAATGGTTGCTCTAGGGCCTTCTGCCACTGTAAACAAATTCCAGATGCATGCACCACTTGTGTATCTGTCTTTACATGGGTACCGAGGAATCAAACCCAGGCTGTCAGGCTTTGCAAGCAGCGCCTTGAACCACTGAGCTATCTCTCCGGCCCTGTACTTTCCATGAGTTTTTCTTAAGCAACACTAAGCTACTAAGCTTGCAAGTGCTAGTGGGGGAGGGGTCCCCAAAGGAGATGAACAAAGAGATGTAGTCATATCTCGTCTTGCCTCTTGCTGCAGGCTATTCTGAGCCACGAGTGTCCCATGGAGACCCGGATGTACGCAGCCCAGAAACCGTCCCAGGAGTTTCCCTTGGGGGAGAACAGTGACGAAGAGCCTGACAGTGAGGAGTGGCCACAGTAGGTGGTCCCCGAGCCCCGTTCCAGGTGCATCTACTAGGCTTCGACTTCAGGGACCGCGAGATTCCCCCGGGCACCAGATCGCCATGGCTTCTCCATGGCTCAACTTTCCTTTCCCCTGGGAATCACCAGCCCTCCCTTCCTATGGGCCGGGCCGTGCCCGGAGACTTTACTCACCTGTGTAATCCCATAGCTCTCTCTCTGCAGGTGGCCCGGCTTTTGTGGGAGGACAGTGAGGCTGAATAAACTTGAGCTGTGACTCAGCCCCTGGAGGCGGTCATGAGCAGCGCGCCCCTGAAAGCAGATGAGCAAATGGCAAGTCTGGTTTTCTCCGCTCGCTGATGCTCCCTGGCACAGGCCCAATATAGGCGAGCTTTGCACCCTTCTCTGTGATGGCCACTTCCTGCAGTTCTCCTAGCTCGGCGGAGCCGGTACCAACACAGAATTACTTTTTTTTTGTTTTAAGTATTCACCAAGTGCCAGAAGAGTTGGAAATAATATTGTCTTTCTTTTTTAAAAAAACATTTTGTTTATATGTTTTATTTATTTATTTGAGACAGAGAGAGTGAGAATGAGAATGGGCACGCCAGGGCCTCCAGCCACTGCAAATGAACTCCAGACACATGTGCCTCCATGTGCATCTGGCTTGCATGGGTCCTAGAGAATTGAACCTGGGTCCTTAGGCTTCGCAGGCAAATGCCTTAGCCACTAAGCCATCTCTCCAGCCCTGCTTATTTCTTTTCAATAAAGTTATAGCTCTTTACCGTCAGTGAAGAGGACTTTCCTGGTTGTTCATCATCCAATGGAAGGAAATGAGTAGGTTTCCTATGCTTGACCGACATAGGTCATCATGGTACATATATATATATCTTTCCTGAGCCTCTTAAACTCTTATAAATAAAAGTAGTTGAAGGACAGAAGAACCATTCTATTAGACTTAAGAGTTCATTAGTATGAAGGGAGGAGAAACTGCCTTGAGATCTCTCCTAGTATGTATTTCCTAATACGTGAAGTATAATGAGGCATTGTTCGTACCTGTTAATGAATAAGTCATTACCTCATTCTTGGTACACCAGATGCTGTTGTGTCCACACAGGAGTATGCATGGGCAAATACAATGGGTGCTATAAATGCCATGAACTTTAAAAAAATATTTTATTTATTTATTTATTAGAGAGAAAGGGGCAGAGAGAGAGAGAGAGAGAGAGAGAGAGAGAGGGAGGGAGGGAGAGAGAGAGACAGAATGGGCATGCCAGGGCCTCTAGCCACTACAAATGAACTCCAGACACATGTGCCCCTTTGTGCATCTGGCTTATGTGGGTCCTGGAGAATTGAACTGGGATCCTTTGGCTTTGCAGGCAAATGCCTTAACTGTCAAGCCATCTCTCCAGCCCATATCATCACTTTTTGATGCATTTTTGAAATAGTGATAAGATCTCAAAGAGATGGGAAACAGGACACTCTATGTAGCTCCCATTTATTTAGGCAAATAGGCTACACAGCATGAGCTCCTCAAGTTAGCACATGTTGTGTGATCATGCTCAGGTCGGGTAGGGGTGGTGGCAGAGATGGAGATGAAGAGATGATGGGGAGACCCACCAGAGGGAGCCTGTGTGGGTGTACCAGTGTCAGACAGGGGTGCTCAGCCTTCACCCAGAATGACACCTGGCTTTGATTACTGCATCCATCTGTAGTAGTTTGATGGGTTTGGGACAACCGTCTCACTAGACTACATTTGGGCAGAACCAACCAATGAGCCCTTCTTACCTGGACAGCGAATACCTAATCTGTGGATATGTTTTTAGAGGTTTGGCCTTAACCAGATTCCCCCAACTTACAAAATCTAGTGGATTTAGTCCAAATGGCATATCTCTCTGATTTTGAAGCATCCCAAAGGTAGCAGAAAATGACTTTCCTGGATGTCTCAGCAATAACTACCAACACAGGCTGAGAGAGTGTCCACTGGAGCTCCAGAGCCAGAGTGAGGCAGGGGAGGGCCAGAGTCCCGTGTGGGGGGCTTACAATAAAGCTCGGGTTTGTTATAGAAAGTGTTAAAATGCTTTTCAAACCGAAGGAAGAATTTGTCCTAAGAGAAAACATCCATGACTTGTGTTCACATGGTTTGGATCACATACAAAGAAGCAGATAACAGCAAGCCAGTGAATGTGATTTCTGAAGACTTTCAAATGCTCTTGACAAGCACCAACCCCAGACTCTATGAAGCAAAGCTACAGATCAGAAGTGGAGGAAGGGCCGTAAGTACAGACTGTGCATATATGAGCATGGAGTGTCCTGGGCCAGAGAGATGGTTCAGTGGGTTGAATGCCTGCTACCCAAGAATGAGGACCTGAATTTGGACTTCCAACACTCACATAAAAGGGTAGGTGTGGTGCCACATGACTATAATCTCAGCACTGGAGACACACAGAGAGAGGAGATCCTCAAAGCTTGCTGGCTACCTTGCCTAGCAGGATTGGTAAGCTCTGGGTTCAGTGAGAGACCTGGTCTCACAAAACTAAGGTGAAGAGGTGAGAGAAGAAGTCGGCCCCTGTCCTACACATGTGGACACATACGTACATGTGCCACATGCACACAAACATGCATATATTCATGTGCACACACATAAAAGAAGGATCCAGCCAAGATGGAAACTAGTGTTAGTCTTTATTAGTGAAGAAGAGAAGGCATTTCATTCTGAAAATGAAGATACCAACCCATTAAGAATGGCCCTCCGGGGCTGGAGGGATGGCTTAATGGTTAAGACACTTGCCTGCAAAGCCAAAGGACCCAGGTTCAATTCCTCAGGACCCACATAAGCCAGATATACAAAGGGGCACATCATCTGGAGTTCATTTGCAGTGGCTAGAGGTCCTGGTATGCCCATTCTCTACCTCCTCTTTCTTGCTCCTTGCAAATAAATAAATTAAATTTAAATTAAAAAAAAAAAAACAGGCCTCAATGCTGGGAATGGTGGCACATGCCTTTAATCCCAGCACTTGGGAGGCAGAGGTAGGAGGATTGCTGTGACTTTGAGGCCACCCGGAGACTACACAGAGAATTCCAGGTCAGCCTGGGCTAGAGTGAGACCCTACCTCGATAAAGCAAAACCAAAACAAAACAAGAATGGGCCTCAAGACGTTTCCCATAAAACCAGTAGCTCTTCCAAACAGCAGGTGACTCACCCTGTGTGAGAGCTGAATATGGACATTTTCTCTTCACAAAAGAAAAGCAATGCAAAGAACTTCCAGTGACAATGTGCCAAAGAAGGCAAAAGAACTTCACAAAGCCAGAAAGATATGAGACATGTTCCTCACATTGCTGAAAATGAGTCAGAAGACAGGTTCATTCCCAAGTACAAAAGCAGGGAGCTTCCATGGCTAGGGAGTGGGTGCTGACTACCCAGGAGCTGGAGAAATCCAGAGAAGATGCATGGGATGATGAGGGACCAAGTCCAAGCAGATATGACTAACATGGCTAAGATAAGCATTTTTAAATATTTTATTTATTTATTTGAGAGACAGGCAGATAGGGAGAGAGAGAATGGGCATGCCAGGGCCCCCAGCCACTGCAAACAAATTCCAGACACATGTACCACCTTGTGTATCTGGCCTATGTGGGTCCTGGGGAATTGATCCCAGGTCCTTTGGCTTTGCAGACAAGTGCCTTAACCACTAACCATCTCTCCAGTCTAAGATAAGCATGTTTTTACAAGGTAGGGTCTTGCTTTTAGTCCAGGCTGACCTGAAATTCACTATGTAGTCTCAGGGTGGCTTCAAACTCACAGGGATCCTCCTACCTGTGCCTCCAAAGTGCTTGGGATTAAAGGTGTGTGACACCACACCTAGCTTAAGCTAAGCATTTTAACTTTGGTGTTTAAGCTATTTTGCTGAACAGTGTCAAATCTCAGCATACCAGTCTCTGATTAACATGGCTGACACCTTTCAGAAAGACCTAGTCATGGGCTGGAGAGATGGCTTAGCAGTTAAGGTGCTTGCCTGCAAAGCTTACGGACCCAAGTTCAATTCCCCAATACCCATGTAAGCCAGATGCATAAGGTGGCACACGCATCTGGAGTTTGTTTACAGTGGCTAGAGGCCCTGGTACACCCATTCTCTCTCTATATATGCCTCTCTCTCCTACTCTTTCTCTCTCAAATAAATAAATAAAGAATTTTTTTTTTTTTTAAAGAGAGTTAGAGAGATGTTGTAAATGTGTTTGCCTGTGAAGCCTAAGAACTCATGTTCAAATCTCTAGGTCCCACGTAGCCAGATGCAGTGATGCAAGAGCGCAATGTCACACATGCACACAAGAGGGCGCACGTGTCTGGAGTTCATTCACAGTAGGCTGAAGGTCCTGGTGTGCCCATTCTCTCTCCCTCTTTCTCTCTCTCAAAAATTAAAATAAGCTGGGTGTAGTGGTGCACACCTTTTATCTCGGCACTTGGGAGGCAGAGGTTGGAGGATCACCATGAATTGAAGGCCACCCTGAGACTACATAGTGAATTCTAAGTCAGCCTGGGCTAGAGCGAGACCGTAAGTAAGTAAACAAATAAAAAATTAAAAAGAGAAAGAAAAACCTAGTCTTGATGGTGGCCTCAGAGCCTGAGGACACTGCCATCGGAGGACAGCCCTACCTCCCTAGTGTATGGAGACTACGGTGACTGTTGTAGAGTATTACCTTCCATTGTGTTGTCTCACTTACGAATTATTATTCCGAGATAAAGCTGGAGCTGAGCAGTGTGAATGTTCTAGAGGGCTGCACTCTTTTCCTGGAGCTAGCTCTGTCATGCTTGCCTCTAAGGGTGACATGAAGAGAGGGCAATGGAGCCTGTTCACATAGCACTCCAGCTAGCCGTGGTGATAGCACCAGTGACCTGTGGGTATTTGCCAGCCTGCGCTGTGCAGGCTGAGCGTCGAGGGCCGAGCATCAGGACCCACGTGGGCCTCGTAGCTCGGCCTTCCTGATTCATCGTATAATCTCATGTGCAGGAAGAGGACGTTCTCTGGATCAAGGGAGGAGCATGCCCACGGCACACCCCAGGAGTGCTTGCGGGAGCCTTAACAGAGGCATGGCTGTGAGGCACAGGGAGGCAGGGGTAAGGTTTGACCGCGGAATGTCCCCTGTAGGCTCATGTGCTCAGTCTCTAGTGGGCGGTAGTGTTTTAGGAGGTTCTGGACACTTTGCAAAGTGGACCCTGGGTGGAGCATGTAGTGGACTGTCATCTTATGGTGGACAGGAAGCAGAGAACAGCAAGAAGAGGTCAGGATAAGATGGCCCCTTCCAACACGTCCCCCCACCCCAGTGACCCAGTTCCTCCATCCAGCCCCATGTTTTCACATGTTTATTAGCACGCATTATAATGAGTCGCACTGTTATGGCACTTTCAGTATGTGTGTAATGTATTTTGAACACACTCGCCTCCCATTACTGTTTTGTATTCCTCCCACTCTCAACACTCCCCAACGCCAGGTAGTTCTCCTTCTAATTTCATGTCTTTCGTTTTTAGAAAGAATATTTTTCTGTACAGCTGCCCAATGAGCTCTTTTAAATTTTAATTTAATTTTTTTTTTTTTTGCCTCAGCCACTGAAATGGCACTCCAGATGCTTGCCCCTCCTAGTGGGCATGTGTGCAGCCTTGCGCATCTGGCTTATGTGGGATCTGAAGAGTCAAACATGGGTCCTTTGGGCTTTGTAGAGAAGCACCTTAACTGCCAAGCCATCTCTCCAGCCCAAGCTTGTTTTTTTTAGGTTAAGTATTATTTGACAAACTATTCAAAGAGCTCAAAAAAAAATACAATAAAGTTACAGTAAGCTAAAATTACTTTATTACTAAAACTAATTTTTTTTTCCTTTTTTTTTTTCGAGGTAGGGTCTCACTCTGGCTCAGGCTGACCTGGAATTCACTATGTAGTCTCAGGGTGGCCTTGAACTCTCAGCGATCCTCCTACCTCTGCCTCCCGAGTGCTGGGATTAAAGGCGTGCGCCACCACACCCGGCTCTTTTTGTTTTTTGAGGTAAGGTCTCACTCTGGCTCAGGCTAACCTGGAATTCACTATGTAGTCTCAGGGTGGCTTGGAACTCACAGCGATCCTCCTACCTCTGTCTCCCCAGTGCTAGGATTAAAGGCGTGCGCTACCACACCCAGCTAAAAATCATTTTTTAAATAATGTACCATCATTTAAGCATCCATTGTTTATAAATCTGTACAGGTAGGTAATGTAGGTAATGTCCTAGACCGCGACATTCCCTCTGTGACTCACCAGGGCAACTTCCAGTTCTGCAAGCTCTTTATGTAATGCCCTGTGTGGGTGTGTCGTTGTGCATCTGTCATACCGTCTCTTTATTGTACCTTTTCTATATGTGGGTATGCTTAGACACATAAATACTTAACCATTGTGTTATAATTGCCTGTATTGTATTGTAATTGTTGAATATTCAGTTACACTAACATGCAGCCCAGGCTTGTGTCCTGGGA
The DNA here is from genome assembly GCF_020740685.1 of Jaculus jaculus. Classification (NCBI taxonomy): domain Eukaryota; kingdom Metazoa; phylum Chordata; class Mammalia; order Rodentia; family Dipodidae; genus Jaculus; species Jaculus jaculus. Next base: position 9,818,744 of record NC_059113.1, on the reverse strand, counting down.
GCTGTGCCAGGTAACCTAGGCGGGTAATGTGCTATACTGCGTGCTCCCCTTCCCCCACCGAGGTAGGGTCTCACTCTAGCCCAGGCCGACCTGGAATTCGCTATGTAGTCTCAGGGTGGCCTTGAACTCATGGCGATCCTCCTACCTCTGCCTCCCGAGTGCTGGGATTAAAGGTGTGTGCCACCACGTCCAGCCCTAAATTTGTATGATAGGCAAGTGTTCTTCCACTGAGCTATATCCCCAGTGCTTTATTAAACTTCTTTTTTTGGGGGGGTGGGGTGCTAGAGAGATGGCTTAGCAGTTAAGGTGTTTGCCTGCAAAGCTAAAGGACCTAGGCTCTATCCTCCAGTACCCAAGTAAGTCAGATGCACAAGAAGGTACATGCCTCTGGGGTTCGTTTGCAGTGGCTAGAGGCCCTGGTGTGCCCATTCTCTCTCTGTCTCCTCTCTCTCTGTTTGCAAATAAATAAATAAATAAAATTTTTAAAAGAACAAAACTTTTTTTTCCTTGTTTTGTTTTTTAAGGTAGGGTCTCACTCTAGCCTAGGCTGACCTGAAATTCACTCTGTATTCTCGGGGTGGCCTCCAACTCACAGCAATCCTCCTACCTCTGCCTCCCAAGTTCTGGGATTAAAGGCGTATGCCACCATGCTGGCAAAAAACCATTTTTTTTTTTTTTTTTAATGTAGAGTCTTGCTCTAGCCCAGAGCTGACCTGGAATTCACTATGTAGTCTCAGGCTGGCCTGGAACTCACAGAGCTCCTTCTACTTCAGCTTCCTGAGTGCTTGGATTGAAGGCGTACGCCACCACACTTGGCTTTTATTCAACTTTTTGAGACAGAGTTTCACCAGGTTGCCCACCTGACCTTGAATTCTGTAGTACAGGCAGGTCTCGAAGGTATAATCCTCCTTCCTCAGCCTCTTGCATAGCTGTACTAGAGACTGCACTGATGATACAGGTTAGGAACAAGGTCGCCTTTTTCCCCGATAGGTAGTTAGCTAGGAGCTGGTCCACAGAAACATGGATGCCACCTTGCCTGCTCTGTCAGGACTAGAACCTGAAAAGTTGGAGTTCACTGGTGGGTGTCTGCTCCGTCTTTATAGGGATCTAATCCCTACAGGACTCCAACCCTGCATCACTACCAGGCCTGGCTCCATCTAGGATTGAGCATAAATATGTGATGTTTACATAACCAGGAAAATGACCAGGGATGTATTTCTTTGAACAAATCCCCATGGTTAAACGGTGCATGGCTATAGTTAAGGGATCAGCGATACCGCCTGTATGACCAAGAAATGCAAAAGTGTTTGAGTTATCCTTCCTCCCTGTTGGGTCTTCTACTTTCACATTTTCTTTGTGCATCTGTGTGTATGCATGTTCACATGTGTGGGCTCATATGTGCATGCGTGTGTAATGTGGAATACAGGGGTAGATATTGAATGTCTTTCTCGATTGATCTCCAATATATATATATGTATGTATGTGGTTTTGCGAGGTAGGGACTCACTCTAGCTCAGGCTAACCTAAAATTCACTGTGTAGTCTCAGGATGGCCTAGAACTCATGGTGATCCTCCTACCTCTGCCTCTTGAGTACTGGGATTAAAGGTGTATGCCACCACGCCCGGCATTGCAGTGAAGTTTGCATTGCTGGTAGAAATCACCCAGCCAAGAGCAGCTTGTGGGGGGAAAAAAAATAGGCTTATTTTGGCTTACAGGCTCGAGGAGGAAACTTCATGATGGCAGGGAAAACGATAGCATGAGCAGAGGGTGGGCATCACCCCCGGGCCACCTAAGGTGGACAATAGCAACAGGAGAGTGTGCCAAACACTGGCGAGGAGACACCCGTTAGCCCGCCCCCAACAATAGGTGGCGGTAATTCCCAAATCTCCATCGGCTGGGAACCTAGCATTCAGAACACCTGAGTTTATGGGGGACACCTGAGTCAAATCACCACACCTGTGCATCTTTTGATATACGGTCTCTCAGATGAAACGAGAGCTTACCAATTCGTCTAGTCTAGCTAGCCTGCTTGCTCTGGAAATACCCTGTGCCAACCTCCTGAGTGCTGTGCCAGGGTTCTAGGTGGGTCGTCACAGCCTGCCAGCATTTACATGGGTGCTGGGGTTCCAAACTCAAGTTCTCACATTTTTGCAGCCAAGTTATTTACCCACGGAGCCATCTTCCAGCCAAGCCATCACAGTTTATCTATTATTCGTCATTATTTCAGAAATCTTCTTGATAATTTTTTTAAATTTGACTTTTTTTTATTGGTTTATCAAGGTAGGATTTCTCTCTTGCCCAGGCTGACCTGGAATTCACTATGTAGTTTCAGGGTGGCCTTGAATTCATGGTGATCCTCCTAATTCTGCCTCCAGAGTGCTGGGACTAAAGACGTGCACCGCCCCACCTGGCTGATTTGTCATCTTTTGACATAATATATTGTCCTGTAATGGAAAATGGGGCTTGAGGGTCGTTAGTGGCCCCTTCCCTGCCCTTCAACCTCCAGATATGGTTTAATAATGACTTTCTAAATTAACAACACTTATGTGCATGATTAAGGTCGAGGAAGAAACATTGCTCATAGATGAGCTTTTCTGTAATTACTCTTTCCTTCAGGGGCTGCCTTGTATCCCCCACCTGCTGTCCCTTGTGCTGGGTGGAGTCACAGTTCCCTGGCAGGAACTCCTCTCTGGTGGCTTCTGCCTCTGCCTGTGGTTTGCAGACACCCCGGGTGCTGGAACGGGCACTTAGAGAGGCTGTGGCTCGATGGCAGCTGACTCCCCTCCCTCCACCCATTTTCTCCTCCTCCTCTTCCTTCCCGACTCTCTCTCTTTCAAAACAATTGCCTTCGTGGGCTGGGCAGGTGGCTTGGTGGGTCAAGCGCTTGCAAACCTGCCTGGAGCCTATGTACAAAGCCAGAACTGCAGCTGTGTGCCCCTAACCCCGGTACCCGAGAGGCAGAGGCAGGGGGATCCTGAGCGCTTATCTGGCCAGCCAGCCTAGCCGAATTAGTGAGTTCTAGGCTCGGGGGAAGACCCTGTTTCAAAGAATAAGGCAGCGAGCGACTGAAGCGGACCCAACATGGGACACCTCCGGCTGTCCCTGCCTGTGCACATATAAACACGAGGACCTCCCCCGTAGTTGCCTGTGGCATCATTAATGTGCAGTCAATAATAATAATGTGTGGCTAATAATTAATAATGATGATGTAATAATTAATGCGTGGTTCATAAACTTGCACATGGGTGTAGCTACCACTCACTTCCAAGCCCTCCGAGAGCTCCCCTGAGTTCCTCCTCACTGAGAACCCCCCCCATGGGTACGGGCACCCCACTCCCCACCAGTGAACCTTGCCTACTTTTGAACCTGTCATGCATCTCTCTGGTGAGACTCCTTTCCTTTTCCAAACGAGGACCTTGTAACTGTCCACAGCTGCGTTTCTCAAGGGCAGTGCATGGTGACGCGGTTCTCCCACATGCCTCTTCATGTCCCCCTCTCCCCCGGTGAGGCCTCATGGCTTCTGTTTTGCAGATGAAAACCTGACTTTGAGACGTTAAAGCATCAGTTGAGCTCAGTCACAAGTCACAAAGCCAACAAAGCCTGTGGGTGTTTGACCTGTCCCCAAGCTCTTTCCTCTATACATCAGAATCTTGACACATACCTCCTACTCATGAACAATTCTTTTTTAGTTATTTTATTTTATTTTTATTTGAGAGAGAGGCAGTCAGAGAGAGAGAATGGGCACGCCGGGGCCTGCAGCCACTACTGGATGAACTCCAGACGCATGTGCTCCCTTGGGCATCTGACTTATACCAAGGTCCTTTGGCTTTGCAAAATGCCTTAATGGCTAAACCATCTCTCCAGCCCACGAACAATTCTTAATAAAGGGCTTAGATAAAAGGAGTTATTATCAAAGTTTGAGTGAGCTGTAGAAATCTTTCTTCATATTTTAAGAACCATGCCATGATATTGTCAGTTCATCTGGGAGGTCATTTGACTCAGGTGTTCCTCATAAGCCCATGTGTTCTGAATGCTAGGTTCCCAGCTGTTGGCAATTGGGGCATGGGGCTCCACCTGGAGGTGATGTATTGCTGGGGGGCAGGCTTATGGATGTTACAGCCCGCTCCCCCTTGCCAGTGTCTGGCACACTCCACTGTTGCTAGTGTCCATCTGACGTTGGTCAGGGGGTCATGCTCACTCATGCCATCTTTGCTCCCGCTGTCGTGGAGCTTCCCCTCGAGTCTGTAAGCCAAAACAAACCTTTTTTTCCCCCACAAGCTGCTCTTTGTCGGGTGTTTGTGCAGCAGCTTGAAACTAACTGTAACAATCTGCTTCTACTTTGCTTCTCGTTCCTCCAGAGTAGCTGCCCAGTTCTTCACACTTCGTTTGACCTCAGCTCAAGTGTTTAGAACCCACGTGTACAAGTAATGGTAATTCCTATTCTTTCCAGAAGAGGGCAGCAGAGCCTCACTCTAAATTTCTTAGATTTGGAACCAGGAAGACAAATGGATCTGTAGACCAGCATGATCCCTTTGATTTATTATTCAATAATTACTGTGGAGCTTCCACATGCTAACCAGGTTTAAGTAGAGCTTTCTTTCTTTCTTTCTTTCTTTCTTTCTTTCTTTCTTTCTTTCTTTCTTTCTTTCTTTCTTTCTTTTTTTTTCTTTTTAAAATTTTCACCATCTTATGTTTTGTGTGTACATGTGCTTACAATCAGTGAATTTTTGTTTTTGTTTCTTTGAAACAATGGCTTGCATGTAGCCCCCAAATGGCCTCCCATTTTCAGTCCGCCTTGCCCCACTTTCCACATGCTGGGATTCCAGAAAAGCACCATGGCTCTCAGCGCGTTCATTTTCTACGATAACCATGATGTACACCTTGGAAAGGGGCATCAAAAATCGCAAGTTTGGTCGAAAGCAGGTTTCAGTGTTTCACCTTGGATGCCCCAACAGCGTCCCAATCCCCGGAACCTGGGGATACAGTATCTCCCATGGCCCAGAGAACTCTGCAGGTGTGGCTAGGAGTTGATGAAAGCATTAGCCCGGGTTGTCTGTGGTAGGTCCAGTCTAGTCAATCCTGGCAGACGAGACTCTATCCCAGCTGAGTTGGGAGGACCAGAGATTCGGAAGATGGGCAGTGCTGTGAGTGATGGAATGTTGGAGGCCTCAGGAGCTGAAGCAAAGGACATGGGTCCGCCAGCACTTCCTGCTGTAGAAGACCAAACCCCTTCTACTCCACCGACTACCACAGTTTTAAAATTTTTATTTATTCATTTATTGTTGTTAGTGTTTGTTTTCTGAGGTAGAGTCTTGCTGTAGCCCAGGCTGTCCTGGAATTCAGTGTGGAGTCTCAGGCTGGCCTTGAATTCACAGTGATCCTCCACCATTGTTTTCAAGCCATTGAACTTGTATAGTTATTCAAGTAGCAATAGAAAATCAGTAGTTTCAAGAATAAATATATAGAGAAAAAATAAGGTTGAATCATGACGACTTTTTTTTTTTTTGGAGCTGTGGTCATGCTCTGCAGCTCAGGCTGGCCTGGAAGTCGGGGTTCTGTTGACTGCCCCCCAGTGCTGGCATCGCAGGCCTGGAGGCTTTCGAGGCGTCTCGGGTCATTCTACACGAATCCACCAGGAGGCGCCCTCACCACACCCTACAACGTGTTTCCTGTCCATGGAAATGAAGTGTGGGCAGTTTCAGAGTTTTTGTTTGGTTTTGTTTTTCCACAGAACACTGCTACTTGACGAAAATGCACAAGAAAAGCTTGTAAGTGGTGGTTATTGGGTTCGCTTTTCTGCCCCCCTTCTCAGTTTAGAATACACAGGTCATCCCAGGCCCTAAGCAGCTCTCTCAGAGCTGGGCTGCGGTTTGGTCACTGCCACCTCCTATCTCCCTGGCAACCCCAAAGCAGCTGCCCAGCGCTCAGACCACGAGCCAGATTCCTGCCAAATAAAACCCACCTGGCCCTGCCGTTTAAATCCATGCCATGATCCAGAAATGCTTCCAGGAGGAAGGTGGTGAGGTGTGTGGTGGGGGACACCTGGCCAGAGGAGATGTTTGGTAGGAAGTAGAGGCACCAGTGTGCTCCTGCTTGGAGGAGCGAAGACACCAGGAATGCCAGGTCGTTTGCCTAGACCTAACGAGGCCTTAGGGGCTGGAAGCTGTAGAATTCTTTTACATAGAGGCCTGGATGCCAATGCAGGGAGTTAAGACCTTAATTGACAATCGGCCTCCACATGTGTGAGTTCAGCACCCTCCACCGACAGCAGTGTGCTCTACTTAGCTGGCCTATGAGGGTGGGGTCGGCCCTAACACGTGGGGTGTCTTTTCCTTGTCCTTAACCCCTAAACAACACGGCATGAAGCCATTTACACTGCATGTGCAGTGTATTATCTAAGTGATCTAGAGCTGGATGGTTTTCACTGCACAGGGGGAGGTGTGTAGGGTACATATGAATATTTATTTATTTTGCTTTTGCTTTTTAATTATTTATTTTTGAGGTAGAGTTTTACACTAGCCCAGGCTGAGCTGGAATTCACTCTGTAGTCTCAGGGTGGCCTCAAACTCACGGTGATCCTCTTACCTCTGCCTCCCTAGTGTTGGGATTAAAGGTGTGCATCATCACGCCTCACTTATTTTATTTATTTAATTACTTTTAAACTTTTTATTGACAATCTATGTACATACAGACAATATCCCATGACCACAAACCCCTTCCACCATCTTCCCTTTCCCCTCCTGAATCCCTTCTTTCCAACTCGTCTCTCTTCTATTTTGACTTTCAAATATTACATAGGATAATATTACAAGGAGTTTGAATAAGCAATGCTAGAAAGTCTATTCCAGCAAAGAAGGGGATAAAGGGGGAATATTAAGTGCAGTGGGCTCCACTCCATTTTTCCAGAGTTGGAGCAAAGAGAAGGTTGTGAATGGCAGTGAAGGGCAGTTTGGGAGTTGATCCCTTCAGAAAGGGCAGAGAACGGAGCACTTTCTGGACAGAGGAGAGGTGGCCACTGAGTAGGAGAGAGAGAATCCAGACAAACACATCTGCAAACAAAACAAACAAAGAAGAGGCAATGCCACATGTTCCAGGCACTGCCCATGAGTTACTGAGGGAAAGCTTTCTGCCAGTGGCACCCCAGGATCCTGTGCAGTGGGCCATGGGCTCCCCCTGGTATGAAAGACCCCAGAGTTATTGTGTGACTCCAAATCAGGCCTCGTGTGAGGGTTTTGAGTCCTGAGAAAGGCTCGAGATTTGGTAGGAGACCTGGGCAGCGCTTTCCATCCTCCAGTGGTCACGGCAGGCAGGGGTGAGCATGTCTAAGTCTTAGCTTCCCTCCAGGGAGAGAGTGAGGGTGGTTACATGTGTGTGGTTAGGTTTATTGGCATGGGAAAGCCCTCCACCCACAACTGCCTCAGACATTGTAATCATACTGACAGGAATTGGAAATTCCCTAGGAATCTCTGCATGGAGAATGGAAAAGCCTGGTGTCACCCAGAAAGGGAATTTGTCTCCTGGAAAGAGGTTTCACACAGTCCTGACAACTTGCAGGGGAGACTGGAGCCCAGACAGTCATGACGGGCAATACCCACCTTGACCAGGGTTGCTTAGTTGTATATACTCCTTGCTCTCCATTTAAATATAAACCTCATGTAAGGACCCAGGTTCTATTCCCCAGGACCCATGTAAGCCAGATGCACAAGGTGGTGCATGTGTCTAGAGTTCCTTTGCAGTGGCTGGAGGCCCTGGTGTGCCCATTCTCTCTCTCTCTCTCATTCAACGACTCTTTTTTTTCTCTATCTCCCAAATGTGTAATACATGTTTAAAAAAACAGAGAGAGAGAGAGAGAGAGAGAGAAAGAGAAGAAAGGGGAAATACAGAGAGCTCCTGCCATATGGAAGGCAGGAGGGGGTAAGAACCTGCACGGAGTAGGGGTCTCCCCTGTCTCAGCCCACATAGGTTAAGATGGGCATGGGGCTTACCGGAGCAGGAACCTAGAAGTTAGCAAAAGTGGAAAGCCAAAGTGAGGCCTGCCCACCTGGTAAGGATCTATTTATAATCTTATTGTGATGGGCCTTGCCTTCAGGCCAAGGTGAACCTGAGAGGGAGCTGATTGTTCTGGGCTAAGGAAGAGGTCTGGAAACCTGAGTAGGAGGCAAGAAAGAAGAGAGAGAGAGAGAGAAACAGAGAGAAAACATTATTTGGATGAGACAGGATCAGGCACTGAATTCCAGTTCTGCAGGAACAGGCAGACAACATTACATCTTTTTGGTTTTCCCCTAACTGGACCTGACTAATCTAATCCCCCTCAAAGGCAAGGCTTGAACCTCAAAGATGTTGTTAGTAGCTGACAGGCAGCAGCAGAAGGCGGGACTCTCTGCTGCTCTTGGTGTGTGATCTCCAAGCTCCTCATGGTTCCTGGCCAGGCTCTGGACATGGAAGTTATTTTTGGAAGCTGGATGTGCTTAGAATCAATTTGGCTTTTCACTTAAGAGGCAAAGAAGTACATGGAGAAGCAATGAATATGAGCAGGCCTGGGTGACTCAAAACCCATCGAAGTGCTGAGAAGTGATAGTGGACCGTCCAGCATTAAGTGAGGTATCTCTATCACACCCTCCAAGGTTCAAGGACCACTGTAGAAGAGGTGGTGGAAAGCATGTAAGTGCAAATGAAGGGAAGGAGTGTTTTGCAATACTCTCTTCCAGATACAAAGTGGCCATGGTATTCATGATCTCTCAGTGGCTACACAAGACCTGCATAATCAAAGGGGAAAAATGGTGACATCAAAACAGCAGAGTGACTAGTATGAAAGAAGTGTTTCAGTGGAGGGTAAGTCAAAGAGGGAGAAAGGATATATGGAGGCTTGTCAATAAAAAGTTAAAAAAGTAAAATAAGCTTGGAAGAATCCCAGTGTTGGGCACAAGGTAGGGTAAACATGTGTCCATATCTGTTTTCCTGTGACTTGGAAGGCGACAGGTTCATCCTCATAGAATACCAAACACCTGTTGCCGTCCTGCTTGGTGGCTATGTATAGTATCTATCTATCTATCTATCTATCTATCTATCTATCTATCTATCTATATTAAAAAATGGATTTTGGAATATTAACTGAGGTGCTTTGATTGTTAAATGTCTCCCATAGCTTCACATGTCTGAATACCTAATCCCCGGTTGGCAGGGCTGGTTGGGAAGGTTGTGGAACCTTGGGGAGGTGGAGCCTTGCTAGAAGAAGTCTGTCACTGGGGAAGGCCTTGGGGCGAGGGGCGTAGCCCGGCCCTGCTTGCTGCACCCCGCTCACTCTTGCTACTTTGTCCCTGCTGGTGTGAAGATGTGGTGCTGGGCTTTCTGCTCCTGCCACACTTTTTCTGCCGTGAGGAACCTAAGACTGTAAGCTCAAATAAATCCTTTCCTTGCATACGCTGCTTCTAGAAGATCAGGTGTTTTGTCCAAGCAATGAGGCAGTGACTGATACATGGGGGTAAGTTATTCCTAGAGAGACTTCATACAGGGCCAGTCGCAGGCCAAGGAAGTGACTCTCCTAGGAAAACGCTCCGTGGGGCTTGTTGAGTTGGGCGTGTAGCTCTGACTCTCCAAACTTGGCCTCGACACCCGGAGCTTCCTGGTGACACTGTCTGGGAGGTCATTAAGTCGGCCTTGGCAGAGGCTGAGTAGAGCAAATATGAGTTAAGCCAAGTGAAAAGCTATGTGATTCCTTTATGGGGTGGTGGTTTGTTTTCCTTGAGGCATTTCTGGGCTCGGAGAAGTGGGTTGGGCTGCATGTTTGGTGGCTGAATTGTAGTGGCCACCAAGAAGCTGTGTCACACAGCCAAGGGTGTCTGCAGTAGACGTGTTCGGCCGGGGGCGGCACGCTGGCTGTGGGGCCGTCTTGTTGCGCTCCCACATCATTAAGTCCTTTGTGGCCATTGACTTCAGAGAATTTGCTCCAGCTTTATTCCTCTGGAACAAGTAAGATTTTTTCAGAAGTAAGCTAAAGAACTTGCATCATGAAGAACAAGCAGGCCGCAGTTTCCCTCCTCTTTCTTTTTCTGCCTGAGTCTGAGGAATATTTCACCACCAAGAAGTAGTAGGTTTTACCTTTTTTTTTTTTTTTTTTCATTGAGGCAGAGTCTCGCTCTAGCCCAGGCTGACCTGGAAGTCACTATGTAGTCTAAGGGTGGCCTTGAACTCACAGCGATCCTCCTACCTCTGCCTCCCAAGTGCCACGCCTGGCAGGTTTTACCTTTTTCAACTACCAATTCATTCTCCTGTTTATTTTTTTCCGTCCTGAGTTATATTTATTTTTGCACATAAAAAACGAGGACAATAGTATATATCGAAATGTCTTCAAATGTCCCAGGGAAAAGGTTTCTTACCATTAGGACACTTGAATCTTGTGGACCCTGAATCCTTTCCACATCCATTTGTATGGTAGAGTCAATTTATAGGTCTTACTAAGAAAGATCCAGAACTCTCCTCTCCCCCACACCCTGGAAGCAATGTCCTACCTACTTGAGAAGTGTAGTGTGGAAGAAGAGAGGGGAATGGAGAGGAAAAAGGGAGGGAGGAAGAGAGAGAGAAAGAATGAGATTGATTATTGATTGATTTGGTGTGCATTGAGACGAGGTAAACTTTAGGAGCATTGAGTTGTATCCCCACTTCCATGGTATGGACAGATGGTTGGCAAGGCCTTTGGGCAAGTCTCACCGAGAGGGAGCCATTGAGGGTGTAACCAGGGCAAAGGGGCTCATTTGGAAGGGGCACTAGAGGGGAGAACTGGAAAGTCATTGCAGAAGGTTTCAGCACTGTCTACACTGATCTCCATGTAGTGGGACTACTTTTAAGTTAGTGTCCTTAGAAATCTCAGAAACAGGGGTGGGAGAGATGGCTTAACGGCTAAGGCACTTGCCTGTAAAAATCTAATGGCCGGGGTTCGATTCCCCAGTACCCACATAGAGCCACATGCATCTGGAGTTTGTTTGCAGTGGCTGGAGGTCTTGGCATGCCTATATTGGCTTTGTAGGCAAGTTCCTAAATTGCTAAGCCATCTCTCTAGTTAAGTTCCACTTTGCGTCAAACAACTTTGTGTGAGATTCCAGAAACTGAACTTAATCAAGCCAAGATACTGAAGAGTTATATGTGCAGAATACTGTGCTAAACGTGGAAGGAATACAGACATTGGAAGGGGTCAGCAAGAGGCAGAAGTGCGAGAAAAGGCAACCCGCACAGAGCAGGAGAAAGGGGAAGGGAACGAGCAGAGATCAGAGGTTCCCATTGGCATCTGCGGCCTCCTCATGGGAGTTCACAAAGAAGCTTCTCTAACTGTGTCACCAGTGATCAAACTTTACTGATTGCTCTCCACAGGAAAATAGTGTGCAGTTGGGGACAGAAAATGCAGTGAGATCCTTTTCCCCATTGAGGACACCAGCCTCGCTGAGTTAGGTAACTGGTCTGATGATCTCAAATTTCCCTTCCTTCCTCCCTCCCTCCCTTCCTTCCTTCCTTCCTTCCTTCCTTCCTTCCTTCCTTCCTTCCTTCCTTCCTTCCTTCCTTCCTTCCTTCTTTGCTTCCTTGCTTCCTTGCTTCCTTCTTTCTTTCCTCCCTCCCTCCCTTCTTTCTTTCTTTGTTTTTGTTTGTTTACTGAGGCAGGGTCTCACTCTAGCTCAGGCTGACCTGGACTTCACTATGGCTTTGAACTCATGGCAATCCTCCTACCTCTGCCTCCCAAGCCCTGGGATTCAAGCCTTGTGGCACTGATGTTTATTTCTATCAGCTTCTGTTATCTCCATGCTTGGCCACTTAACATTTCTACTGGGAGGTGCCACAAGTTCTCAAAGCACCTGATTCAGTGGTTTGAATGTTGCAACTTGATTACCATGCTGAAGTATTGAGAATGAGATAAGGTGGGACCTTTTGCTGGGACATGAAGGCTCTGCCCTCCTGAATGGATTAGCCCATAGGGTAGCAAACTGATCTATTCATAGCCTAATGGGTTATGGCAGAGTGGCCCACTTATGAAAAGCTGGCTTTCTTTCATGCTTGCTCTGGTGTCCATATCAGGGCTCCAGGAAGACCCTGCTTAGAAGCCACAGCAAACCCAGTGCCATGCTCTTGGACTCCTGGAACCTGAAATACAGATACTCCCTTCCAGGGCTGGGGAGATGGCTCAGTGGGTAAAGTCCTTGCCTTGCAAGATCGAGGATCTGAGTTAGATCTCCAGGATACAGGTAAGATGCTGGGAGTGTCGGGGTTGGGGTGTGCTTGCAATCCCAGCCCCCAGACGTGGGGCAGAGAATGGAGGATCCTCAGAGCTGACTGGCTAACCAGTGTAGCCTAATCAATGAGCTCCAGGACAGTGAAAGACCCTGTCTCATGAGGTTATCCCCTAGCACCCCCCCAACATTTCTACATGTGCTCACCCACCTGCACTCACCCCCCAGATGTGCGTACCTGCAAAAAGAGAAGCCTACTTCCTTAAAAATTACCCCTTGCGTGACACTCTGTTCTGTCAATTGAAAGTGGACCAAGACACCAGTTCTTCCCTTGTCTGCTATTATTAGAACTGTTTATTAAACATTTCAGGGAAAGAGTCACCATCCTATGTTAGAGGGGAGGAATGGACTTTAACCTTCAGAATTTTTTTTTTTTTTTTTTCTGAGGTTGGGTTTCACTCTAGCCCAAGCTGACCTGGAATTCACTATGTAGTCTCCTCAGGGTGGCCTCGAACTCATGGTGATCCTCCTACCTCTGCCTCCCGAGTACTGGGATCAAAGGTGTGCACCACCACGCCCGGCTAATAGCCCTCAGAATTTTTAAAAATTTATTTTTGATATTTTCCCTTTCCCACAGAGTAGTAGGCATGCCATTAAAAGGATAAAGCTTTTGTAGAATGTGAAACGACTGGGGAGAACTTAGTTTGTAAAGGCGCACGACATGGTTGTAGTTAAAACACAACCTCTGCAGCCCAGGGAGGCGGAAAAAGTGCTTGTAGCTCAAGTCTAAGCACCCGAGCTTAGATTCTCAGACAGAACAAACTGGAAGCTATGGGAGGCTCCCATGATCCCAGCGTGCCGTGCCAAGAAGGTGAAACAGAATTTCCTAGAAGCACATAAACAGAGCTCACCACAGCACTGAGCGAAGAGAGGACCTGTCTCAAAATGACATGGAAGGCAAGAACCCACCAGAAAGGTTTCCCCAACCTCCATGGGCATACCGTGACGCGCATGCGCCTACACAACCACACACTCACACACTCCATAAATTAATTAACTAAGTGAATAAATAAAAAGCAAGTCAATAAATGCTTACAAAGAATACAATCTTTAAGATAAAAAGATCTCTCAAATTTACTTATTTATTAATATATATATATTTATTTATTTAAAGGAGAGAGAGAAAAAAAGAAAGGTAGAGAGAGAGAGAGAGCGAGAAAGCATGTCAGGGGCTCCAGCCACTGCAAACAAACTCCAGATGCATGTGCCACCTTGTGCATCTGGCTTATGTGGGTCCCGGGGAATTGAACCTAGGTCTTTAGGCTTCACAGGCAAGTGCACTAGGCAATTTCTCCAGCCTGAATTTATCTATTTATTTATTTTAAGCTCAGAGAGATTTTATTAGATTAAGGGAAGGCAAGAGAAGAGAATATGAAGAACTCCTGCCCAGGAGAAGACAGGCAGGGGTAAAGCCCCTATTTATTTATTTAATTTATTCATTTGACCTTTCCTTGTGGTACTGGGCATTGAACCCAGGACTCTTAACATTCTAGGCAAGCACTCTATCACTCAGTTACATCCCAACATCTTGGTTTTTATGTGACAGGGTTTGGTGACGTAGCCCAGGGTGACCTTGAACTCATGATCTCTCTGCCTCCCAAGTGTTGGGTTACTTACCTGCATCAAAGTGCCGATTTGAATACTAATACTAATGATAATCATAACTTATTATTTTTTCTTATTGATGAATTTATTTAATAATAATATTATTGTTAAGGCAAGGCCTCATGTAGCTCAGACTGGTCTCAAACTTCCTGTGTACTGACACTGACTGTGGATTCTTTATCTTCCTGCCTCCACTTCCCAAATGCTGGCATTACAGGAATGAATAACTCCACCTGCTTTTATGTAGTGCTGAGTATTGAACCCAAGCTTTCCTACATCCTGGGTGAGTTCTCTACCAACTGAATAACAACCCCATTATGGAAGTTGTCAATAAAATATATATAACTGTAGACAATATCCCATGGTAATGCCCTCCCTCCCCCCACTTTCCCCTTTGATACTCCACTCTCCATCATATCCCCTCCCCCTCTCAACCAGTCTCTCTTTTATTTTGATGTCATGATCTTTTCCTCCTCTTATGATGGTCTTGTGTAGGTAGTGTCAGGCTCTATGAGGCCATGGATATCCAGGCCATTTTGTGTCTGGAGGAGCACGTTGTAAGGAGTCCTACCCTTCCTTTGGTTCTTACATTCTTTCTGCCACCTCTTCCGCAGTGGACCCTGAGCCTTGGAAGGTGTGATAGAGATATATCAGTAATGAGCACTCCTCTGTCACTTCTTCTCAGCACCCCTTATAATTTTTATAATTTTTTAATAATTTTTATAATTTTTCTTTCTTTCTTTCTTTTTGGTTTTACGAGGTAGAGTCTCACTTTAGCTCAGGCTGACCTGGAATTCTCTATGCAGTCTCAGGATGGCCTCGAACTCACAGTGATCCTCCTACCTCTGCCTCCTGAGTGCTGGGATTAAAGGCGTGCGCCACCACGCCCGGCTATAATGTTTATAATTTTTGAAGGGCAAGTTAAACAAGATTTATATTAGGAAAGAAAGTAACGCAGAAAGCCCCCAAATTGGGAGGGATCCAGAGTGTCTAATCTCTTCAGTCCCCCTTCCCACACACGCTTGTTTGAGACAAGCTTCTGCTTGTGGCCCTGTCAGGCTTTGAACTTGCAATGATGCTCACGCCTCCGCTCCCCAAGTGCTGAGAATAGGGGCGTCCGGCACGATGACTGTGCTGAATGGCTTTTTAAGCTTACACTTTCCCAAGTACGGATATCTGCTTGAGTGTTGAATCACTGAGTCACGCATAGGATGCACTGTGTGTTAGGCGCTGCTTCTGAGGACAGTGAGTTATCCTGTTGGAAAAATGAGAAGTAAGAGAAGAAAAAGGGAAGTCACTCGGCCCATGACTTGCAATTTATCTACCTGAGTAAGCTCAGGCTTCCATAGCAAAGCTCAGCGGCCTGGGTGGCTTACACAGCAGGAATTTATTTTCTCACAGTTCTGGAAGCTGGGAGGACGGCATCGGGAGGGCAGCCTGGCCTGATTCTGATGAGGACACCTTCCTGCCTCGATGGCTGCTGTTTCTCCATGTACTGAGTGCGCCTGTCTGAAGTGCACGCTTGGGAAGGAAGCCCCTAAGCCCTCTGGCCCCTTCCAGTCAGGCTGGGGCCCCACCATCATGATCTCTTTTAATTTTTTAAAAAATATATTTTATTTATTTATTTGAGAGAGAAAGAGGTAGATAGAGAGAGAGAGAGAGAGAGGGAGAATGGGCATTGCCAGGGCCTCCTGCTTCTGCAAACAAACTCTAGATGCATGTACCCCCTTGTGCATCTGGTTTATGTGGGTCCTGGAGAATTGAACCTGGATCCTTTTTGTAGGCAAACACCTTAACTGCTAAGTCATCTCTCCAGTCCTCATTTAATCTTAATGACCTTCCAAAGGCCTGTCTCTAAATAGTACTGCATTGGGTTTCAGCACACAGATGAGATGGACAAACACTTAGCCCAGAACACTACTGGAGGTGACAGTTATTTTTTTAATTTTTTTATTGACAACTTCTATATGTACAGACAATAAACCATGATATTTCCCTTCCTTCCCCCAGTTTCCCCTTCACACCTCTGCTCTCCATCTTATCCCCTCCCTCTCTCCATTAGTCTTTCTTTTAATTTGATGTTTAAAAATAGAAATGAAAATTTATACAGTTGAGATCCCAATATATCCTTTCTTGATGCATTATCTTCTATTTTCAAAGTTAAAATTTATAAAAAATTTTATATTCATGTATCTATAAACAAGCAGTGTTGTGGACTTTAGGTGTTTTTTTAAAATTAATTTAAATTTAATTTATTTATTTTTATTAGATATGGACATGCTTCGTATGTAAACATCACATGTTGGCACCATTCTTTCCCTCCTCCCTGCCCCTTTTACGAAGAGGCCCTCTTCATTGGGAATGCAGGTCAATCCCGTGGGGATTGTGGGTCATGCATTATGGGGCAGCCGTCAGTTATGCGGGAGAGGCAATGTCTCTGTGTATATATAATGTCCCAACTTCTGGCTCTAACAATCTTTCTGTTCCCTCTCCGGCAAAATTCCCTGAGCCGTGCTGAGAGCACTTTAAGTCTGTTTCAGTGATGGGCACTTAGGGGCCTCTGGATCTCTGGTTTGGTAGGAGTGGAGTGTCCTCAGCGTCTGTCTTCTTCACCCTTGTGCTGATGTCAGATTCACCGAGAAAGCAGCACTCTTGCTCATTTCCCCAGTTCCTCTGTGGTTTCATCTGGGGCCCGGTAGAATGCACTGGGTCATATATCTCCTCAGGTCCCGCTACCGTCTGAAAAAGAGAAGCAGAATTCCATGCTGTGGTGCCCGCCTGCCAAATTTTATTTTATTATTTATTTATTTATTTATTTGAGAGCGACAGACACAGAGAGAAAGACAGATAGAGGGAGAGAGATAGAATGGGCGCACCAGGGCTTCCAGCCTCTGCAAACGAACTCCAGACGCGTGCGCCCCCTTGTGCATCTGGCTAACGTGGGACCTGGGGAAACGAGCCTCGAACCGGGGTCCTTAGGCTTCACAGGCAAGTGCTTAACTGCTAAGCCATCTCTCCAGCCCCCAAATTTTATTTTATTTAAATTTTTTTAATTTTTTTGAGGTAGGGTCTCACTCTAGTTCAGGCTAACCTGGAATCCACTATGTAGTCTTAGGGTGGCCTCGAACTCATGGCAATCTGATCTTCCTACCTCTGCCTCCCCGAGTGCTGGGATTAAAGGCATGCACCACCACACCGGGCCAAATTTTATTTTTTGTAAGAGGTTATATTCTTATATCTCCTCTCTTCTGCCCCCATTCCACTGAGGGCCCTCCTCAGTGGGGCTGTTGATATTCACTGTGGGGTTCCGAAGGCCTCAGTCAGTCTCAGTGGAGGGGAGTGTGCCTCTCACAATCCCTCTGATCCTTCTTCCACAAGGTTCCTTGAGCCTTGGAGAGTCTGTGAGAAATCTGAATTGTGCTGAATTCTCTTGCAGTCTCAGGATTTCTGCTTTGATAAGATTTGAGTGATCACAGTATCTTGTCACCGTTGCCATGGGACTGGTTTTCAGGCAAGCAGTGAGCATGGCTTCCTTTTCAACGACTCCTGGGCGCCTAGCAGATGTGGGAGAGGTGACCTATTTCATGGTGGGCAGTTGGCTTTCTTTTCTAATTGTATTGATGTAACTTGGATCTCCCCCAAATTCTATGCCATCTATAAGATAAAACAGATTCTCCAACGAAAGTGAGAGCAGTTTGGATTAAAGAGGATAAACATAATTATTTGAGAAACATTTTGATGTATATACCCACTCTTCTTAGCCAAAGGACAGTGGAGGCTCTCTCTGGAGTCTGTGAGTTTCCCGCCCACGGGATGATGACTTGATTTCCAGAACCAGGTACGAGTGCTCTCCCACTGAGCGGGTCTCATGTCCAATCTGAGAACAGCTGGTTACCCACATAGTCTGTTGTACAGGTGTATACTTCTTGCCCAACTGGTTGATTTCAAAATTTATAGGATCTCCTACTTACTCATGTTGTTAGTAACCATTATCCGCCAGCAGCTGCAGTTGGCATTTTCTGGGTTCATTGTAATTGTTTTTTTTTTGTTGTTGTTGTTGTTGTTGTTTTGTTTAAATTCAGAATCAAGGTATTGCACAATCTGATGAATTGTACAGAAGTCCAAGGGCCTCTTTCAAAATCCTTGTTTGTTTGGATGAGGGAAACCACAGGAGAGGAGCAGGAGAGCCAAGAAGCAGCCCGAAGCTCAGCTGCACCAGAGCGAGTACCTCAGGGTGGTCAGAGGTGTGAGCTCGGTGAGCAGTCAGCGCAGTAGAAAGATTGCCATGCAGAAGCGCGCCCTGGTTCCAGCCTGTGTCTTCTGACTGCGGGGAGGCACCCAGGGTGCCCAGCTCTTCCATGCCTTTCCGCCCACACACGGGGGAAACGAGGAAGAGACAACACAGGGAATTGGGCTGATTTGGTAAGATCCACTTTTCCACGAAAAAATAACCCCCACCTCAAACCCCAAATAACAAGACACAGCTCTCACTTTCTATCCAAACAAGATATATTGGATAATTCTCTGAAAATCATTTCCCAATTACCATTACTTGGCCAAGTGATCTTAAAATGTATGACTATCTCCCCCCATGAGAGTACTGGAAAAGAATTTCATTATATTTGGCAACGACAGGCGGACACATCCTTTATGTGAAAGAGGGCCTGATAAAGCTTTCTTAGCCAAATTTTTCACATAGTTTGTGAACCCCAGTCAAGAAACAAAAAACAGCCGCAAACACATGCAAGCCGACAGCTAGTAGTATCTGCCTTGATTTGTCCCTTCAGATCTTGTCACCTCACTGCTGTAGGAACGGTAATGATGTCCTCATTCCTGGTACCAAAGTTGGTGGTTCCTCAAGAGCAGATCATGGCCAAGTGAGCCCCACACAGGAAGCTGGTCAGTAAGTCATTTTTTTTTTTTTTTTAATTTTTATTAACATTTTCCATGATTATAAAATATATCCCATGGTAATTCCCTCCCTCCCCACCCCCACACTTTCCCGTTTGAAATTCCATTCTCAATCATATTACCTCCCCATTACAATCATTGTAATTACATATATACAATATCAACCTATTAAGTATCCTCCTCCCTTCCTTTCTCCACCCTTTATGTCTCCTTTTCAACTTACTGGCCTCTGCTACTAAGTATTTTCATTCTCACACAGAAGCCCAGTCATCTGTAGCTAGGATCCCCATATGAGGGAGAACATGTGGCGCTTGGCTTTCTGGGCCTGGGTTACCTGACTTAGTATAATACTTTCCAGGTCCATCCATTTTTCTGCAAATTTCATAACTTCATTTTTCTTTACCGCTGAGTAGAACTCCATTGTATAAATGTACCACATCTTCATTATCCACTCATCTGTTGAGGGACATCTAGGCTGGTTCCATTTCCCAGCTATTATAAATTGAGCAGCAATAAACATGGTTGAGCATGTACTTCTAAGGAAATGAGATGAATCCTTTGGATATATGCCTAGGAGTGCTATAGCTGGGTCATATGGTAGATCAATCTCTAGCTGCTTTAGGAACCTCCACACTGTTTTCCACAATGGCTGGACCAGATTGCATTCCCACCAGCAGTGCAGAAGGGTTCCTTTTTTTCCACATCCCCGCCAACATTTATGATCATTTGTTTTCATGATGGTGGCCAATCTGACAGGAGTGAGATGGAATCTCAATGTAGTTTTAATCTGCATTTCCCTGATGACTAGTGACGTAGAACATTTTTTTAGGTGCTTATATGCCATTCGTATTTCTTCCTTTGAGAACTCTCTATTTAGCTCCTTAGCCCATTTTTTGATTGGCCTGTTTGATTCCTTATTAGTTATCTTTTTGAGTTCTTTGTATATCCTAGATATTAATCCTTTATCAGATATATAGCTGGCGAAGATTTTTTCCCATTCTGTAGGTTGCCTCTTTGCTTTTTTCACTGTGTCCTTTGCAGTGCAAAATCTTTGTAATTTCATTAGGTCCCAGTGGTTAATCTGTGGTTTTATTGCCTGAGCAATTGGGGTTGTATTTAGAAAGTCTTTGCCAAGACCAATATGTTGGAGGGTTTCCCCAACTTTTTCCTCTAGCAGTTTCAAAGTTTCCGGTCTGATGTTAAGGTCTTTAATCCATTTGGACTTAATTCTTGTGCATGGCGAGAGAGAAGAATCTATTTTCATCCTTCTGCAGATATTTATCCAGTTTTCAAAACACCATTTGCTGAAGAGGCTGTCTCTTCTCCAATGAGTATTTTTGGCATTTTTATCGAATATCAGGTGGCTATAGCTACTTGGGCTTACATCTGGGTCCTCTATTCTGTTCCACTGATCTACATGTCTGTTTTTGTGCCAGTACCATGCTGTTTTTGTTACTATGGCTCTGTAGTATAGGTTAAAATCAGGTATGGTGATACCACCAGCCTCTTTTTTGTTGCTCAGTATTATTTTAGATATTCGAGGTTTTTTATGATTCCAAATGAATTTTTGGATTGTTTTTTCTATTTCCATGAAGAAAGCCTTTGGAATTTTGATAGGGATTGCATTAAATGTGTAGATTGCTTTAGGTAAGATTGCCATTTTCACTATATTGATTCTTCCAAGCCAGGAACAAGGGATGTTTCTCCACTTTCTAGTGTCTTCTGCAATTTCTCGCTTGAGTGTCTTAAAGTTCTCATTGTATAGATTCTTTACTTCCTTAGTTAGGTTTATTCCAAGGTATTTTATTTTTTTTGATGCAATTGTGAATGGGAGTGATTCTCTGATTTCATCCTCTGTGTGTTTGTTGTTAGCATATATGAAGGCTACTGATTTCTGTGTATTTATTTTGTATCCTGCTACATTGCTGTAGGTTTTGATTAGCTCTAACAGCTTGCTAGTAGAGTCTTTAGGGTCCTTTATGTATAGAATCATGTCATCTGCAAATAATGATAGCTTGATTTCTTCCTTTCCAATTTGTATCCCTTTTATGTGTGTCTCTTGCCTTATTGCTATGGCTAAGACTTCCAAAACTATATTAAATAGAAGTGGAGACAGTGGACACCCTTGTCTTGTTCCTGATTTTAGTGGAAAAGCTTCCAGTTTTTCCCCATTTAGTAATATGTTGGCTGTAGGCTTGTCATAAATAGCCTTTATTATATTGAGATATGTTCCTTCTATTCCCAGTCTCTGTAGGACTTTTATCATGAAGGGATGTTGGATTTTGTCAAATGCTTTCTCTGCATCTAATGAGATGATCATGTGATTTTTGTCCTTCAACCCATTTATGTAATGTATTACATTTATAGATTTGCGTATGTTGAACCATCCCTGCATCTCTGGGATAAAGCCTACTTGGTCAGGGTGAATGATCTTTTTGATATACTCTTGTATTCTGTTTGCCAATATTTTGTTGAGAATTTTTGCATCTATGTTCATGAGGGAGATTGGTCTGTAATTTTCTTTTTTTGTTCTATCTTTGCCTGGTTTTGGTATCAGGGTGATGCTGGCCTCATAGAAGGAGTTTGGTAGGATTCCTTCTTTTTCTATTTCCTGGAAAAGCTTAAGAAGCAATGGTGTTAGCTCTTCCTTAAAAGTCTGGTAAAATTCAGCAGTGAATCCATCCGGGCCTGGGCTTTTTTTAGTTGGGAGATTATTGATAACTGCTCGGATCTCCATGTTTGTTATAGGTCTATTTAAGTGATTAATCTCATTTTGATTTAATTTAGGTAGGTCATATAGATCAAGGAAATCATCCATTTCTTTCAGATTTTCATACTTTGTGGAGTATATGCTTTTATAGTATGTCCCTATAATTTTTTGAATTTCTCTGGAATCTGTTGTGATGTTACCTTGTTCATCTCTGATTTTATTAATTTGTGTCTCTTCTCTCTTTCTTTTGGTCAGATTTGCTAAGGGTTTATCAATCTTGTTTATCCTTTCAAAGAACCAACTCTTTGTTTCATTAATTCTTTGGATTGTTCTTTTTGTTTCTATTTCATTAATTTCTGCCCTAATCTTTATTATTTCTTCCCGTCTACTACTTTTTGGTTTGCCTTGTTCTTCTTTTTCCAAGGCTTTAAGGCGAAGCATTAGGTCGTTTACTTGCGACCTTTCTAATTTCTTAATATAGGCACTTAAGGCTATAAATTTACCTCTTAGAACTGCCTTCATTGTGTCCCAGAGATTTTGGCATGTTGTGTTCTCATTATCATTTGACTCTATAAATTTTTTGATTTCCTTTTTGATTTCTTCATTGACCCACTCATCATTTAGTAGTGTATTGTTTAGCTTCCATGATTTTGTGTATGCTCTATAGCCTTTCTTGCTACTGATTTGTAGTTTAATTCCATTGTGGTCAGATAGAATGCAAGGAATTATTTCAATTTTCCTGAATTTGTTAAGATTTGCTTTGTGTCCTAATATATGGTCTATTTTAGAGAATGTTCCATGTGCTGCTGAAAAGAATGTATATTCTGCAGCCTTTGGATGAAATGTCCTGTATATATCTGTTAGGTCCATATCTTCTATGACCTCATTTAGTCCAGATGCCTCTCTGTTTATTCTTTCCCTGGATGACCTGTCAATTGATGAGAGTGGGGTGTTAAAGTCACCCACCACCACCGTGTTTGGTGTTATCTGTGACCTTAGTTCTAATAGTGTTTGTTTGACGAATTTGGGAGCCCCCATGTTAGGTGCATATATGTTTAGGATTGTAATGTCCTCCTGTTGGAGTGTGCCCTTAATCAATATAAAGTGACCTTCCTTATCTTTTTTGACTAACTTCGGACTAAAGTCCACCCTGTCTGATATTAGGATAGCAACCCCTGCTTGTTTTCTAGGCCCATTTGCTTGAAACACCGTCTTCCAACCTTTCACCCTAAGATAATGTCTATCCTTTGTAGAAAGGTGAGTTTCTTGAAGACAACAAATTGTAGGATCCTGCTTTTTAACCCAGTCTGCAAATCTATGTCTTTTCGTTGGGGCATTGAGACCGTTGATATTAAGAGATATTATTGAAAGGTATGTATTTATGTTTGCCATTTTTGTGTGTGTGTGTGTGTGTTACTGGTTCTACCTGTGCTCTCTTCTGTTAACTGGTATTTGAGTATGGCTGGTTTTTTCTAGGTTCCTTATATGTGTGCTTTTCCTTTTGTTCAGCATGGAGGATTCTATCAAGTATTTTCTGTAGAGCTGGTTTTGTCTTCAGATATTCCTTTAACCTGCTTTTGTCATGGAATGTCTTTATTTCTCCATCTATTTGGATGGATAACTTTGCAGGATAAAGTAACCTTGGTTGACAGTTGTTATCTTTCAGAACTTGGAATATATCACTCCAGGCCCTTCTGGCTTTAAAAGTTTGTGTTGAATAATCTGCTGTAATCCTGATGGGCTTGCTTTTGTAGGTAACTTGATTTTTCTCTCTAACTGCTTTCAATATTTTTTCTTTGGTTTGTGTGTTTGGAAGTTTGAGTATAATGTGGCGAGGAGAGTTTCTTTCTGGGTTTTGTCTGGCTGGGGTTCTAAAGGCTTCCTGTATCTGTATTGGCACCTCTTTCCCAATTTGGGGAAAATTTTCCTCTATGATTTTGTTGAAGATGCCTACTATGCCTCTGGAGTGGAATTCTTCTCCTTCTACTATGCCCTGAATTCTTATATTGGATCTTTTCATAGTGTCCCGAATATCTTGAAATTCCCACTCATACTTTTCTATAAGTTTGTCTTTCTCTTTGTTGGACTGCATTAGGTCTGCCACCTGATCTTCTAGCTTAGATATTCTGTCCTCTCCCTCATCCATCCTACTGGTGAGATTTTCTACAGAGTTTTTTATTTCATTAACTGTGTTCTTCATTGCTAGTAATTCTGACTGGTTTTTCTTTATTATTTCTATTTCTCTATTTATGTCTTGTATTGCCTTCTTTATTTCATTAAATTGGTGTCCTGCCTCTTCTTTGATTCCTTTGATTTCCTCTTTGATTTCCTCTTTGATTTCTTCTTTGATTGTTTTCATGTGTTCTTTGACCTCTTTGAACATATTTATAATTATTCTTTTGAACTCTTTCTCAGGCATTTCCTCTAACTCTTTCTCACTGGAGGACATTTCTGATGCATTAATACTTTTAGGTGGATTTATATCGTCTTGCTTTTTAGTGTTTCTTGTGTTATAATGTATATATTTTTGCATCTTGGATTAAGTTAATGCTTGGATTTTCTAGCTAGCTGTGTATTCTTAGCTGTATCAATTGATTTGGTGTAAAATATTTTCAGGGTAGGACCTTAAGGTATTAGGTGTGGCTCTTAAGACTCTCAGAGTATCTACAAAGATGTTCTTAGGGGTTGAGTTTCCCTGCTATAGGGGTATTCAAGCAGGCTGAGTGGAATAATATACTGGTAGATTCTAAAATTTAGCTAAACACTGTACCCATTCCATCAAAAACAGCCCCGAGTATGTATGCAAGAGTAGTTATTATAATGACCAGATCCTCTATCAACAAAGAGGTTTAGATTTCTGGTCTGTTGAGGTATCCAAGTCAGCTTGTGACCAGGTGAGACCCTTCCCTGGTGCAATCCCAGTTACCTTGGGTGATTGTGGTCTCAGTCAAGTTGCTGCCTGGGTCGTCGGGCTGCTGTTCTGATTTCTGGAGCTGGGCACTTGCTTTTCCTACGGGGCAAACTGAGTCGCTGCCGCCGCCTCTGCAGCTGTTGTAGGTGTCACCGCCGGAGCCCCCACCACTGCTGAAGCTGCCGTTGTCGTGTCCACCGCTGCTGCTCACCCCGAAGCCGCTGCTCTCCTGGGTCCGCTGCTGCTGGGGCCACTGGTACCGGTGCTGGAGCCGCTGAAGTTGCTGCCAAATTCTGCTCCTGCTTGGGTCCCGCCATCAGCCCAAGTTGGCGTGGCCGGGTCCCGGGCCGCTGCCGTGTTCGCTGGAGCTGGGTTCAGGCGGCAGGGGAGGGGAGGGAGCCGCGGCTGTTCTGGTTGTATCGTGTGCTTTTACCTCGCGGTCTGCTCCTCCCTCCGTTGCTCACTGCCACTCTCCCCTCACGTTTCCCGAGTTGCGGAGAGCGCTGTGTGAGGGGAAAATCCCGCACCTGGCTTGTCCTGCGGCTCGAGCCGAGAGTCCGGCGGTTTTCTGCCGCTCCGCGGTTGCGGCGGGTAGCTGAGCCGCCCCAGAGCCGCTGTTCCCGCCTGTGCAGGCTCTGGATGCTCTATAACTCTTCCACTTCTCCGCTGCCGCCTCAACTTCCTATACACCTCACTTTTTAGTAAAAGTGTGTATTTTGCTGAGTTTTTTTTGGTCTTCCCCCCCCAGGCTGTTTTGGCGTGGTACCTACGCCGCCATCTTAACCGGAAGTCCTCTAGGGTAGTAAGTCATTTTTTTAAAAGTTTTTTTAAAAAATTATTTATTAGAGAGAAAATGGGCACACCAGGGCCTCCAGCCACTGCAAACGAACTCCACACACATGCACCACCTTGTACATCTGGCTTTTTGTGGGTCCTGGGGAATCGAACTAGGGTCCTTTGGCTTTGCAGGCAAATGGCTTAACTGCTAAGCCATCCCTCCAGCCCCTAGTGAGTCATTTTCACTTAGAACTTGGATACAATCAACAGGTCCACTGTGGTCTGTTGGGCATTTGTTCCTCAGCGTGTGGTGATATTTGGGAAGGTTGAGGAGGTGGAACTTGTTGGAGGGAGCGGTCACGGGGGCAGGCCTTGCGGGTTATAGCTGGCTCCACTTCCTGTTTCTCGTCTGCTTCTCACAGCGGCTGTGTTGTGATCGGCCCACCTCCTGCTGCCGCCTCCATGCCTTCCCCGAAATGATGGAACTGTCCTCTCAAAATTGTAAACCGGAATAAACCCTTTCCTTCCTTAAGCTGTTTCTTTGTCAAGTATTTGGTCAGCAGTGAGTAGAGTAACGAATACACAGTCTGTCAGTAAAAGAGAATTGTAATATGCCTTATTTTGTGTTGAGATGCATTCCATTCACAGACACCGGGAGTTCTGTTTCTGGAAATCTCTAGAAAAGAATCTTCAGGGGCAGTCAGTCTTGGGCAGGTTGTAGTGGCATCTTAAGGCATGTATGAACTTGTCATGGGTCATAAGAGAAATGGGTACATAGCTGGATACCACTAATGAGAACTACCATCATCTTAAGCACCTTATAGAAAAAAGAATAGCCATATTTCACATTTCTCTTACTAGGTTCACTAGATTTGTGAACTGCATCATTTCTGTACCTAGTGCTCATTTAATCTCTAGCTTACAGACACACGATCTAGTAACTCATCTTAAGAATAAACTGAGTGAAGCAAGTCATAGGTATTCTATACTTGTCCCACATGTGACATTTTGGTGATGATGTCTAGTTCCTTTGAAATCTACAACGGAGAATACCTTATAAAAATGTTTGGGCTGGAGAAATGGCTTAGCAGTCAAGGTGCTTGCCTGCAAAGCCTAAGGAACCAGGTTCAATTCCCCAGTACTCACGTAAGCCAGATGCACATAGTGGCACATGTGTCTGGAGTTCATTTACGGTGGCTGGAGGCCCTGACACACTCATTCTGCACAGGCTGGCCTTGAACTCATGGTGAATCTCCTACTTCAAACTCCTGAGTACTGGGATTATAGGTATGAGCTATACATGACATTTTAAAAAATGTGGATTTTTAGGGTCAAAACCAGGCCTTCATGCAAGCATTTTATCAATCAAATGATCTTCCCAGACCCCTATTTTTTTATTTTAGTGTTTTTAAAAGCATGTTTATTTTTTTAATTTTACTTATTTGAGAGACAGAGGAAGATGGAGGGAGAAACACAGAGAGAAAGAAGGGGTGCACCAAGGCCTCCAGTCACCGCAAATGAACTCCAGACACTTGTGCCACCATGTGTACCTGGCTTATGTGGATACTGGGGAATTGAACCTGGGCTTTGAGGCTTTGCAGACAAGTGCCTTAACTTCTAAGCCATCTCTCCAGCCCCAGGCCACAATTTTTATTAAAGAATGAAACAGTGTTAAAATGAAAAATTTGATAAAGTAAAAAAGTATATATATAAAAAGTATATATATCAAAGTATATATATCTTTAAAAAGGCAAACTCAAAATACTTACGAAGCTCCTTAGGCTATGAGCAGTAACTTGTAGCATTGTAGGGTAAGGCGAGGAGGTCTTTGCGGGGTGCAGGAGAATGAAGTTCTCCAAGGGGAGGCACGTATCTTTAAATTAAATAGAGCACGTTTACACACATATCCTTTATGCTATTTGGGCTTAAGTGTAACTGTGCACATAAAATGTGCCTAACAACCTGGCCCATGGCAAAAGCCTAATAGCTGCCAGGCATTATCTATCATCTTCCTTGCTGTCAGCCAGGTGCTTACAAGCCGGTGATGCCCAGAAGTGCTACACACACACACACACACACACACACACACACACACACACTTGGAAACACTCACATCTGCTCGCACTTTCTCCCAGTTCCTGACTTCTTTCCCATTTTGACTCTTCCTTCCTAAGAAATTAAAACAGGTTATTTCTGTTTCCTTTTTTTTTTCCTCATAAGTGCATCCTTCCACATATCTAAGGATCAGAGAATGAGAGTTTGCTCATCTTGAGTGGAAGGGGACTTGTGAGCAGAGAGACAGTTGAGCCGGCAGGGAAAAGGAGGAGAGGAAAGATGTTTTCCACAACACAAGAGTGACTCCAAGACCAGTCGATCATTGGCTCTGAGGTGTGTTTCTCCGTGGAGAGCAAGTGTTCACACTCAGAGTGGATGTATTATGTCTTACACGCCAGCGTCTGCTCTGTAGCGTGCACCTGATAGGGTGACTGCACACTTTCATTTTGAAACTAACAGGAGTGCTAGGAAACATCTCAGAGGGACACCTTGCCCTAAAGTCAGTGCGCAGTAAGATGTTTGGTTAGCCTGTCCAAACAGGGGTGTGAGCGTTTGGGTTTCTGGTAGCTAAACCACCATTGTAAGGACAGCGGTGCACACTTGTGGGTGGCAGGTGACCGTCCCCTCAGGGCAGGATGAGCAGAGTCACAGCTGCCCTCCCGCCTCCAGCTTCTTCCTCTGTGCAGCCTTGGCACCCGGCTGGGGAAGAACTGACCGTCCAAAACCCTGTCAGGTTGTGCAACTCCGTGTCCACCACCCTTCCTACGCCCAGCCTCTGCCCACCCTTACTTCCTGCCTCTCTCTTTGTGGCTGGGGTTGGCTGTGTTCCAATGCATGGAATGCTTTTTGCTCAACAGTGATAGAGGGGTGCCAAGAAGCCCAGCAACCCCACTCCCAAATAATTCTCACCCCATCCCCATGTGCTGATTTTTGAAATTCCAAAGCAGAGGAAAATTTTCTTTTGTTCAAGAAACAGATCAAGGGAGGGGGTGGGAAGGGACAATGGAGAAAGAACAACACACTTAGACTTGAATTTTAGATTTAGATAGATCATCTGGCCTTGGGAGTCATTTTCCCTTCTAGGGACGGGCTTTGCTTTCTTAGAGAAGGGGCAGTAAACCTCCTCCAGATGTCCAAGGAGTAATGGTCGAATGACCTCACACATGTGAGTTGCCATGGGTATATTTATTTGGTGGCATCATTGTCATGAGGATTCATCACCAAAGGGACTCAGTTAAAAAAACAATAACCAAAAGCAACCATTTTGCTGGGATAGAGAACTTGATGCTAAGCTAGTTTACTCAAGGGTCTAGTTGAAACATAGGTTAAAACTTTAAAAAGACAATCTTGGGCTGGAGGGATGGCTTAGCAGTTAAGAAGCTTGCCTGCAAAGCCAAAGGACCCAGGTTCAATTCCCCCAGGCCCATGTTAGCCAGATGCACAAGGGGGCACATGATGCACCTGGAGTTCGTTTGCAATGGCTGGAGACCCTGGCACACCCATTCTTTCTCTCTCCCTCTATCTCTGACTCTAACAAACAGAGACAATCTTTGTGTATTTCATAGGTATTTTGTTTTTAATATCTCATGAATTTTCAAAAAAATACTATTTATTTATTTGCAAGGAGGGAGGGAGAGAAAGAGAGAGAGAACACCAGGGCCTCTAGTCACTGCAAGCAAACTGCAGAGGCATGTACCATTCTGTGCATCATGATTTACAAGGGTACTGGGGAATTGAATCCCTATAGTTAGACATTGCAAGCAAGTACTATAATTTCCAAGCCATCTCTGTAGCCTGCATAGGCCTTTCTTATTGCTATGGTTTAAATAAAATAAACGTTTCTCAAAGAACCTCACTAGAGGGTGAGGATCACTGGGGGCTGGCCTTGAGGTTTTATAGCCCAGACCCACTTCCTGTCTACGCTCTGCTTCCTGACCACCGATGCAGTGCAACCACTGCTTCAGGCTCCTGCTGTTGTGATTTCCCTTTAATGATGGACTTGTCCTGTAAAGCTGTGAGCTAAACAATTCCTTCCTCCCTTAAGTTGTTTCTGTCAGCCACAGCAGCAAGAAAAGTAACTACTGTAGGGACCAACCATGCAGACATGGGAACGTGGAAAGTTTACCATAGAGTTATTACCACTGACAGGATACTGAAGTCACAGAGGATTGGCTAGGATGGAGTAAAGAGAGCCCTCAGCAGTGTAAGATTTGCAGAAGTTGATGTTCTTCAGGTTGAGATGAAACCTTCTTTAGTACCCAGCCATAAAGCTCACTTCATGTCTACAAAGTTCCCAGGGAGCATGCTGGCAGTCTTTGTTGGAAATCTGCCACCTCTGGTGCCAGATGGGTTCATTTCATGGAGGTGACAGGCCTCAGAACTTACCGGAAAGTTTCCTGAGACGGTGTCCTGGAATCTTGCTGGCCTTGCTGGGCCTGGTAAGTAAGAGCTGGCTGCTAGAGTGGACGTTCGCTTCTGGAGTCAGACATTGGATAGACCATGCATTGCAAGACCCGGGAAGAAAACACTCTCCAGAATCTGGAAGATGAAAAACTCTGTAGCCATAGTCTTCCAACATCCTCTGCTAATAAAGGTGAACACCATACCAGAAGAGAAAGGCTTTCAGGATCCTGATGTAGTTACCCTCATGTTGCTGGAATAAAGCACTGACCAAAAGCAGTGGATGTGAGGAAAGGTTTTTATTTTGGGTTGCACACACACACACACACACACACACACACACACAAATATACATGTGCATTGATGACTACAATATGATATATATATATGCATATATATATGCATATATATATATATCATATGACATAACCTGTTTGCTTATCCATCAAGGCATTATAAAGATCAAACAATGCAGAGATCAGGAGCTGCGTGACACTAGTAACAGAAATAGCACTAATGACCCGGTGCACTGTCTGAAATGATGGGTTCTGGTGGTGGACTCCTCGGTTCTCACCACTCTCTGCTCAGGAGCTGCGTGGCTGTGAGCAGGCCGCTTCCTCTCAGAGTGTCATGTCCTTGTGTGTAAAAATGCCACCTCATTGCCTTCTGCTGTGCAGAGTCACAGAGCAGACCCCGCTCAGCGTGCTGGCCTGTAGAAAAGGCAGCGTCAAGCCCACATCCACCGCAGGTCAATGCTAGTCCTTAGTCACTCCGTGGCTATAGCTGCATGTTTATTTCCCCTCTGTTCTGTGGCCACTCATCTTTGCCTTTTTGAGCCCTTATGGTGATTTGTTAAGTGTTGCATTTGGAGGCGCAGCAAAAAGACCACTTTAAGAAGTGGGGGACATGGGCTGGAGGGATGGCTTAGTGGTTAAGGCACTTGCCTGCAAAACCAAAGGACCTAGGTTTGACTCCCCAGGACCCACGTAAGCCAGATGCACAAGGGGGTGCACACATCTGGAGTTCATTTGCAGTGGTTGGAGGTCCTGGTACCCATTCTCTTTCTCTCTCTTTCTACCTGCCTATTTCTGTATCTCTCTTTCTCAAATAAATAAATAAATAAAAATAATATATATTTTAAATTTTTTTTAAAAAGTGGAGGGCACAACACTTTCAGAGATGTGGTTCCTTGGAAAGAAATGCTGTTCATCTTTCTCAAGACCAGGACAGCCACTTGCCCTCTCTCAGCCAATGGGCACCCTCAAATCGGCCCCGTGTAACTTTCTTCCAGCTCCCACCACCCCAAGCTGCATTGCTAGCAATTCTGAGCATTCATGGTACACAGGAGATTCCACTTCTGAAGAAAATTTTATAGCTTGAATTTCTCAAAACAGTATCTGAAGGAAAACAATTGAGGTTTTTCTATGTGTTTGTTTTAATGTAACCAAGTAAGTAGTATGAAACCCACTAATAGCAATTGGTTTGCAAGACATGGGGATAGGAGCCAACCCAGGTCCTTCTGGGCTGGGCTGTGATGGGCCCATCCTGCGAGAGGTGTCGCCAGCCCCTGCAGCGGGGTGCGGCCAGAGCCTCTGTGCCTGCCCCGTGCCTCTTAAATCACTTCCTTGACTTATAGTCTCTGCCAGTCAATCTATCCAGCGGAGGACCATACACTCCTGTGTGATTGGCATTTATGTAGGCTGCATAATCTTTGTTGTGTGTGTGTGTGTTGGGGGGGTCTGTCCTTGCATCATGGGGATTTTAGTTCCATCCCTGACCAGTCCCCTCTAGAGGCCGGCAGTGTTTCTCCCCCCACTAGTAAAAATGTCTCCAGAAGTTGTCAAGTCCTTAGGGATAAGATTGCTCCAGGTTGGGAATTAAATTATGGTCCTTCAGAAACTTGCAGAAGCAAGCCTTTCGCCAGCTTGAGTGAAGTCTGCACCCTTCAGTGTGACTCTCAAAACTTGTTTCTTCTGTGACTCATCTCCCACTGAGAACTAGAGAAAGGGGCAAGAGACACGGGCAAGAATGACAGAGGGCAAGGAAGGAACAACACCTCAGAGTGCTCTCAAAATCAGCCCTGCGATAAAAGCCTAAGGAGAACAACGAGCCTCATCTTATGCACCAGAATGTGACAGATCAACATGTCAACCTACAGTTGTTTTGAAATTTATCTTTTTATTGGCAACTTCCATGATTGTAAACAGTAACCCATGGTAACTCCCTCACACTTTCCCCTTT
Organism: Jaculus jaculus; assembly: GCF_020740685.1. Lineage (NCBI taxonomy): Eukaryota > Metazoa > Chordata > Mammalia > Rodentia > Dipodidae > Jaculus > Jaculus jaculus. Next base: position 9,786,861 of record NC_059113.1, on the reverse strand, counting down.
GAAACTCCACTCTCCATCACATCCCCTCCCCATCTCAATCTGTCCCTCTTTTATTTTGATGTCATCATCTTTTCCTCCTATGATGATGGTCTTGTGTATAACCTACAGTTTAAGAAAATTATTTTATTGTTCATTTATTTATTTGAGAGCAACAGACAGAGAGAGAAGGAGGCAAACAGACACACACACAGAGAGAATGGGTGTGCCAGGGCCTCTAAGCCACTGCAAACAAACTCCAGACGCGTGCACCCCCTTGTGCATCTGGCTAACGTGGGTCCTGGGGAGTTGAGCCTCGAACCGGGGTCCTTAGGCTTCACAGGCAAGCGCTTAACCGCTAAGCCATCTCTCCAGCCCCTAACCTACAGTTTTTATGAGTGCATTCTCACTTTCAAAGATCCATTTCATAATGTTTCTCAAGATTTCAACTGTATGTATGCAGTCATTCCACTGTAGGACTTTATCCTATATACATAGGACATGTGCCTGGAGGGACATATTAAGATATTCACTGAAGTATTATTGGTTTTTTAAAAAAAGTTAAAAATTTATTTTTTCATTTGAGAGTAAAAGAAGGAAGGAGGGAAGGAAAGACAGAGAGAGAGGAGGACAGAGAGAAAGAGAATGGGTGCACCAAGGCCTCTAGTCACGGCAAACAAACTCCGACATATGTGCCACCTTATGCGTCTGGCTCATGTGGGTAGTGGGGAATTGAACCTGGGTCTGTAGCCTTCACAGGCAAGTGCCTTAATTGCCAAGCCACCTCTCCAGTCCTGATGTATTGTGTTTAATTATTAGTTAATAGCAAAACTTGAGGGCCAGCCTGGGGCAATGGTGCTGAGGGTACAGTGAAAGCTTGGGGATGTGAGCTGGGGCCCTTTGCACCTGTGATCTCCAAGGTGGGGCTGTGGGATGGAGGAGCTCCTGGGCAAGCTGGCTGGCTGCATTAGCTGAATCCATGAGCTTGGGGTTCAGTGGGAGACCCCATCTCAAACACTGAGGTGGAGCGCACAATCAAGAGACATACCTAGTGTTGACCTCTGGCTTACACACACACACACACACACACACACACACACACACGTGCCCACAAATGTATACGCATGCATGCAAATACATACATAGGGCAAGAATTGACAAGCTCCATATACACAATGTATGCTCATAATACCCTCCCCACATCCTCCTTTTTTCCCTCTTCCTCCTTACCCCACCTCCACTGAACCCCAGTATATATATACATATATGTATATATTGGTTTTTTGAGGCAGGGTCTCACTCTAGCCCAGGCTGACCTGGAATTCATTATGTAGTCTCAAGGTGGCCTCAAACTCATGGCGATCTTCCTACCTCTGCCTCCTCAATGCTGGGATTAAAGGCATGTGTCACCATGCCCGGCTAAAAATATTTTTGAATTGAAAAATTCCGAAAGCCTTCCAAATGCCCATCAGAATGGGAGAGCAAGGTAAATGGTTGTTCAATGGTATGGACATGAAATGCTGGATCAATTTACATCAGTGGAAGTGGGTTGCTTCACAGTATATCTTTAGGGGGAAAAAGCAAAGTGTAGAGTTATGTTTGGTGTGATTGTATGAGGGTATGAGATTGTGCACATCTCTGGATATATGTGTGCGTTGGAAGGTATTTCTTTTTTTGTTTGATCTTTTCGAGGCAGGGTCTCACTCTAGCTCAGGCTTACCTGGAACTCACTCTATAGTTGAACTGACAGTGATCATCCTGCCTCAGCCTCCATGGCCAGCTCCAGAAGGCGTTTCTTAAAAATGACACAGTGGCTGGGCGTGGTGGCTCATTCCTTTAACCCCAGCACTCGGGAGGCAGAGGTAGGATTGCTGTGAGTTCGAGGCCACCCTGAGACTACAGAGCGAATTCCAGGTCAGCCCTATCTAGAGAAAGACTTACCTCAAAAAACTTTTAAAAAAACTAAAAAAAAAAAAGAAAAGAAAATTACACAGTGACAGCAATCACTAAGAGGAATGACTGAGACTTTAACTCAGCAGGAAATTTTTCTTTTTGTTGTTGATCTTTGTTTTTTCTAATTTAATTTTTTATTGACAACTTCCATAATTATAGATAATAAACCATGGTAATTCCCTCTCCCCCATGTTCCCCTTTCAAACTCCACTATCATATCTGCTCCCCCTTCAAACAGTCTCTCTTTTATTATTATTATTATTATTATTTTTTGTGGTAGGGTCTCACTCTAGCTCAGGCTGACCTGGAATTCACTATGTAGCCTCAGGGTGGCCTTGAACTCATGGCAATCCTCCTACCTCTGCCTCCCGAGTGCTGGGATTAAAGACGTGTGCCACCAGGCCCAGCTCTCTCTTTTATTATTTTTTAAAATCTTTTATTTATTTATTTGAGAGCGACAGACACAGAGAGAAAGACAGATAGAGGGAGAGAGAGAGAGAGAATGGGTGCGCCAGGGCCTCCAGCCTCTGCAAACGAACTCCAGACGCATGCGCCCCCTTGTGCATCTGGCAAACATGGGACCTGGGGAACCGAGCCTCGAACCAGGGTCCTTAGGCTTCACAGGCAGGCGCTTAACCACTAAGCCATCTCTCCAGCCCTCTCTTTTATTTTTGATGTCATCATCTTTTCCTCCTATTATGATGGTCTTGTGTATGTAGTATCTTTGGGTTTTAAAAAATATACTGTGTGTAGTATATAATACATTTATAGGAGCTGGAAAGTGGTTAAGGCGCATGCCTGCAAAGCCTAAGGACCCAGGTTTGATTCTTCAAGTCCCACGTAAGCCAGATGCACATGGTGGTGCATGTGTCTGGAGTTTGTTTACAGTGGCTAGAGGCCCTGGTGTGCTCATTCCCACTTACTCTCTATCTCTCTCTCCCTCTCTCTGTCTCTGAAAATAAATAAATAAATAAATAAAATAAATAAATAAAAGATGTGTATTAAAAAAAGAAAAAAAGATGTCCAGGGTGGTGGCACATGCCTTTAAAAACGATGTTTATATATTAAGTATATAATGCGATAGTTACATAAATTACTACATTATCATGTATGATTTACTGAAAAATGAAATATTTTGCTGGATGTGGTGGTCATCCAGTCACCCTGCATGTCCTAAGAAGTGACAGGGGTCACCCAATGACCCACCTTGTCAAGAGCAACACCGGCACTGTCTTTATTCCAGAAAAGCAAAAGAAGGGCACACATATAATATAGTTTTTGGGCTGGAGAAATGGCTTAGTGGTTAAGGAGTTTCCTGCAAAACCAAAAGACCCAGGTTCAATTCCTCAGGACCCATGTAAGCCAGATGTGCAAGGTAGTGCATGCGTCTGGAGTTTGTTTGCAGCAACTTAAGGTCCTGGCATGTCCATTCTCTCTCTCTCTCTCTCTCTCTCTCTCTCTCTGCGTCTTTCTTTTCTTTTCTTTTTTTCTTTTTGCTTTTTCGAGGTAGGGTTTCACTCTAGCTCAGGCTGACCTGGAAATCACTTTGTAGTCTCAGGGTAGCCTCGAACTCATGGAGATCCTCCTACCTCTGCCTCCCGAGTGCTGGGATTAAAGGTGTGCGCCACCTCGCCTGGCTCTCTGCCTCTTTCTTTTTCTCAAATTAATTAATATTTTTTCTTTTTTAATATTTTATTTCTTTATTTATTTGAGAGGGAGAGAGAGGAAGAGGCAGAGATAAAGAGAGAACGGGGATCCAGGGCTTCTAGCCACTGCAAACAAACTCCAGAAGCATGCGCCCCCTTGTGCATCTGGTTTATGTGGCTCCTGGAAAATGGAATCAGGGTCCTTAGGCTTTGCAGGCAAACACCTTAATCACTAAACCATTTCCCCAGCCCTTTAAATTTTTTAAAAAATAGTTTTAAAGGTTTTTTTTTTTTTGTACTGTCCTATAGTTAGAAAAGTCTTATATTTCTTTTTTAAATTTTTTGTTTATTTTTATTTATTTATTTGAGAGCAATAGAGAGAGAAAGGCAGATAGAGAACGGGTGCACCAGAGCCTCCAACCACTGCAAATGAACTCCAGATGCGTGCGCCACCTTGTGCAGCTGGTTTACATGGGTCCTGGGGAATTGAGCCTTGAACCGAGGTCCTTAGGCTTCACAGGCAAGCGCTTAACCGCTAAGCCATCTCTCCAGCCCAAGTGTCATATTTCTGTAAGCTTCTCCAGCTTGCAACATATCTTGTACTTTATCTCACATCCCTCACATTTATCTGATGGTTAGAGCTCCCATCTCCTTGGAAAACACAAGCATCCAGGTGATTTGCAGCTTTCAAAATAAGGAGCTGAAGTAAATCTTTACTTCTTTTTTGTTTTTCGAGGTAGGGTTTCACTTTAGCTCAGGCTGACCTGGAATACTGGGATTGAAGGCATGCACCACCACACCTGGCTTAAAAATTTTTTTTGACAACCTCTACACATGCAGACAATATGTCATAATAATCATCCCCTCCCACCACTGCCCCCCCTTTTTTTCCTTCCCTAAATCTCTACTGAATCCCTTCTTTCCAACTGGTCTCTTTTCTATTTTGATATCATCATTTTTCCCTCCTATTATGAAGGTCCTGTAGAGGTAGCTTCAGCCACTGCGATGTCATGAATATCAAGGCCACTTTGTGTCTGGAAGACAGTATTGTAAAGCGCTCCTCACTTCTTTCGGCTTTTACATTTTTCTTTTCTGCCACATCTACAGTGGTCTCTGAGTCACTGGAGGGTGTGGTGGGACAGGGACATCTTAGTGCCACTGTCACTTCTGACACTTTGGTGAGTTTTGAGTCTCCTCAGTGGCCACTTCCACCCGAAAAGAGAAGCTTCTCTAATCAAAACAGAGAGTAGTATTAATATATGTGCATAAACGTAAGTATTTAGAGAGCAGGTTTTGGCAGAATAATATATCCATTTTGCTGAGCAGCATAGTAGTGTCTCCTCTAGGGCTTATGATCTCCACAGCCACAGGCTGTTGATGGGAGTTTTCAGTACCAGGCAGAAGTCCCCTCCCAAGGAGTGGGCCTCAAGTCCAATCAGAGAGCAGTTAGTTTCTTTCCTAATAGACATACCGCCATTGCACCAGTTGGTACATTTGGCCTGGCTGGCCAGCCAGCCATTAAGCTTGCGGTGTCCACTGCTGGCTAACATTATTAATGACATCTCTCCCCCAGCAGGCTGCAAAGCTCTTCCCAGCACTATGTCAGCTAGTCAACAGGGAAGAGGCTTCCAGCTAAGATCCAGTTTGATTTCTCAGTGTCCTGTAGCCCAGGCATGTGGAGTCTTCAGCAATAGGGTCTTACAATCCAGTTCTGGTGAGCAATCAAATGCCTTGGCAATAGCCTGTAATGTTTGGAGGCATTAGAAGACTCCCTGACCAACAACTCACCCCTGACATTCTGAAGTAAATCTTCCAATGAATTGGCCTTATGAGGGCTGCTTTCTCTCACTCCACTCTCAAAACAAGCTGGTGAGGATGGTAAAATATAAATTGTTTCTTTTTTTGAGGTAGGGAGTCACTCTAGCCCATGCTGACCTGGAACTCACTATGTAATCTCAGGATGGCCTCAAACTCATAGAAATCCTCCTACCTCTGCCTCTAGGGTGCTGCGATTAAAGGCATGTGCTACCATGCCTGGCTAACTATAAATTTGTCTTTTAAAATATTTTATTTATTTGAGATGGGGTTAGGGGAGAGAGAAGGAGGGGAGAGGCAGATAGATACAGAGAGAGATAGAATGAGCATACCAGGGGCTCCAGCCATTGCAAATGAACTCCAGATGCACATGCCACCTTGTGCAGCTGGTTTATGTGGGTACTAGGGAATCAAACCTAGGTTCTTAGGATTTTCAGGCAAGTACTTTAATGGCTAAGCCATCTCTCCAGCCCTTTATTGCTATTTTATAGCCAAAGAAACGGAGGCTCGCTAAGTGTAAGTGACTTACCCTTTATCACAGAGGAACGTCTCTGAGCTCCTACATTCCTTTGCTTAATCTATTTCCTTTCTTTTGTTGCCTAATATAATTACTTACTTTCAGCAATAAGAAACAAAGAGGCAAAAAAAAAAAAAAGACTTAATGAGTACTGGACTAGCTATACCTTAACTAAAGTTACCTCTGACTGATCCATGTAGCTGTGAATGAAAGCCTGCTCCTTAGGTCGTGAGGAACGTAGGTTAGTGAGGGCAGTTATATCTCAAGAACAGTATACTTGCATAGGTTTCACTGGAGCCTTTCCGTTTTAGAATAAAAACGCAGGATGGAGATGAGAAGGGGAATTTTGCAAAGCTAATCTCGATCTGCCGCTAAATCTGTTTCAACTCCAAGGCCTTTTCTAAGAATTATAGGAGGAGGAAGTAATTGCATGAATCACACTCCCACTGGTCTTAAAATAAAAAGGGGTATAGTTACAACAGTTTCAGGACAAAGAGGGAAGCGCTGCGTTGGCCTACGCTAGGACAAAGAGTCCAGGAGGGATTTGTCCAGTGTTACCTCCCTCTGATCACATCCTAAAGAATTGTCGACGGCCTTGTCTCCCCAAGTTCACAGCGTACTTAAAACTGGGGCACTCAGAGTCCTCCAGAAGCCCAGCTGTTTCTGAGGCAGTTACTTTAGTAGCTGAGCGGCTGTGTTTTTTGTGCCAACATATAAATACATCCCAGATGCTTTAGATACAAATCAGTTTAAAATCTATCCTTGCCGCCTTGTGTAGACTATGTTGAACAGAATCTACCTTTTTCACAATGATGAAGGCCATGGCTATAAATACCAGGCTTGGTTGGTTGTTGTAACAATGATTCCTTTCAGGAAGCACATTTGAAATTATAGAGGTGATCTTCTTGTGTACAACTAAAACTAGATAGTCTTAAATCAATGGGTCATATTTTAGTCAATTTTTAAAACTTTTTTTTTTTTTGAGGTAGTCTCAGGGTGGCCTTGAATTCACGGCAATCCTCCTTCTTTTGCCTCCCAAGTGCTAGGATAAAATGTGTGTGCCACCATACCTGGCTTATTTTTAAAATTTTTTTCTTTATTTATTTGATATTTGAGATAAAAATAGGGTTGGGGGAAGGGAGAGAAAGAGAAAGAGAGAGAGAGACAGAGACACAGAGAGAGACAGAGAGAGGTGCATCAGGGCTTTCAGCTGCTGTAAATAAACTCCAGTTGTGTGAGCCCTCTTGTGCATCTGTCTTACATGGATACTGTAGAACTGAACCTGAGTCCTTTGGCTTTGTAGGCAAGTGCCTTAACCACTAAGCCATCTCTCCAGTCCCTTGACTTATTTTAAAACCTTTTGATCTCTGATATCTTGACTTGATAGGAGTTCTTTCACCTATTTCTTCTCCATCCCTTAATTGAAAGCTGTTTAGAGGTAAGGACTTCACACTGCTTCTCTGTGTTACCCATCATGCATTGTCTTACATAGAGCTGGTACTCATTAAATACTTATTGATTAAAATGACACAGAGAGGGCTGGAGAAATGGCTTAGCGGTTAAGCGCTTGCCTGTGAAGCCTAAGGACCCCTGGTTCGAGGCTCAGTTCCCCAGGTCCCACGTTAGCCAGATGCACAAGGGGGCGCACGCGTCTGGAGTTCGTTTGCAGAGGCTGGAAGCCCTGGCGCGCCCATTCTCTCTCTCTCCCTCTATCTGTCTTTCTCTCTGTGTCTGTCGCTCTCAAAAAAAAAAAAAAAAAAAAAAAAGACACAGAGAAAGGTTAGCTATTCTAGCCATCTAGATGACTATAAATCCTTGGGATGCATGGCAGGAAGGGGCTGTTGACTGCTCAACTGAAGGGATTTCCCGTCCTGAAGACCACTAGAGTTAGATTGAAAAGACACAGACTAGAGTATATTAAAGATAACCAAAGTAAATCACCAAAGATTTATAGCATGGAGAGATTTTTTCCGTTCTCTGAGACAGGAATGTTACCACCGTGTTGTTGCTACTCTCTAATGAACTTGCAGAATTCATAGTGGATGCATCCATAGTCGAAACCCCAAATGGATTTTCATAGCCTCAACAAACTGCTTTGAAAATAAATATGGGAAGTATGGCCAAGAGTCCCGAAGAAACTTCTAAATATGAGTACTAAGGCAAGGAGACCCTGCCACATATCCAAACTTAGTATGACAGAAGTAGTTAAGAAAGTGAGGTATTAAGTCAGAGAGCCATGGAATGGGCTCAGGGTGGGAAACTGACTGATGGCAGAAGTGCATGGAAGACCAACAGCAAAGAAATGCAGGACAATTGCTCAATGGTCGGAATCTTCTCTCTCCTTGCAGCCAATCATCACACACGAGCTCATGTCCCCCACCCCACATAGAGCATCAATAACAGTGGATGTCTTTGAATCTTTTAGTATAAATATAAGTTAAAAACTGGGCATGGTAGCTCATACTTTCAATCCCAGCACTGAGGAGACTGAGTCAATACATCATCATAAACTCAAAGCCATCCTGGGTTACATAGCAAATTCAGGACAGATTGGGTTTTAGGAATTTTTGTTTTTGTTTTTGTTTTTCAAGGTAGGGTCTCACTCTAGCTCAGGCTGACCTGGAATTCACTATGTAGTCTCAGAGTGGCCTCGAACTCATGGTGATCTACCTACCTCTGCCTCCCAAGTGCTGGAATTAAAGGCGTGAGCCACCACGCCAGGCTCAGATTGGGTTTTAGAATGAGACCCTATCTTAAAAAAAATATCAATTCATATCTTTCTGTTTATAAAGAAAGATTTCTTAAACAAAACACCAAAAACTTGAAAGCTTTGGCAAATCAAGAAGCCATGTAATGCCGGGTGTGGTGGTGCACGCCTTTAATCCCAGTGCTTGGGAGGCAGTGGTAGGAGGATCACCGTGAGTTCGAGGCCACCCTGAGACTTCCATAGTGAATTCCAGGTCAGCCTGGGCTAGAGTGAGACCCTGCCTCAAACAACCAAAAAAAAAAAAAAAAAAGAAGAAGCCATGTAAATTAGGGCTAGGGGAGATGGCTCAGTGGTTAAAGGCACTTGTCTGCAAAATCTGGAGCTTGGGTTGGAGTCTCCAGTACCCACATAATGCCAGACATAAGAAGGGACACAAGCATCTGGTGGTCATTTGCAGTGAGTAGTGACCTCGAAATGCCCATATGCATACACAGGCACATACACACATGTATAAATAAATAAATAATTTTTTTTTTTTAAAAAGCTACGTAGGGCTGGAGAGATGGCTTAGTGGATAGGCGCTTGCCTATGAAGCCTAAGGACCGAGGTTTGATTCCCCAGCACCCACATAAGCCAGGTGCACAAGGTGGCACAGGTGTCTAGAGTTGTTTGTAGTGGCTAGAGGCCCTGGTGTGCCCATTCTTGCTGTTTGTCTGTCTCTCTCTCTCTCAAATAAGACAATGAAAAAATAAAATATTAAAAAAAGAGCTATGTAAATCAGTAGATGTTTGAGTCAGGAAAAGGATGGATTAGTAAATATTATAGGCCACACAAGTCACATATTTTTTGTTAAAATAGCTTTTTTTTTTTTTTCTTTTTGCAGCTGTTGTGAAAACCACACTAAGTTCTAAGGTGATGCACAGACGGGTTAGGCCAGCTAGGTGCGGGCTGCTCTGAAGAAGGTGAACAGCAGTGGAGGAGGAGGGGGAAGAAGGCAAGCAGTCATGTGCAAAATCCATCATGTATGTGTATGATATGTGTATGTGTATGATATATGTACGCATATATGCTTCAATAAAAAATGAAAAACAGGAAGTCTACAGACAAGACTTCCCATGGGGTGAAGACATTTTCAATCCATCCAACTGATAAGGCACCAGGTAAGAGCAAGACTATATAAATATTTTCTTCTAATTCTTTTTTTTTTTTTTTTTGGTTTTTCGTGGTAGGGTCTCACACTAGTCCAGGCTGACCTGGAATTCACTCTGTCATCTCAGGGTGTCCTTGAACTCATAGCAATCCTCCTACCTGTGCTTCCCGAGTGCTGGGATTAAAGGCGTGTGCCACCACGCCCGGCATCTTCTAATTCTTATGACCACGTCAAATAGCAGGAAAATATGCGACAATCATGAACCTGTATTTCACAGGCAAGGCACATAGGAGAAAATGCTTGCACCAAAGCAATCAGTACTTCGGGTTTTACAAGCCATAGGCTCCCTGTTGTAGATATGAGTGGACATCCATTCCGTTGTTAAAAGTTAAGGCACCAGATGTTACTAAGTGGTTGAGAAGATCTAAACCAATCACAGTCCTTGCACATTGCTAGTGAGGAGGAAAAATGGTTCATTTCCTTTGGAAAATAATTTGGTATAACCTGGTAAAGTTCAAACTTCAGTCTGGGGAGGGAACTCAGGCGGTAAGTGCTTGAGAGCCTGAGGACCTGAGCATGATTCTCAGAACCTATGTAGAAAAATGCCAGGTACGGTGGCATGTGCTTATGATACTGGCCCTGCGATGGGTGGATTCTTGGAGCTCACTGGCCACCCAGTGTGACCTACTTGGTATGTTCTAGGCCAGTGAAGGACCAGATCTGAAAAAAAAAAGGTAGGTAGGGGCTCGGGAGATGGCTCAACAGCTAAAGGTGCTTGCTTGCAAAGCCTGAGGCCTGGGTTCAAGCCCCTGACACCCAAGAGAAACCAGACACAAAAAGTGGTGCGAACATTTGGTGTTCATTTCAGTGAGTGGTAAATGATCCTGGTTTGTCCATACATATGCACGCACACATATGTAAATAGGCAAGTACTTAAAATAAAAGGCAATGGTACCTGCTAACAACACCTGAGGCTGTTCTCTGGCCTTTGCCTGTACTTCACACATACGCATCAGTACACACATGTGTACACATACACATGCACACACACACACACACACACACACACACACACACTCAGCTTTCATATACCCAAGGAGCCAGCTATGCAATCGCAGGCATATATACCAGAGAAATTCTTGCATATGTAGATCAAAAGATGCATTCAGAGCAACACTTCTTGGAATTGATTTTACAACAGAAACATCACAATGCCCCTTGTATTCGCTTCCACTTCTAACAAATTACTGCAGAGTTGGTGGCTTAAAATAACAAAGACTTCTTTTTTTTTTTTAATATTTATTTTTTTTATTTGAGAGCGACAGACACAGAGAGAAAGACAGATAGAGGGAGAGAGAGAGAATGGGCGCGCCAGGGCTTCCAGCCTCTGCAAACGAACTCCAGATGCGTGCGCCCCCTTGTGCATCTGGCTAACGTGGGACCTGGGGAACCAAGCCTCGAACCGGGGTTCTTAGGCTTCACAGGCAAGCGCTTAACCGCTAAGCCATCTCTCCAGCCCAACAAAGACTTCTTGTTCCATAATTCTAGAAGTCAGAAGTCCAAAAGGAGGCCCAGTGGGCCAGTACTAATGTGCGAGGAGAGCTGATTCCGGAGGAGAACCCGTTGCCTTGCCTTCGCGCCCGCAGCTCCTGGCTCGAGGCCCGGCTCCGTCTTTATCCATCTTTAAAGTGGGCAGCGCCTGACTCAACGTTGCTCGCGCTCATCACTGACACAGTGGCTCTTGCTTCCATCTTCCACATTTCAGGACCTGAAGATCACATCGGCCCGGCTGGATAATCCAAGATCATTTCTTCGCCCTCAGGTCAGATAACTAACGACTCTAATCCATCTGCAATTTTAATCCCCCTTCATAATGTCACATAACAAATTTCTAGGTTCGAGGCAAGGGACATGGCCTTTTCATAGGAGCTATTGTTCTGCTTGGCCATGCCCCTTGAGAGGAGAAAGCACTGACCAATACTTTGGATCACGCAATAGAATTTTATGTTGTAACAAAAATAATAGAATATTACAAGCTAAGACCCAAACATCAGACAGAACAATTAGCTTATAATATCTATAAGTATGTATACATACTTATGTATGATGTGTATATAAATATATATACGTACACATATATATATATACATATATATGTATATATATACGAGTTGTAGTTAAAACCTGTAAACATAGAACTATAACCAAAAGTGGGAATAAAGAGATTGAAGAAGGAGGAGGGACGGACACAAGGACACTTACAACATATAAACAGAAAGGAGAAAAATCCGGGCGGGGGAGGGACTGGGAAGAACAGAAGAAGAGACAGGACTCAAGAAAAGCTAATTGTATTTGGAACTGCCATAAATTAAAATTAAAAAAAAAAAATACATGAGACAAGAAGGCACGAGGAGGAGCCCTGTGAGGAGGAGGAAGGGACCAGCTGTGGAGGGACCAGGGCGGCAGGTGATGATGGCAGGGGAGTGACGTGGACGCGTTCGCGATGCCAACCTATGGCAGTGTCATCATGAGCGCCGTCATTCTGCACAGTGAGTAGACACGATTTTAAATTAATAGTCACAAAATAAAGCATTTGTCTAAGAATAATAGAATATAACTAAATGCAACAATATGAGTTGATCTTCATCATATGACGCTGAGGAGAGAAAATAAACAAGTTCCCAATCTATAAAAACTATGACACACTTTTTAAAATATATATATTTTTTTATCGACAACTTCTATACTTACAGACAAAAAACCATGATATTTCCCTCCCCTCTCCCACTTTCTCCTTCACAACTCTGTTCTTCGTCATATCACCTCCCTCTCTCCATTAGCCTCTCTTTTTTTTTTTTTTTTTCTTGGTTTTTCAAGGTAGGGTTTCACTCTAGCCCAGGCTGACCTGGAATTCACTATGGAGTCTCAGGGTGGCCTCGAACTCACAGCGATCCTCCTACCTCTGCCTCCCAAGTGCTGGGATTAAATAGCCTCTCTTTTAATTTGATGTTCATCATCTTTTTCTCCTATTTTGAGGGTTGTTACAACACACTTTTTAATTAGACTCGAAACAAGAATTAATAAAGTTGTTCTCAGTCCACACCACCCCCTTCCCTGTTGCTTAGGGCCAAATCCCTCAATTTAGCTTTGGCATTCTGCTTCCGGATGTGTTAGTCAATGTCTCACGTGCCTGGACTTGGTCATTTTTCCCATTCCTATGCTATGCCCTTCATTAATCTACCATCATCATTTTTCACACAAATTAGCTCCCAAGCCCCTTAATTATTTTTCCTATTTCTATCCCTTGACCCTTCCACTAATCTACCCTCCACAGGGTGACCTTCCTAATGTGTAAATTAGATCACTGCATTCCATTGCTTAATCCTCCCAATGACTTCCAATTAAAAACAGAACAGAACCCAAAATTCTTTGTAAAGCCCCTAAGCCCCCATGAGATCTGCCTCCCAGCTTCCTTCTCAACTCATTTGTCTCCTATCCCGCATGCCTGATTCCTCCTCAGTCACTCCGGCCTCCCTTTCATGCCTCAAACAAGCTTTTCACCTATCAAGGCCTGAGATTCATCAGTTATAGTAGTACCCTTCCTTGGATATGTAGGCAGCTAATTTCCCAATTTAGGTTCACCTACTCGGGAAATTCGTTTTTTAAAAAAAATTAAAATATTTTATTTAGTTATTTACTTTTTTATTTGAGAGTGAGAAAGAGGGTGAGGGAGGGGGGAGGGAGAGAGAAAGAGAAAGAGAGAGAGAGAGAGAGAGAGAGCCAGAGACAGAGAGAATGGTCGCACCAGAGCCTCTATCCACTACAAAGGAACTCCAGGTGCATGTGCCCCCTTGTGTGTCTGGCTTATGTGGGTCCTAGAGAATTGAACCTGGATCCTGTGGCTTTGCAGGCAAATACCTTAACCACTAAGCCATCTCTCTCGCCCCTTTTGTTTTCTTTTAAATATTTGATTTATTTACTTAATGTTTTTATTGACAACTTCCATAATTGCCAACAATATCCCATGGTAATTCCCTCCCTCCCCTGACTTTCCCCTTTGAAACTCCACTGCCCATCATATGCCCTCCCCTTCTCAATCAATCTCTCTTTTATTTGATGTCATGATCTTTTCTACCTATTATGATGGTCATGTGTAGGTAATTTCAGGCACTGTGAGGACATGGCTATCTCAGCTATTTTGTATCTGGGGGGAGCACATTGTAAGGAGTCCTACCCTTCCTTTGGCTCTTACATTCTTTCTGCCACCTCTTCTGAAATGGACCTTGAGCCTTGGAAGGTATGATAGAGATATTTCTGTCACTTCTCAGTACCATGGTGCCTTCTGAGTCATCCCAAGGTCACTGCCATCTGAAAAGAGAAGCTTCTCTAACCAAAAGTGAGAGTAGCATTAATATATGGGTATGAACAGTAAGAGAAGTGCTTACTGGGCAGTTTGTTGAGCATAGCATGTACATTTAGCCAGACAGCAGCAGACATTACACCCCTAGGGCTCATGACTACCTCTGTTGTAGATTTTCAGTTAGGGGTATATTCTCTCCCATGGAGTGAGCCTCCAGTCCAATTAGAGAGTGGTTGGTTTCCCCCATAACAGACATGCCACTATTGTACCTGTTGGCTCATTTGGCTTGGATGAACAAATTTAAGGCTTATAATGTCCACTATTGAGTACCTTCTCTGGTGATTTCTCTCTCTCCCATTAAACTGTATGCTGCAGAGCTTTTTCCAGCTTTCTGTCAGCTGGTCTACAGGAGGGATGTTTTCAGCTCATCGCCATTAGGATTTCTCAGTGACTTTGCGTCCAAGTACATGGAGTCTTCAGCAATAAGGTCTTACCATCTATTCATGGTGGGAAGCCAAGGGCCTTGGCAATGGCCTGTAATGTTTTGGGGGCATCAGGGACTTCCATGGCCAACAACTCACTGGAAGGTATCCCATCCCTGGCACTAAAAGTTTTCTAGTAACAGTCTATGGCTTCTGGGTGTTCTATTGAGGGGCTTCGTTTTTTTTTTTTTAATTTTTATTGACAACTTCCATAATTATAGACAATAAACCATGATAATTACCTCACCCCCACTTTTCCCTTTCACAAATCTACTCTCCATCATATCCCCCACCCCCTCTCAATTAGTCTGTCTTTTATTTTGATGTCATCATCTTTTCTTACTCTTTTTTTTTTAATTTTTATTAACATTTTCCATGATTATAAAATATATCCCATGGTAATTCCCTTCCTCCCCACCCCCACACTTTCCCATTGGGGCTTCGTTTTTAACATGAGTAAAAGCAGCACCACGATGCCATCTTATTTGTTCAAATAATCTCTGCATTTGTTCACAGGTGCATTGGGGGTTAGAAAACACTCTCAGGGGTTTGAGAAGACAGCTCCACAGACAAAGTGATCACTATGCAAGCATGAAGACCTGAGTTTGGATCCTCAGGACTCACATAAAATGCCAAGCATTGTGGTGTATGCCCCTGTAATCCTAGTGCAAGGGGAGGAACCAACATGAAGATCTCTGGGGCTCTCTAGCTAGTTAATGAAGCAGAACTAAGAAGCACTAAGTTTAGTGAGAGACCTTATCTCAAAGAATGGGGTGTAGAGAGTGACTAAGGAAGATTCCCAAAATCATCCTCTGGCCTGCGGACATGCACACATGGGCACACGCACCCTTCCCTACACACACAAATTCACACACATGTGCACACACAGAAAGCAAAAAGGAAAAAAAAAAAAAAACAAGTTGTCCAACAACTAAGTCTACGTACGTGACATCAGATAACTATATCAAACTCTCTGGGATTGACTTTCCCTTTGAAAAATGAATGGAGACAATACTGCGCAGCTCCTGGTGTAATCCCGAGGGAAGTGAGAGCTCTCAATGCTTAGTCTTGGACCTCGTAAGCATCCCCACGAGCCTTGGCTCTTCATATTGTCCGTCACCCCTTCTTAAAATGTGAGCACCCTGCTTATCACAATATTCCTGGCACCAAACTCTCCACAAATACATACTGCTGATCCAAAGTGTGGTTCAAGCTATTCACACACGGGAGCTCACTCTGTACATTGCATAGGCTCCTCTACATCCCTCCTGGTCCTGGGACGCAGGAGGCAAGCTGCCCACCAGGAGACTTTGCCCCAGCTGCTTTCTTCCAGAAACCCACCGTATCAATGCCACAGCCCCGTCACCCTGACCATGCCACTTAATCCTGTCACCTGCCTCGACTCCTGATTTTCCTTTTAGAGAGCCCTCAGTGCTGCATCTCACACCATAAAAGTTGTTGTTTCAGACAGTCTCCAAGGTGATCGTCATTGATTCTGGCCCTCTGGTATTTATTTCCTGGCTTAGCTCCCTTTCCCTTGGGTGTTGGCAGGATCACTACTGTTTGTTTGGTTGTTTTTCTTTTTGTGTTTGTTTGTTTTCCAGGTAGGGTCTCTTCTAGCCCAGGTTGACCTGGAATTCACTATGTAGTCTCAGGGTGGCCTCAAACTCATGGCAATCCTCCTGCCTCTGCCTCCCAAGGGCTAGGATTAAAGGCGTGCACCACCACGCCCAGCTACAGGATCACTACTTCTAAAGAGCATATTTTGGCAAAAGGGCTAGGATGGAATCCTGAAATTATAATACAGTATAGTATAGTATGCTTAGTATAGATTCGTGTGCAACTATACACTATTATATGAATGTTTGAATTGCTAGTAGACTCAGATTCAAGTGAGGATCTGGCTTTCTCTTTTGAATTTAATGAAGGGAGTTTGCCATAGGTATTAGAAGTGCAAGAAAATGAATTCTACCAGGCATTTGAGCAAACTTTGAAGTGCACTTTGACCCAGTCAAGTCTTGAGCTTAGATGTGGACTGTGTCCTGGTTGAGCCTGTATCAGATGAGAATCTGCCTGTATTAGTTATTTTCTCGTTGTTGTGACAAAATGCCTGACAAAAGCAACTTCAGGAAGACGGGCTTACGCGGACTCACAGCTTGAGGGCATGACAGACCGTCGTGGCGGGGCAGGTGCCACCGTAAGAGCAGCTCTAGCGGTGGCAGGAGCGGGAGGCTGCTGGCCACATGGCATTCCGAGGCAGGAGGCCGAGAGGGATGACCGCTGCTGAGCACCGTGCTCGCCCTTTACCCCCTCACCCAGTCCTGGAGCCCAGCCCATGGGACGACGCCGTCACGTGTAGGGTAAGTCTTCTCTCCTCAGTGAAACCTCTTTGGGCACGCTCGAAGGCACACCTAGAGGCGCATCTTCTGGGTGTTTCCACATCCAGCCAAACTGACAATAACAGCCTTCAGAGAGCCCACCTAGCCCACCCTTGAGCTGCAACCTATAAAAATGTGAGACAAGGTCTAGTCATTGTTTTAAGCGGCTATGTTTGTGGTAGTTTATTACACAGCATCAAAATTAATATTTTTAAATAAAAACATTTTTTATTTATTTGCAAGGAGAGACACAGAGAGAGAATGGGAACACCAGGGCCTCCTGCCGCTGCAAATGAGCCTCCGATGCACGCGCCGCTTTGTGCATGTGGCTTTACGTGAGTACTGGGGAATCAAACCCAGGCCATCAGGCTTTTTTTTTTTTTAACCACTGAGCCATCTCTCCAAGCCCCCAAAGTGAGATTTTTTAAAGGGTATTTATCCCTCATTAACAATAAGCATGCCCCATAGAGAGAGATCTTTTCTCAGCCACCTTCACTGATATATCCCCAGCTCCTAATGCTACAGTACAATGGGTCTTCAGGAGGTCTTTGTTGAATGGATAAAGAAAGAAATAAACCTCTTCCATCCTTCACTGATTTCTTTTAAAAAATATTTATTTTTATTTATTTGTTTATGAAAGAGAGAGAGAGAGAGAGAGAGAGAGAGAGAGAGAGAGAGAGAGAGAGGGAGAGAGAATGGATACACCAAGGCCTCTAGCCACTGCAAATGAACTCCAGATGTATGTGCCACCTTGTGCATGTAGCTTATGTGGGACCTGGAGAATTGAACATGGATCCTTAGGCTTTGCAGACAAACGCTTTAACCACTAAGCCATCTCTCCAGCCCACATGCTTCATTTCTACAAGACACAAATTCCATAGATACTAGCGCCTTGAGAAATGGAGTGATTCAGAACTCCAAGTGAGTGGGGCTAAACTTATACACTACAACTCTATAGAAAAAGATAAAAATGATGGTATTGGATGAATGTTGTAGTGGATGGAGCTTACCTCCATGCAACATGTTTGTAGGTAGTTACTTTTGTTAACCTGTATTGTCTAACATCCTGGAATGTACTTGTAGGACTTTGAAAAAATGATTAGAATTTTCTGAAATGATATCTTAGAAGGACAAATTTGTCTGTTATGTGAATACATGCATTTCTGGTTCTATTTCACTCTGTGCTCTGTTTTCACTTGCGAATGACCTAGTTTTACAAATCTAACCAGCCAAGTCATTTCTGTAAGAATCCCTATGGAGTTGAGCTTATTCCTATTATTTTTTTAAACTTAAATCATCTTAAAAGCTAAAATATTTTTCCCAAGGACAAATATAACATTTTTTTAAAATTTGGAAACCAAACAGTATTTATCAAGAGGCCACATTGTTTATGTATGAGTGTGTGATCATGTGTGCGTGTGTGCAAGTGTGTGAATATTTATACATGCCTTTGTGTGTGTGAGAGAGAGAAAGAGAGAGAAGGAGAGGGAGAGAGAGAGAGAGAGAGAGAACCCTTGGTCCCAAGGGACTCCACTTACAGTTAATTTCCACTCACATGGCTTTTCCAAATAGGATCCTTTTGAAATGATGCCATTATGCACTGATTTAGAGCAGAGACATCCTTTGAGGGATTCAGGGTCTCAGGGTAATGGCTAGGAAATGTGGGAAGGACAAAACTATATTACATGGAGTCTTTTGAGGGTTGTTATCCAGATGGAACTCAGTTCCAATGAAATTGACCAGAGTTTTAGAAAGAAAAGTATCATGAAAGGGTGATGTGGGAAATTTCCTCATTTCTTTTTATTTTATTTTTTACTGACAACTTCCATAATTATAGACAATAAACCATGGCAATCCCCCCCCCACTTTCCCCTTTGCAACTCCACTCTCCATCATACCCATTGATTTATTCATTTCTTTTTCAACTAATCTTTTTTTTTGAGTTTTTAAAAATTATTTTATTTATTTATTTGAGAGAGAGAGAGACAGAAAGGCAGAGAGAAAGATAGATAGATAGATAGATAGATAGATAGATAGATAGATAGATAGAGAGAGAGAGAGAGAGAATGGGCACACCAGGACCTCCAGCCACTGCAAACAAACTCTAGTTGCATGTGCGCCCCCTTGTGCATCTGGCTTACTTGGGTACTGAGGAATCGAACCTGGGTACTTTGGCTTTGCAGGCAAATGCCTTAACTGCTAAGCCATCTCTCCAGCCCTTTTCAACTAATCTTGAAGTCCCACAGTCTGCTCAGCACTGTAGTAGGCTCATGAGATACACTGATGAACAAAATCCAAGTGATCCCATTTGTCAAGAGCATGGATTCATATAGATGGAGGGAAGACCTACAATAAATAAAAGAATTAAGTCTATGTAAGATGATGTAAAAGGAATAATTTAAAAAAATTAAAAAAGCATAATCTTGGTAAAAGTGACAAAGGAAAGGGTTTATTTAAGAAGGGATAATTGCAGAAGCTTCTTATGGAGTGGGATTTGAGCCGGGGACTGAGTCGAGGCAGGGCCCAGGCAGATAAGCTGCAAAAGACCATCTGAGTCGAGGGGAAGCGAGCAGCGAGGCTCTAAGGTGGGGATGACCCCAAAATGACCAAGGATCACACCCACATAATTTTATCCTAAGGCACCCAAGTCACACACACTTAAGGACGTGACTGCAGTTGCAGCTGTGGTGTGACGCCAGCCACAGTGGTGACACAGGAGTTTGTACGATTATCCAGAGAGCGGGCGGGGCTGCAAGGCAGTTGGGGCAAGACAATGAATGTCACCTTGGTTGGTTGTGCAAAGGGCATTCATTCATAGTGACACTGAGAGTGACCAGAGCATCTCTGGGGAGATTTTTCTCACTCGCGTTTGGAAAGTCCAAATGTTCCCAAAATTTACTTTGGAGCTAAGTGAAGAACAAAGTGAGGGGAGAAGTTGTGAGCTGGAAGTTAATGTAGGATGGATATTTTATAAATTCCAAACTAGAGCAGGAAGAATGGCTGGCTAAGCTGCTATAGGGTTGTAGAAAGTGAGTAAAATGAAACCTAATGTCAAGGCCTTTAGCTCTGCAGTGCAAGTAGGCAGAATTGAAGTTAGAGTTTCCTCAGCCAGTGGGAACTTGATCACTGGGTGATTTCTTAAGATTTCAGTAATGGACATGCTATGTTTTATAGGTTTGCTGGGGATCCAGGTGCAGATATTGTTCTGTGGGTCCAGAGTTTGGCGGAAACGTCTATACTAGGGCCATGAAGCTGTGAAATATAAATCTCTAACTGATATCTGAGGCTATGAAATAACACGAGATCATTCGTGGAATGCAAAGATGGAAGCAAAGATGGCCATGGACTGAGCCTAGGGTCAGACATCAAGAAAGCAAAGAGGAACCAGTAAGGGAGGCCAAGACAGAGAAGCTACGGACAAGGAGGTTAAACCAACGTAAGGTCCAAGGAAAACTAAGGAGAGAGTGCACAACTGAATGAACACAGGGCGAAGCACATCCACACTTCAGATTTGGCACATGAAGATAGCTGATACATTTGTCCAGAGCAATTTTCATGGACAGGTGAAGGCTGCTTGGAGTGGATTTGAAAGAAGAGATGGGATGAGGAACAGTGTGGGGACATGAAATATGCATGACTTTCACTGACTTGTTTTCAGGGGGAGCAAAGAATTGGTGTGGTGGTCAGATAGTGTTGTGGTTGCAAAGGGACTGTGTCGTTGCTTTGAGGCAGAATGTTTCCCTACAGCCCTTCCTGTTCTCAAGTTTGTGATCCTCCTGTCTTGATTTCCTGAGCGCTGGGATTCCAGGCGTATTCTACCATGCCTGGCAGAGAGTTTTGTTTTTAAATTACAGATAATTATATGCTGTTGGGAACACCCACAAAGTAATGTCCCTGGGTAGAGGAGAGTGGACAAAATTCAATGTGTAAGCAGAGTGCCAATGGGAAAATAGACAAGTCACCCATTGTCACAGGAAGAAATAGAACCTATGTGTAAGTACGTTTATAGATTTAGAGGTGTGTGGTGGTGTGAATGTAAAATGTCTCTGTGATTAAGACACACATACACACACACACACACACACACACACACGCACACTTTTTGAGGGAGGATACTACTCAGGCTGATCTGGAATTCACTATGTAGTCACAGGATAGCCTTGAACTCATGGCAATCCGCCAACCTCTGCCTCCAGAGTGCTGGGATTAAAGGTGTGAGCCACCATGCCAGGCTCTAAGCCTTATATTTAACTTTCACATGGTGGAAAGTAGAGCCCAAGAGAGGAGGTTGTGTCACTGGGGACGGACAGGGGATCTTGGCAGGGGTCAAAGCTTTGGGGGGAGGTCTTTCCATAAACCAGTCTGACAGCTTTGCAGTAGACAAGGAATATGCAGGGAACTCTCTTGTGGGGCCGCACACAGAGGGTCTGGATAGAGAGGAGCTATTACCCTCTGCGCCTGCAGGAATGATGAAGGCATGAGGGGACAATGAGATCTTGTCACAAATGCCACCATTACAGTTAGAAGATACATCTGTGTGTTCTCACGTCTCAAACTCTTACAAACCACCTGGTGCACAGTTTAGTAAAGATTAGGAAAGAAAGTAAAGGTGTCTGGAAGCAAGTTTTCTTTCTGTGAGCCGCTCTAAGAAATAGTCGTGTCTCTAGAGATTTGATACAATTGGAAAAACCCACTCCACTCATGCATGTTCTATTTTGCTGAACTCCTGGACCCTGGGGGAGATTCCACGATTTGGCTTTTGTTCAAGTAGCTGTTTATGGCAAAAAGTTTCTGATAATTGCAGTCCTGCAGATCAGTGATCCAGAACACATTTCTGAGGCTGTGTGTGCCTGAAAACTTCCAAAAAAACATTCCATTGAGCTCAGACCTAGGGTCTGGGGTTTCCTATCCAGACTCTCCCTCTCTCTCTCTCTCTCTCTCTCTCTCTCTCTCTCAGTCTCTCGTTTTGTTATTCTTTTTCCACAACGGATCCAAGCAGAGCTCTGCAAGAGGATCACTCCGTGGGAATGAGGACTAAAGAAAGAATGTTCCCCCCATTTACTCTGATGAGAACCTCACAAGTTCAAGTTTCTTATTGAGTACTGTGGGGCAAGATGAGTGGTATGTCCCATGTTAGATGCTTTCATGTTGCTGTGACCAACTCACTTATGGAAACAATGTTTAAGAGAAGAAAGGCTGGCTCATGATTTCAGAGGGATCTGAGACCAGCGTGGTAGCCGTAGTGACTCAGTCCCTGGTGAAGGGACCTTGCCACAGTGGCTCTTTATATAACTGCAGACCAGGAAACATAGGCTGCGGGTCAGAGTCAGGGATGGGTATAACCTTCACAGGGCCTCTGTCAGTGGCTTACTTCTGCCAGCCAAGCCCTATCACAAGCCTTCAAAGTAACGCCACAAGTTGTCAGCTAAACACTCAGAAAACAAGCCTGTGGGGGGCCTTCCAGATCTAAATCGTGACAATTTGCTTCAGAGACTGCAGTTGTTTGGATCAGCTGTCTGCCCTAGATTCCTGTGTTTTGAACGCTGGTCCCCACATGATGGCAATTTGGAAGGTAGAGTCTTGCTGGAGGAGGCATGTTACTGGGGACAGGCTTTGGGGTCTTAGAGCCAGCTGCCCTTGTCAGAGCTTGGGCAGAGGTGATGTCCAGCTTTGGCTTGTGCCACACTTTCTCTTGTCATCATGAAGCTTCCCCTTGAGACTGTGGGCCAAAATGAAAACTCTTTTTCCCATCGGCTGCTTTTGTTTGGGTGAAGGTAATCATGAAAGACATTCTCAGGTATTGAGAAAACAGTACTTGCTGTGAGCTGGGTGGGTTCTTACTCAGTTTCCCTATCTGTGATCTTATTGCTTCTGTGCCAATCTTGTGACATGGGTCAGGTGACGCATACAGATTTTATAAGCGAGCAAGCTAGGGCATGGAGCCAGTTAGCAGCAGAATTAGGATTTAGCCTCACCGCCTGTCCCACAGACCTTTCCGCTCTCCTAAGGTCTGTGATCCAGGCCACATTCGGCAGCACAGCAGGCCTCAGTGACAATTTCTCCCATCTCCCGAGGGCTTGCTTCCTCCTGGCACGGTGCATGAGGGCTGGTGGCCCGTCCTTGCCAGTTCCAGTCGCTGCCTTGCATCTTTTCCCAAGACACTTCCCAGTATTTCTGCAAGTCCTTGGTCACGTTGAAATGTGATGGAAATTCAAGTGTCACTTACTCAAGCTATTGCATGAAGAGATGCTGAAGGCCGTCAGCACCCAGCACACTGTGACATAAGGACTCTTTCCTTCACCAATTCTGGCACACTGCCAAAATATCCCCAACCGTCCTGTTTTATTTTTGTCCAGGATGCTGGGTGTCCAGGATCAGATATAAGCACACGTCGATATAAGCAGCAAGATCATCATCAGCAGACTCTGAGAATTGAAAATGGCAGACAGAGTGAGGCGGGCGGAGCCTCAGACACGTCACCCTGCCGGGCTGCGGCAGAACTGGTGCTGCCTGCCTCCTTAGAGCCACTTCTTTGTTAGCTAATAGCTAATTAAAGTGTGTGTGTGTGTGTGTGTGTGTGTGTCTGTGTGTGTGTGTGTGTGTATTAAAACAGGAGGAAGGGGGCTGGAGAGATGGCTTAGCAGTTAAGGCACTTGTCTGCAAAGCCTAAGGACGCTGGTTTGACTCCCCAGCGCCCATGGAAGACAGATGCACAAGGTGGCACATGCATCCTGAGTTTGTTTGCAGTGGCTACAGGGCCTGGCGCCCATTATCTCTGATTCTCTCGGTCTGTCTGTCTCTCTTTCTCTTTCACATAAATAAATAATTATTTTTTAAAAATCTAAAACAAAGAGAGGGTTTGGCCAGAAGACATAAGTGCTTTGACCAGAAGCCATAGGTTGTCACAGGAAACTTTCAGTGCCAGGGTTAGGGTACCTCTCAATGAGGTGTTGCTCAGTGAGACCCCCTGATGTCCCTCAAACAAACACAGGTTATCGCCAAGGCTCTTGGCTTGCCTATCAGAACTAGAAGGGAAGACCCTATTGCTCAAGACACCACGTGCCTCGGTTGCAGAACACCGAGCAGTCAAACGAGAATTGAGCTGCAAGGCTCTTCCTCTCTGCTGACCAGCAGTCGTGGCCCCTGCAAGCCACGCGACTGTCCACACAGGGGAGATGTGCTCTTGAGAGCAATGGTGGCATTTGGTTAGGGTGGTAACTAACTGTAATTTGACTTGAGACCCACTCCCTAGGAAGGAAGTCATGCTTATTACTGAAAATCTAGTTAAAATATTGCCACTGGGAAGATCACAAATCCTATGGAGGAAGTTACTACTGTTGTTGGGCTATAAAGATATATTATGCTCATTAAATTGCCTTCTAAATACTTATATTATGTATATATATTAGTGCTACTCTTAATTATTTTTTTTTAAGGTAGGGTCTTAGTCTAGACCAGGCTGACCTTGAACTCATTCTACAGTCCCAGGCTGACCTCAAAGTCACAGGGATCATCTGACCTCTGCCTACCAAGCGCTGGGATAAAAGGCATGTGCCACCAAATCCGGCTTCTCTTACTTTTGGCCAGAGAAATCTCTGTTTTCAGATGGCAGTGATTGCTAAGGAAGCTCAAAACTCATCAAAGTGCTGAAAAGGAGAGTGTCAGTTGAGTGAGCCATCTCTATCTATGATAATGATATATGATAATGACTGGACTGCTCTTGCCCTGAGCCAGCTGTCCCCCAGAGCACAGTCCATGCCGTAAAGAAGCTGCCTGGTGCAGAAGAGGTGGCAGAAAGAATGGAAGAGCCCAAGGAAGGGTAGGACTCCTTACAACGTGCTCCTCCAGACACAAAATGGCCTGGATATCCATGACCTCACAGCGCCTGACACAACCTACACAAGACCATCATAATAGGAGGAAAAGATGATGACATCAAAATAAAAGAGAGACTGATTGAGAGGGGGAGGGGATATGATGGAGAGTGGAGTTTTAAAGGGGAAAGTGGGGGGAGGGAGGGCATTACTATGGGATATTGTTTACAATCATGGAAATTGTTAATAAAAAAAATTTTTTTTAAAGAAGCTGCCTGGAAAGGTGATGCCCCAGGGCATGCAAGTTTTCCCGAGGGACACGCAGGAGAAGGACAGTGAGTTCTTGGCCATCTCCTGGGGAACACGGGAGACTGGCTGGGCCCAAGAGCAAGGAGTATGGTTCTGCTCATGCCCATAATATGACACAGGGAAGGGGCCTTGGAGGAGGCAGAGTCCCTCCGTGCCAGGGAGTTGGGGACAGGGCGCAGCTGGGACGTGGACATGACCGCGGAGGCGAGCTGCTGCGGAGGCCCTGCGCTGTTCAGAAGCACGTCGAGGTCAGGTGGAGTTCAGAGACGGTAGGGAAGTCCAGCCAGCAGGGAAGCTGGCAAGAAGCGAGCCTGGGCAGTGGGTGATAAAAGGAGAGTCATGTGGAAATGCTTTGTTGTTCTAAGAACTGTGCCTATTCTTGGCCGCAGCCTGGTAGCTGGAGAAATGTGGCGGCATGGTGCAGTGCCCCAGGAGGGGACAGGGTGATGAGGACGCTGGATGGAAGCAGGGCCATTGGGCGTTTCGTTCCACAGTGCTGACTGCGAGAGCCAGACATGAGGAACTCATTTCCAGAAGCCTCCCTCAGCCACCCTTCCTCTATCACTTATTCTCCTGTTTCCATTTGTTTACCTTTGTGCGTCCTTTTTCTTTTCCTTTTGGTATTTTTGCGTGTGTGTGTGTGTGTGTGTGGTACAAGTGTAGTGTGCTGTGCCTATAGAGTATGCATGGGTGTGTACAGATGAACACGCCCCATTCACACGCATGTAGATGCCAGCGGAGAAAGCCTGGTGTCCTGTTCTGTCACTCCTCTATGTGTTTCCTTGAGACAGAGTTTCTCATTGAACCTGGAGCTGCAGGTTTTGGTCAGGCTGGCCGATCAGTGAACCCTAGGAACAACTTTTTAAAAGTTTCTTTCCCATTCTAGTACCTACAAACCTGAACATTGCCCAGTTAGTTGTTAACTAATTGGTATCAACAGGATTGCCATGAGAGCACCCAAATCACTGGTCAGAAATGGCCACCGTCCAACCCCCTGGGAAGCCGGACACTAGAGGCATCACTGAAGGTGCTCAGGATGCTTGTGATTACATCTCCTTGTCTGTCTGTCTGTCTGCCTGGCTGGCAATGATGACTGTCAGCTTAATGTCCTCCCCAGCCATATAACTCCCACTACACAGCCCCTTTAACATATGCTCGTTTCCGTTTTTTAAAAAAAACGAAAGAGTAACATTATACTTCTATAAAAATAAAAATTTGGGCTTGGAAGATGTCTTAGTGGTTAAGACGCCTGCCTGCAAAGCCTAAGGACTCATGTTCAACTCTCCAGGTCCCACATAAGCCAGCCCCACAGTGTCACAAGCATGCAAGATCACCCATACACACAAAGGGGGGCACACATCTAGAGTTTGATTGCCGTGGTTGGAGGTCCTGGTGCACCAACTTTCTCTCTCTTTCATTAAGAAAAAAGCCAGTTTAATGGGCTGGCCTCAAAAAAAAAAAAAAAAAAAAAGCAAAATAAAAGCCAGGCGTGGTGGTGCACCCCTTTAATCCCAACACTCAAGAGGCAGAGGTAGGATCACCGTGAGTTCCAGGCCACCCTGAGACTGCATAGTGAATTCCAGGTCAGCCTGGATCAGAGTGAGACCCTACCTCGAAAAAAGAAAAAGTAAAATAAGATAAAACAATAACATTATACTTCAATAAAAATCAAACTTTGGGCTGAGGAGATGGTTCAGCAGTGAAAGGCACTTGCTTACAAAGCCTGCTGGCTCTAGTTCAATTCCCTAGTACCCACGTAAAGCCAGATGCACAAAATAGTGCATGCTTCTGGAGTTCCTTTGCAGAGTTAAGAGACGTTGGTGTGCCCATCTATACTCTCTCTCTTACTCTCATACACACACACACAAATAAATACATCAAAAAAATTTAAAAATATATACAATTTTCTCCCTCAGATACAGATTTTACATGGGTTTGGTTCAGAGGTGGGACAGCTCTTGAGGACTATGTGGCAAACGATAAAGGTGAGTCCCTGATCCAAGTCACCTCACCTCTAGCCTCCGCAGCTTAGAGTTGTTTAAACTTTATATTTGCTCTTGTCGACAGCAGCCTTCATTGCTTCTGAGAGAGAGGCCCCTGCGTAGCCCGCCCAGGCTTCAAAGTCAGCAGTGTTCTGCCTCCGCCTCCCACGTGCTAAGACCGCAGGTGCCCACCACCATGCCAGGCTCGAGGGTCATGTACTTGCCAGTCAGGCCAGGCATCTGTCTGAATACTTAAACGGAGCACAGGATGAAACAGATGGGCGTCCGAGACCCTGCCCCAGGGACAGGCAAAGGACCCCCATGCTGAAGTCGCATGACAGTGCTAAGGAGAGCTGTAGACAGAGAATGGGCTGGCGGGGGTGATTTCAGATAAGGTGTTCGGGACAGCTTCTCGGAGGAAGTGAGACGTGAGAGAGCCAAGACTTGAAGGCAGGGAGAGGCGGGAGCCAAGGATGTGCAACTGGGAAGTGAGGTCTGGCTTGCTGGGAGGGCCTTGCGCTTTACGTTGTCGAAGCCCCGTATTTACTGGCTATTTGCTGGGCTCTTGTGGAGGTAGAAATCCCCGTGGACTCTGAGCCTGGGACCATGGGAACAGTACTCTGCCCGCTGTGCATGGCTATCCAGACCCTGCGGACACGTGATGGAAATCACCTTGCCCTCTGACATACCCCAGCTTTCTCCTTCCCTGGTCTCTTGATGGATGCCACGGTGCATCTGGAGGAGGCCACTTTGTCAAGACCTCTTGGCCACCAGGGAAGTCCCTTGGGTGAACTGACTGAACAGCAGTGGAAGTTTACAGATTACGCTGGTGGAAACGATGGGGCTCAGAGGAACACTGCTGCTTTCCGTCCTTTATGCAAGATGACCCTGGTAAAAGCCCAGCACCCAAGAATCCACAAGTGACCAAACTCCGAGCAGTTATACTAGCTCGATATGCCTTAAAAACTCTCTTCCTAAACTGGGCGTGGTGGTGCACCCCTTTAATCCCAGCACTCGGAAGGCAGAGGAGTTGCTTTCTTTGTCACTATCAAAAGATGAAAATCATGAACACAGCACGCATTTAACTCATGAATACAACACACACTTAACTCATGAACACAACACACAATTAACTAATTAACTCATGAACATAACACAAACTTAACTCATTTTCTTTTTGTTGTTGTTGTTGTTTTTTGGTTTTTGGTGGTAGCGTCTCACTCTAGCTCAGACTGACCTGGAATTCACTATATATTCTCAGGGTGGCCTTGAATTCATGGTGATCCTCCTACCTCTGCCTCAATAGTGTTGGGATTAAAGGTGTGCACCACCATGCCTAGCTAACTCACTCTTTTTTTTTTTTTTTTTTTTTTTTGTCTACAGGCTTAAGGAATGAGGCAGGATGGCTGGTGGAGGTCATCCAAGTGAAGTGTACATAGGAAAAGGGATGACCACTACCTGACCACACTACCACTATGTGTCCAGGAAGGGCACCAGCACCAGTGCCATGAAGGATGTCGAGCTCCCATACCATGGTGAGGGTGGCAATGAGATATGACCCTGGTAAGACTAGCTTTGCCCTTGAAGTTGAGCTAGTGGCTGGAGGCTCTGGTGCACCCATTCTCTCTCTCTTCTCTCTCTGCTTGCAGGTAAATCAATAAAAATATTTTTAAAGAATCATTTTTTGCTGCCGCCCCCCCCCCCCCCGGCTCCATGGACCTGTGGGCATGACTGCCGACCCTCGCCCAGAAGCCAAGATGCACCACCAGCCTGGCCCTTGACCGCACCATGTCAGGATCCCCATAAAAAAGGGGTGCAGCAGCTCCCCTGGAGGCCGGGATCCAGGCCCCACCGCGGGAAGGTCGCCCAGGCAGCTGCAGACTTGAAACAGCTCTGTCTGCAGAGTGCTCAGCATGACGCCCTAATGACTGCAGTGTCCTCAGATACAAACCCCTTCAGACCCCAGAAAGTCTGTTCCTTCTTGTAGTCAAATCTTTACAGTTTCTGAAACCACTTGCCATGAACCAGTGAATATTCAAGAAAACTAAATCGAGGCCTGTATCAAAGCTTCCCTGTAACACGGGCCATAAGATGCCGTTTTCTACTTGTCAGTGTTTAACATGTACCTCTGAGTGTCCATGAGTTTCTACTTCACAAGGTTATAGCCATTTTGTATACACCAGCTGCAGAATACAGTAAAACAGCATAGACATCCTTGGCCTTTTTAAAAGCGTCATTTTTGTGGGGGTCTGGGGAACTGGCTCAGTGGGTAAGAGCGCCTGCCATGTAAGCATGGTCTGAGTTTTGTTCCCCAGATGTAAGCAGCTGGATCCCCAGTCCTGCATAGTGACAGTTCCGTTGGGAGCAGAGAATGAAGAATTGTTTTGTTAGGGCCTCCAGACATATGTGCACACACATATGAACTCACACACATATGAACACTTATGCATATGAGAGAGAGAGAGAGAGAGAGAGAGAGAGACCCTTCTCAGAAAAGGTGGATGGCATTCCTGACAGCAGCTGAGGTTGTCCTATTGTCCTCACACGTACACGCATGGGCATACACACCCTTCCACACACGCGCCCCACACGTATGAATACACACAAATAAATACATAATTAATTAAAGCAGTCGTTTTTGTGACACCCCAGTTTATCTCCCTGTATCTTATCACGGCACTCAGAAATTGTCACAATTAAATTCACAAGACCATAGGCATTTTGGCTGTGCTAGACAATTCCACACTGAATCATTTCTGTCTCGTGCTCGTTTGGCGATTGTCAAACCTGTGGTGCTGGATTTACCTTCTCAGTTTGCACTTTAAACTTCTTGTGGTTAGAGCCTTCTTCTTCCTCCTTCCCAGTGTGAATAAGCGCAAGATGCATCATAAATTTCTAGGCAAGCATATGGCTTTTTATCCATCACATCAAACTGGTTATAATATCCGAGCTAACTTCAGGTTAAAATTAGATACATAATGCCAACGGGAAAAGGACTGTCAGTTCAGTTAAGAACTTGGGATCTATCTATTGCCAATCTGTGGGATTTAGCACGGAACGCTGATTGGGGAAAGAAAACAGCACTCCCATTGTTCTTGTCATGGAGATGCAGCGTTAGGAAACGCTTGGATGCACTGGGGCTGCTCTCGTTGGGCCCCAAGGTCATAGTGGCTTGTGGGGGAAATGGCAGCGGAGACAGGCTCTCCGGTTTCTCAACCCATGGTTGATGCAAACTCTGTTAGGCAATCAAGTGGAAAACCCAATCACAGTCAACCCCAGGATTAACTTCAGGATAAGTATGCCACAAGTTTTCTGATATATATATTTTTAATTTAAAATATTTTATTGTTTAGATATCGGGTAGTTTTTTTTAAAATTTATTTATTGTTATTTTTTATTATCAACTTCCATGGTTGTAAACGATATCCCATTGTAATGCCCTCCCTCCCCCCACTTTCCCCTTTGAAACTCCACTCTCCATCATATCCCCTCCCCCTTTCAATCAGCTCTCTTTTATTTTGATGTCAGGAGCTTTTCCTCCTCTTATGAGGGTCTTGTGTAGGGAGTGTCAGGCGCTGTGAGGTCATGGATATCCAGGCCATTTTGAGTCTGGAGGAGCACGTTGTAAGGAATCCTACCCTTTTTATTCATGTGTTTTACTAACACCTTTTTCATTTGGTTTCTCTACACTTGTGCTCCACAAAGTGTGGTCTATGAGCCAATAGCCTTGAGCTCTAGGAATGGAAGGTGAGAAAGAGAGGATGAGGGGGGGTAAATATGATCAAAAAATGTTCCACACATATATGAAACTATCAAAATACATATTTTTTAAACAAAGAATGCCATAGTAGCTTACTTAAGTTAAGGTTTGCTGAATGTATGTAAAACCTAGCCTTATCCAGAAATTACTACCTCAAATAAAGATAACAAATATGCTCTTAAAGAAAAGAAAGGGAAGGACATTGCCATCATGAATAGTACAAAGACACCACTTCTGGAGGCTGGGGAAATGACTTCGTAGGTCACAAGCCCGAGGACCCGAGACGAGACAACCGTCTGACCAGAACTAGCAGCTCCAGGTTCAAGGAAACAAGAGTGACAGAGGAGGAAGGACACGGTGTCCTCCCCCGGCTTCTGCAGGCGTGCATGTGGAGTGTGTGCGTGTGCACATGTGTACACACATCACACCATATGCCGCGTCACACGCATACTATACTACATGTATGCAACAAAAAGAGAAACACTGTTGCTTTCCATAGAGCCCACAAGTATGTAGCGAGGATCTGCTAAATGTGTTTCTATAAGAGTGGGGAAAAATGGCCAGTCTTGAGAGTCTCCGAATCTAATTGAAATTCAAATCAATGGCTATAGCACGACGCGCGGGCCAGCTTCTTTAAGAACACAATGAGGGCTGACGTGGTAGCTCAGTGGGTAAAATCCTTGCTGTGCAAGCCTGACAATTTCCGTTCGGAGCCCCCAAACCCACGCAAAGCCTGGCACGTGACACTAGTGTCCCCTCTCTAAGTTGTTCTCACAGGAGTTTTGGTGGCAGTTATGAGCAAAGTAATTCATCCGTTTGCATTGAAAGAACTCCGGGGTGAATGGCTCCTTCACTGAGCGGCTCTGAGAATCAAATGAAATAAAGCACTGAATAGGGTGAAAGCCCACAGAAGCTCTCCGTTGATATAGTTATTGTGACTAACGTGAGTAAATTGTTGGGGGGCTGGCGGAAGAGAGGGGAGGCAAAAGACGAACGTCCACTGGGAAGCTGTCCGCTCTCTCTCCCAGGAGCAAGGAAACCAGACATAGAGTCTGGCTTCCTCCGTGCGGCAGGACTCTGCCTGTCCCTTCCATAAACAGTCACGAGGCATCTTAGACCAGGGATTGGTAGGTTTTGAAGTTATTTTTATCTGATTCCATGATAAATTTACTTTAAAAAGATAGAGTACAAGTGCTTCCCAAGAGACTACCACTTCCTGCAGCATGAGTCTTCTGTATTGCTAAAGGATATTAAAGTGACCGAGAGGGCACGGAGGGGTGGTGATCCTGACGAGACATGGGCCAGTTCTTGTCCCCCTACCAATGACGCTGCTCTAGCTGGTGGAGTCACTTGTAGGAAGTTCTGCTCTTCAGAGACCTGAAGCAGAGCCACTATTGTGGCAGGATAGAATAGAACAAAGATGGAGTTCCGAAATCAGTGGGGAAACACACTACTGAATAAGTGCTCATGTGGGGACACACTCCTCAGCCACACCAGAGCATTACTTCCAGAGGAACCCAATATTAAAATGCTAGAACAAGATTGATCATTTTTATTGACAACCTCCATACATAATCACAGCATATCCTATATCATGATCCCCTCCTACCACTCTCCCTTGTTCTTAGGCCCCCCACAGATCCCCTTGGAAGAATTATTTTTACATTTTTTGGGATGAAATACGAAGGACAGCAAATTAGTACAACATTCATAGAGGTCAGCTTTTCAATAAGTGTTAAAATTATAATTGCCTATTCGTTTGTCAGGAAATTATACTTGGGAAATTTATAGTACATATATATATATTCACATCCCTATGAAACTAATCTGAAAGAATGAAGATTGCAAGTAACTTAAATCTTTCAATAGGGGACTGTGGGATGAAGGCACTTTCATAGAAGAGAAGGAAAGGAGATGAGGAGGCGTCCCATGTGCTGATATGAGTGTCTCTAAGATTCATTCAGGGAAAAAAACAAATTATAGAATAATAGATGTGGTGTGTCACCATGTCATTTAATATTAAGCAGGGAGGCTGAGGACGGAAGAAGAGGGAGAATGTATTCTGAAATGTACAGCTATCATTGTCTATGTCCCCCCCCCCCCCTCCAGTCTTCGGTAGTTCATAAAGAAACTGTCAGGTGGGTGAGGAGATTGCAGGAATTTAGAAGGAGAAAGTACATCTTTCACTGTGATACCTTCTTCTGGTTTTTCTTTGAATTGACTCCAGTACATTTCTTAGTTACACCATCGCACAAAACAGTAAAACAATTATGTCAGCAAATAAGAAAAAAAAAAAATCCATGCAGATTCTGTCTTTTAAAGAAGACTCGGAAATGTAGGGTCTTTCGTGAGCATAATTACAGTTCACACTGGCACAGCCTGCACACTTTACAAAGCACTGCCCTTGATGTCGCTCCCAGGTACTATTGCTTCCTTAATGTCTTTTCTCAGAGGTTTTCTTTTAAATTTTTTTTAATTTTTTTAAATAGCTCGTATCAATTATATAAAATACTGGGGTTCATTATGACAATTTTCTATATGCATATCACATACTTTGATCGCATTCACCCCATTCCTACCACTGCCTTAATTCTCTTTTCCCTTTAGTGTTTAGAAGACCCTGTGAGCCGGGCACAGTGACACAGGCGTCACCTGAGGGGGTGTTTCCAAAAGCTCCAGGCCAGCTTGGGCTACATAGTGAATTCCAGTTCCAGGCATAGCAAGACTCAAAAGAAAGACAAATGACCACAGTTAAAATCAACACACCTCCAAAGTTAGAAGTTGTTTTTATTATTTACTAGCTGAGAGAATTGGCCCTCTGGCATCCAGTGATCCCATGTGGACACACCCGGAGCTGGAGCACAAGGCAGAGTCTCCCAGCTCCACATGACTTCTGCCTACCAAGCTATGTGCTCTTGACAGACGCTGGGAGCTCTACTCCAAAGGCTCCCATTGTCCTGTGGAATGCACACTCCATCCTGATCCTCTGTGGTGATAACACAGACGCCTGTGCTCAGAATTAAGATTCCTGGAGTCTCCTTCCTGCGCAGGAACATGATGTTTCGTTCCCGAGGACAATGCAAGTGTGTTAAGCTAAATATCTAATTTCCCCAATCAGAACTCCTAGCAGAGAACACCTGAGCTAACTGCCTCACCTGGACACACTGCGACTTCTGCCAAGGAGGGAAGCTGTGAAACCAGTGACGAATGAGGAAGGGTGGTTATAGGTAGGGCAAGGGGCACAGAACAGGTGGTGGGAAACCCAAGGACTGCGAGGGAAGTTCTCCGTGGCTCTCTAACCATTCATTCTCATAGAATCCCAGAGGTAGCAGGCTTCTTTAACTCACATGTAGTAATTGGGAGCTTAGAAGGCTAACGAGTTATGCATTATTTCTAGAGTTTGGCATTAAAAACTCATTTAATTCTGTATCAGTCTCATGAACTAGATCCTACTGCAGCTCTTCTGCATTTATTTATATATTTATATATATTATATGCATATATTTATAGTCTATACACTGGAACATAGAGACTAAGTGACCCACCTTAGTCCACAGACCAGCATGTGGTAGACAGGCTGGACAAACTGGTTTGGTATGTAGAGGCCAGGCTTTCTGCACCCCAGTGGAGAGGGCATGCGGATCGAGCGGGACCAGGCATGTATGGAGAGGAGAATTGTGAGAGCATAGTGGGAGCAGCGTGCACCGGGAAGGAGGGAAGCAGGAAAGCACTAGGGAGGCTCTTTTCACACTCACGGGCCGTGTGGCTCAGCTTCCCGTGGAATACGCCCAGTCACTTGCCAATGACCAGCTCTGTGCCAACAACTGGATTTTGTCACTTCAGCCAGTTGCCTGGGACTACATTGTCCCAGTTACCTCCTCTTTCTGCTCTTTCATGTTCACTCTTGGTTTTTTTCTTTATTTATGTAGATCTAAACATACACATATATGTATATTCTACAGGCACACATGTATGTGTGTATAAAGAGAAAAGAAGGAGTCCTAAGGCTTTCAACTGTAGAATCGATTTTATCTAGCTAACATGCATTTTGTGTGTGACTGTAGGCCAGACATTGATATCAGGCGTCTCCCTTGATCTCTGCTTTCTTTCTTTCTTTCTTTATTATTTATTGTTTTCCTTGATCACTGTCTGTTTTATTTACTGAGAACCCAGAGCTTGCTGGCCGGGCCAGTCTAGCTCGCCAATATGCCTCAAGAATCCCTTGTCTCTGTCTTCTTTCTGAGTGCTTGGATTGTAGGCAGACCACCACACTGTCCTGGCGTTTATGTGGGTACATGACCCTTGAACTTGTGTGGCAATGCCTTATCCACTGAGGTATGTCCCCACCCCGCTTCCCTTTTGCTACTTAAGGGGAGATTTCCTGGATGAACAAACCTGAACAGCCTGCACGCGTTAGCTCTAACCATCACACAACCCCTCGTCATTCTGTTACCATTCCTGCTTTAGGGGATGACAAAACGCAGCCTCAGGCAGGTTGAGTGCTTGCTCCATCACTCAGTGAGTAGGAGGACTGGCTTGGAATGGGGACTGTTTCGCTTTGATCCCTCGTCACTGTGAGCAGGCCTGGCTTCTGCAGAGTCCGAATCCTAGGATTTCATACAGAGGGGAGAATTCAACTCCTAACCAAGCTACAGCTCCGAGTATCATCAAGTGGAAAGAGGGCGGCCGTCCTCTTATTCCCCAGGGGTCAGACTGGCTTTGACCAGACCACGGTGAGGTAAGAGTCCCTTACGTAAAATCTGACCCAGAAGCAAGCCCTTTGGGAATCACTGAGCCTCGTGTTCTAGGCCAAGAGAAAGCAAGTCCAAATAGGAGCGCAGCCCCCGGTGGGACATGGATTTCTTGCTTGGCAGAGTTTTATCATCTGCTTCATGGCTCTGGTTCTGCAGCTGCAGCAGATTTCTCTAGGCCACCCACTCCGGGCAAGTGTCCATAAGGAAAGGCAAAAGAAGCACACAGAAGAAATCAATGGGCTGTGCTTTCTCCTTTCTATAGCCACGGTGCATTTTTGAGTGTTAAAGAGTGTGGTGCGTACATGTATGTGTTGATGCATGCTTGGAACTATGTATGTAACAGAGGTCAACTTGGGGTGTCTTCTTAGTCTTTACCTTATTCTTTGAGAAAGAGCCTTTTACTGAACACAGAGCCCACCAATTCCTCTAGCCTAAGTAGCTGATGAGCCCCAGAGATTATATGCCTCTGCCTCCCCAGAGCTGGGGTTACAAGCACGTGTCACCATGCCCAGTGCTTACAAGCATGCTGGGATCCGACCCGAAGCCCTAGTGTTTGTACGGCAGCTGGTATGCACCCACGCCATCTCCCCAGCAGCCTCCCAAGATGTGGTTTTTAAAAAGTATTTTATTTATGAGCAAGAGGAAGAAAATGTGGGTGTGCCAGGGCCTCTTGCCATTGCAAATGAACTCCAGATGCATGCACCATTTCATGCGTCTGGCTTTACATGGACACTGCATAATCAAACCCTGACCCGCAGGCTTTGCAAGCAAATGCCTTTAACCACTGAGCCAGCAAACTGTGGTTTCTTTCTTTTTTTTTTTTTTTTTTGAGGTAAGGTCTCACTTTAGCCCAGGCTGACCTGGAATTCACTATGTAGTCTCAGGGTGGCCTTGAACTCATGGTGATCATCCTGCCTCTGCCTCCCAAGTGCTGGGATTAAAGGCGTGTGACACCACGCCCTACTAAACTGTAGTTTTTGAATGTCTAGGAAATACTCTAACTCTATGGAGTCCTCATCTTTCATCTCACCCGTAAGCCCCATTCCACTTCAGTCTTCTCTGGTGTGCGTCCCTGTGGTGGACTGAATGTGAATTTATGTCCTTTGTAGACTCAGGTGTTAAGTTAAACGTGGAACTTGGATTCCCCATCTTGGCTAGAGGAGGTGTCACGGTGGGAAGATTCTGGAGTCCAGGCTCAAGGTGTCCCTGGGGGCGATCTGAATTCTAGCTCAAAGGTATACAGAGGGGTCTGAGCTCTGGGGTCCTGCTTGCTGCACGTTTGTGCTTGTTGCTTTCGGTTGTTCCTGTCTGCTTGGATGTATGAAAGTGGCTTCTCCCGCCATTGGTGGGGTGCCCCCTGGACCTGTGAGCGGAAATAAGCCCCTTCCTCCCCTAAACTGTGTCTGGTTTGGACGTTCAGCCCAGCAGTGTGGAGCTGTCTTCAATGTTGCCCACCCCCAGTAGGACAGCTAGTATAAGCACCTGGCCTTGCCCTTCATAATTTACTTTCCTGGGTAATAATGACCAATGTGGGTAAATCAAACTTTCAATGGAATATTCTGTAGGTTTTTTTTTTTTTTTTTTTTTTTTGGTTTTGCGAAGTAGGGTCTCACTCTGGACCAGGCTGACCTGGAATTAACTATGTAGTCTCAGGGTGGCCTTGAACTCATGGCGATCCTCCTACCTCTGCCTCCCGAGTGCTGGGATTAAAGGCGTGTGCCACCACACCCGGCATATTCTGTAGTTTTTTTTTATTTTTTTAATTTTTAATTTTTATTTATTTATTTAAGAGTGACAGGCAGAGAAAGAGGCAGATAGAGGCAGACAGAGAATGGGCGCGCCAGGGCTTCCAGCCACTGCAAATGAAATCCAGATGCATGCGCCCCCTTGTGCATCTGGCTAACGTGGGTCCTGGGGAATCGAGCCTTGAACCGGGGTCCTTAGGCTTCACAGGCAAGCGCTTAACCACTGAGCCATCTCTCCAGCCCATATTCTGTAGTTTTTAAAGGACATAGAGCAAGTCAAGTAGATGGGTACCAAACGCAGACCAGATACTTTGTTGAGTAGTGTCATTTCAACTGAAGTGAATAAGTCATTCTGCCAAGGAGGCAAGTTTGTATCTTTGCATAGCTTTCGTCTGTCATGCATCTGCTGTTTTCCAAGTGCCTAACCAACTTTGTAGATTTTATCCTCATCTTAGGATCCAAAACCAAATAAAAGTCCATGTCTTCCAGGAGCATTCTAGTGGGCCAGAAAACAAACCCAACTTCAAGCCAATTAAAGTCCGCACTAGGGTCAGGTGTGTTTTGGAAAATAGAAGAGAGCACGGGATTGGGGAGGACCAGGAGGGTAGGAAGTTTCTAATACTTTGACACCAAACCAACCTTCTCTCAGGACTATTTGAGTAAAATCTAAAGGAGGCGAGGGAGAAAGGCAAGCTGTTGTCCTAAAGGAGAGGATGCCAAGAGGGTTGGGGGGCGAAATAGCTTGTAGCTCAATGTGGACAGGTGATGGAGACATGCTGAAAAGGCTCATGAGGCGGGACCAGAGAGGATGGTGACAACAGAGGCGAGGGAGAAGGGGACAGAGCATGAAAGAGTGCGGCAAGTCATGTCACCATGGCAACAGCATCACCTGTCACCTCTGGCAGGTGCAAGGCACTCATTGCTCAGGGTGCTTTTTTATGTCCCTGATCAAACTGATCCTGTCACCTGAGGTAGGGCAGCAGACAGTGCCTGGCCCCCCTTTAGAGATGAGCAAGGTGCAGAAGATAGTGGACAATGTATCACCTCTCAGAGTGGTTTGACACATGTGTGGCTCCATGCCTCCTCTTTTCAGAACATTTGCTAGAGCTTTCCATGATTCTCCTCTAGTGTGTTTTGTACTTTTGAAAGGAAGTTTTGGTAAGAAGAGAAAGTGCTAACTTCATTATTATCTCATGCCCCCGTTCATTTTCTGCAGCTACAACGGAATGTCACAGGCTGGTTAATTTATAAAGAACAGGTGGTTCTTATGTCATGATTCTGGAGGCTAGAAAATCTCAAAGCATGGTGCAGGCATGGAGGAAGGTGTTATATGGTGAGACAGGACAAGTATGCCAGGGAGACCATGCCTTTCTAACGAAGCCACTCTGTCAGTATGAATCTCCCCCTTAATAGTGACCTTAACCCAGTGTGAGAGCAAAAGGATAGTTTCCAAAGCACGAATCTTTGGGAGACAACTTCATACAGTAGCATCTTGGGCCTTTTTGTACCATTCCCCCAGCTTGAAGCTTGACTTTGATTCTTATTTCTAACCTCACACGTAGCCTCTGAATTCAGTGTCCGAGCTCCACCTTCCCAGTCATCTGTGATGGAAGATGACGTAATTGTCCCGAGGCTAACCCAGTCTCAGAGCCTCATCTGGAATTGCTTGCCTGGAAGGCATCTCAGCTCTCCCTGACAACTCCAGCCTCGCTCTCTGTCCGGCCTCAAGGAATTCAGCCCGTATGCTCAGACACCTAGCATTTGTCATTGATTCCTGTGTTTATGTCAAATCCTCCCAAGGCTGCAAGGCTCTTGTGTGCTGCTGTCTTTGCAGGGTCTTCAGTAGCTTTTTTTTTTTTTTGCCCCCCACAGGCCACTAAGCCTGAGCCAACTTGATGAACAGAGTTCAGAAATAACCATTCATTAAACAAACAGATCTGTTAAACTAATAAACGTAGTTATGGGCTAAGCAAATTTCCTCTTATGTAATCTTTCCTCGTGGTCGTCAGGCTGCCTTGGGGAGGAAGGCAGCTGCTTTCTCAAGGGCCTTTGTGTCCTCAGTCACTGCTGAAATTTACAGAAGGCTGACCACAATTGTGGACTTTCCCACGGCCCACCTCTCAGCTCCTGGGTTCGCTGAGGAACGAGAGAGAATGCTCGAAGGCACAGAGCCGATGACCCGGCGTCAGAGGGCTCTTCTGCTGCTGTGGCTGCTTGCTTCTGACATTTCTTCAAATCTTCACAGAGGGTTCTCTGTCCCTTCTCAGACTGCTTCTTATTTCTTCCCACCCTTCAGTTCTGGATTCTCTTGGATCACATATTTCTCCTAACCTGCAGCCAGTTAGCTTCCTTTGGAGAACACGGAGGGATCCTGTGTTCCTGTATCTGGTAACATAAAATTCAAGATATGAACCTATGAGCACATGGAACCCCAAAACCTCATTTAAGAAGCATCCCGTAAGCTGGGAGTGGTGGCCTACACTGGGAGGCAAGGGTAGGAGGATCGATCGATCACCATGAATTTGAGGCCACCCTGAGATTACATAGAGAATTCCAGGTCAGCCTGGGCTAGAGTGAAATCCTACATTGAAAAACCAAAAAAAAAAAAAAAAAAAAAAAAAAGAAGCATCCCATAATAGGGCAAGTTCTATTTTCTTGCTGTTCATACACACTAATATGTGTATGAATGCAAGCACATGTTGTGTGTATGTGTGACATGGCACATATGCAGAGGTCAGAGGACCACCTACAGTGTGGTGTTCATAGCTTCACACTGACGGAGGCCACCTACACCAAACCTGGAACAGGAGGGGAAAATGATTCCATCAAAATAGAGGAGGGACTAGAGAGAAAGAAGGCTGGATCCAGTGGGCGGGGTTTCAGGAAAGGGATAAGGGAGGGCTGCGGAGGAGATTATGATAATGGTATATCGTCTGTATGTATGGAGTCGTCAACAAAATTTTAAAACAGGCATGTGCAGCATTGTACACGAATGAAAGAGATCAAGCTCAGGTCCTTATGCTTGCGAGGCAGTTTTTCCCACTGAGCTATCTCCCCACCCCTCAGCCAGCATTTCTGACTGTGATGGTCAGTGTCTGGTTAACTTGGCAGGATTTAGAGCCCCATGGAAACAGCTTCGGTTTTTGTCGGTGAGGAATTTTCTACGTTAGGTTAGCCG
This sequence comes from Jaculus jaculus, assembly GCF_020740685.1. Classification (NCBI taxonomy): domain Eukaryota; kingdom Metazoa; phylum Chordata; class Mammalia; order Rodentia; family Dipodidae; genus Jaculus; species Jaculus jaculus. The sequence continues at coordinate 9,746,335 of NC_059113.1, read as the reverse complement.
AGGTGGGAGGGACCCCTCACTGCGAGCAGCGCCATTCCATGGGTTGTGTCACTGGATTGTTCGTGACAAGAGAAGACCGGCTGGGGACTCAGCATTCGCCACTTTGCGTCCTCACCGAGCTGCGTGTGACCAGGTTTCCTCAAGCTACTGCGGCCTCACTTTCCCCTGCCACGATGGACTGCAACCTGGAACTGGGTGCTGAAATGAGGCCTCCCTCCCTTCAACTGGCCTCAGTTAGATATTCCGTCCCAGCAACGAGAAGTTGGAGTAAATGGTATCCATATTTTGCATTTTTTTTTTTGTAGAGCTTGATGCATACTCCAGAAGTGTTCCTGAACTATTAAGTTAAACTTTCTACACAAGTCTCTAGTGTGCTGACCCAGAAGCTCAGGCTATGAGCATGCCTGGCATGTGGTGGGCACTCTTGTTCCTGAAGTCTGCAGACCCAGTAGACTCTACAGCAAAAGAAAAAGTGGAAAAGAGCAGATCAGGGCTGGAGAGACGGCTTAGTGGTTAAGCGCTTGCCTGTGAAGCCTGAGAATCCCGGTTAGAGGCTCGATTCTCCAGGACCCACGTTAGCCAGATGCACAAGGGGGCGCACGCTTCTGGAGTTTGTTTGCAGTGGCTGGAGGCCCTGGCGCACCCATTCTCTCTCTCTGTCTCCCTCTTTCTCTCTCTGTCTGTCACTCTCAAATAAGTAAATAAAAATAATTTAAAAAAAAAAGAGTGGATCAGGAGCTCGCCCCTGCACAGAGGATGAGGAGTGTGTTACATGACTCCATCCCCGTTCCCACGTGGGGTGAAGCACACATCTGCTCTGCAAGCACACATCTGCTCTGCAAGTCCCACGTCTTCTCAGCTCCTCTTAGGGCTCCTAAATTCGGCTTAGTAGAACTCAGTAAGTAGGTAGGGCTCCATGTACTTCTGCTAACGGCACTCATGGTTCAGCCATACTGCTCTTCTCTTATGAGCTCTGGGGCTGCTGAGGAACCATGGAGTGAAGGAAGAACTTCTTCATCATTAAGGAAGGTGTCTACACTCACTCAGAGGTTTGCTGCACCATTACGATGGAAATAATCTTACCCTAGAGTGACCAACTTTCTGGTATATTGGGAAAGGTACTATATATCCACTGTGCTCAGAGTTTCCTGCTTGCTTAAGGTTCTGGTCAATTTCTCATTGTTTTCTGCAGCCACCTGGGATTTATGGGAAATTCTAATTCATCTGTCTACTTATGTCTGGCTTAGCAAAGCATGTTACTACTCTCTAGCTGACAAAATTTAAGTGCTATGCTTTTGAAATCAACCCCAATTACATGGGGTCATAAAGTGTCTGTTATAAACAATGGAGTTTTCATGATTTAAACCATCTCTTCATATCTGGATAGTTATTGGAGTTCTGAGGGTCTGGAACGATTCAAGTCTAGGTTACTTAAACCACTAGGTCTTCAAGGCCACCTGGCTCAAAGTGGTTAGTATTTTTAGAAACTGGCATAGAGTTACTATTGGGAAATGTATAATAAAATTTCTTGCAGCAGTATTTGTTGGCTGAACTAAGCAATCATGTATCTGTTTTGTGTTTGATGATAAGTTCAATCAAGTTTACGGGAGTATAGGAGCAGATATTTTTTCCCCACCAATATACTTTTCAAAGATTATTTATTTATTTGCATGTGTGTGTTCATGTGTGTGCATGCACGTGCACATGTGCATGAATGTGTGTGGGCACACCAGGGCCTCTTGCCACTGCAAACAAATGCCAGATGCTTGCACCAGTTTTTGGGTCTGGCTCACATGGGTGGCTAGGGAATTGAACCCTGGCTGGCAGGCATTGTAAGCTGAGCCATAACCTTCCCAGTCCTTTTAGGGGCTTTAAAACTAGATTAAGTAATTTGGGGCTTTGAGGATTAGAAGATACATGGTTCTAAATTTAGCTGAGAGGTACTCTTCATTGTTTCACAGTTTGGGTGGTTGTAGCAGCAGTGAAAAGTCATAGTATAGCCACTGGCCTCAGGAGTTTGTCAGGGAGCCAGAGATGTGAGGAAATAAGGATCCAAAAGGCTGTATTTGCACCTTCTTAGTTCATGTGCCATAAAATCTCATAGAAAGGTCTCAGAACATTTTAATGAAACTCCTTGTTTTATTGAGGCATTTTTTGGTTTATTTTAGACCATCTTATATATTAAGAAATACAAACTTCTCCTTATTAATCATAACCAATGGTTATCATTGATTGAGGTGCTATCACAGTTTAGATCTGTCATGTCTAATACAGTAGCTACTTAAAATAAATTTAGTTTAATTTAAAAGCTCATTCCTCAGTTTCATATTGCAAAACTCGCGGTGATCCTCCTACCTCGGCCTCCCAAGTGCTGGGATTAAAGATGTGAGCCACCATGCTCTAAAGCTTTCTTTACTTTATAAATAGCCTGTGCTGGGTATTTCATTTCAGTGATAGAACGCTGAGTAAGACATCTGCTGAGGACACTGAGTTGCAGAGCCATTCTGTGATGTGACCCAGTTCACGTGCAGAGTAAGTAACAAGAGGAATACAACTTTACACTCCCCTGTTCCCACTGGTTCTCTTTGCCTCACAGTTTCTTGATCATAGTTGCTCACAGTGGAACTTTCTTTATTTTTATTTTATTTTATTTTCACAATTTTTATTAACATTTTCCATGATTATAAAATATATCCCATAGTAATACCCTCCCTCCCCCTCACACTTTCCCCTTTGAAATTCCATTCTCTATCATATTACCTCCCAATCTCAATCATTGTACTTACATATATACAATACCAATCTATTAAGTACCCTCCTCCTTTCCTTTCTCTTCCTTTTATATCTCCTTTTTAACTTACTGGCCTCTGCTACTAAGTATTTTCCTTCTCATGCAGAAGCCCAATCATCTGTAGCTGGGATCCACATATGAGGGAGAACATGTGGTGCTTGGCTTTCTGGTCCCGGGTTACCTCACTTAGTATAATCCTTTCCAGATCCACCCATTTTTCTCCAAATTTCATAACTTCATTTTTCTTTACCACTGAGTAGAACTCCATTGTATAAATGTGCCACATCTTCATTATCCACTCATCAGTTGAGGGACATCAAGGCTGGTTCCATTTCCCAGCTATTATAAATTGAGCAGCAATAAACATGGTTGAGCATGTACTTCTAAGGAAATGAGAGGAGTCCTTAGGATATATGCCTAGGAGTGCTATAGCTGGGTTATATGGTAGATCAATCTTTAGCTGTTTTAGGAACCTCCACACTGATTTCCACAATGGCTGGACCAGATTGCATTCCCACCAGCAGTGTAGTAGAGTCGTGGAACTTTCTTTGTCAAAGTCTTTTGAAAGGATATTCCCCAAAGAATAGTGCTTGAGTTACTTTTCTCATCATTGTACAAAATATCGGACAGCAGTAACTGGCGGGACAAAAGTTTCTTTTGGCCGGTGGATTCCGAGTCAATCCGCAAAGGCAGGGTGGGGAGGTGGAGCAGCTCCCTCTATGGCGGTGGGAGTATATGACAGCAACTTCTCACATCCTGACTGACAGGAATCAGAGGTAGGTAACAACCTTCAATGCCTGTCCCCAGTGACCTCATTCTGAGAGTGAACCTCCACATCCCAAAGATTCCACAGTCTCCAAACATAGCACCGCCAGCTGGGGACCAAATGTTCAAAGTGAGCTATTTCACACTCGATGCATAACAGACAGAGTAGTCATTGAGCTACTGAGAATGTAAGCAGACAGTTGAAACTACTTCTGGTAAGGGTCACGTTGTAGAAATGTCCCCACAGAGTGACTTACTAGGAAAATAACAGAAGCTTTGATGTGGATATGCATAAATATACTTTGTAGCATGTTTAGTCATTGCAATGCAAACTGTACTTGGAACTATCCCCTTTAGTAAATGGCTGAAGCCAGGCGTGGTGGCACTTGATTTTAATTCCAGCACTAAGGAAGCAGCGATAGGAGGATTGCTGTAAGTCTGAGGTCAGCCTGAGACTTCATAGTGAATTCCAAGTCAGCCTGGATTAGAGCAAGACCCTCCCTCAAAAAAAAAAAAAAATGGATGAGCTGTCCTTAAATACATCACTCCAATTTTGTTGTTGAAGTCAACAAGAGCCAACCCACCCCTGGGTGTCACCTAAACAACATGAAAAGCAAGGAACCCATGTCTGGAATTGGGAACCAGGTCAGAATCCTATGGAGACAATGTGTCAAGCTCTCGCTATTCTTTGGCTAAAAGAGGGGTTACATCCATCAAACTCTCCCTAAATTAATAATGCTTATCCAATTCCACCTATGCTGACTTCACCCTTTGTTGGAGAATCTGTTTTTATTTTCAAAAGGTAGCATGACCTGAGGAGATAAACTACCCTTTGCACTTTAGCCAAAACCACTGAGGAATTGGGAGAGAAGAGCAAGAGTGCTGTTTCCATGGTGAACCCAATAATCAGTGCCAGGATGAAGAAGACAGACCCTGAGGATACTTAACACCAACCTCAGCAGAGATCCAGAGGCTCCTAAGAGCTCATCACTGAAGTAGACTTAAAACTCACCCACCATGGCTCAGGGAATTTTGTGGAAGAGGGGGTGGAGAGATGGGAAGAGCTACAAGTGAGACATCATGCCCAGAGGCATTGCCTTTCCCCCCCCAAACCTGACTGCTTCTCTCACAATACATAACCCACAATTCTACAGGGAATACCTATAACCCCACTGAGGAGGATCTCCAGTGGAATGGGGACAGGGATGAGGGTAAAGAGGGAACAAACACACGATGTATACATATAAAATATATTGTTAATAATAAATAAATAAAACATGAAGAGTAAGCATCACACTGAGTCCACTTTGTAGAAAATTCTGCCTAAATCTCAAAGACTGTACATAGTTGTAGAGTAATGCATCTTGGAAAGTCTTAAAAACACTGGATAGAAAGATTTCTGATATGGGCTGGTGGGGTGGCTTTGTGGTAAAGGGTTCCTATGCAAGCATGAGGACCTGAATTTGGATCTGCAGAACTTATATAGAGCTGGTAGCAAGCAAGTATAATCCCCGTGATCTTGCACTGAGATAGGGACAGAGACATGAGTGCTCTGGGATGCTCATTCCCGCTATATCTAGCACAGAACAAGAGGCCCCGACTCAAGGTGAAAGGTGAGAAGCAACACATGAGGTGACCTTTGACCTACACACCCACATACACACACCATTCTGAAGGCAGGCATAACTTATTCAGAAGCAAAAAAATATGAGAATTTTGTCAATAGAATGATAAATATAGGATTATGGCAATATGTCTTCAAAGGACAAACCACATTTTATTTATCCTTTAATTTTTTTTTTTTCAAGGTAGGGTCTCACTCTGGTCCAGGCTGACCTGGAATTAACTCTGTAGTCTCAGGGTGGCCTGGAACTCATGGCGATCCTCCTACCTCTGCCTCCCGAGTGCTGGGATTAAAGGCATGTGCCACCACGCCCGGCTTAAAAAATATTTTTATTTATTTATTTGACAGAGAAAGAGGAGAGAGAGAGAATGGGCACACCAGGGCCTCCAGCCACTGCAAATGAACACCAGATGCATGTGCCGCCTTGTGCATCTGGCTAACGTAGGTCCTGGAGAATCAAACCTGGGTCCTTTGACTTTGCAGGCAAACACCTTAACCACTGAGCCATCCCTCCAGCCCTATTCATCCTTTTAAGAATACATCCTATGGTGGCTCAGCAGCTAAGGGCAATTGCAAAGCCTGCTAGCCTGGGTTTACTGTCGGGCTTCTCAAATAAGCTGTACCCAAACAAGTGGCACAAGGGTCTAGCGTCTAAAGGTCTGCACCCCCACGTGCACGCATAGAAACGCACATGGCAATCATCTTTTTTTAAACAATTTTTAAAATTTTATTTATTTATTTATTTGAGAGTGACAAAGAGAGAAAGCGGCAGATAGACATAGGGAGAATGGGCGCGCCAGGGCCTCCAGCCACTGCAGACGAACTCCAGACACGTGCGCCTCCTTGTGCATCTGGCTAACGTGGGACCTGGGGAACCGAGCCTCGAACCAGGGTCCTTAGGCTTCACAGGCAAGCGCTTAACTGCTAAGCCATCTCTCCAGCCCGGCAATCATCTTTTAGAGAGATGCCCTGTGACGTGCCCCACGTTGCTGGTGTAGAGTTGTTGCTCATCCATTGTTTCTTGAGCCGACGGTAAGCGTTATCTCCACGAATCCCGACGGGAGCTTTAGAGTCATGGGGTTGACTAGTTTCCTGGGTGGGCACCTTGTCTCTTCTCTACCTTGCTGTTGAGATCAGTTAACGTGTCTGACATACATTAGGACACTCCCTTACAAGCGTACTATGAGAAACTAAGCTTTGTTAGGTCCTTCAAAGTCAACAGAGCTCAGCTCCCAGGGAATCTGTGTGCCCCACCTCAGATGCCCAAAAGATGGTCTGAGTATAGACTCTGAGTCCTTGCAGCTTGGGTGTCTGCCCAGGAGGGCAGCTCTGGACAGAGATGACAGCAGCTGTATTCAGAGGGAAGGGAGGACAGCGTGTCCCTTCCATGGGGGAATAGGAATCAAGCCCGCGGGCAGTGCACTGAAGGAGGTGGCTAGAGGGAAATACTGAGTGGTGCCAAGATTTTTCTATATCTGGCCAATGAGTCATCCTCAGAGGCTCTTCCTGTCAAGGTCACAGTGAAAGTGGGCAGGTCCTGCCTTACCTCCGCGTGCCATGGCGACTCATACCTGATGCTAATGTGACATCATAGGCCAGGTTCCAGGTGGCTCCGGGAACCATGAGGAAACAAAATGGTGCCACCAGGAGAGTAGTTGTTAAGTTTTCTGACAGATAGATCCAAAAATTTTGGAGATTGGAGTTTCTGCTCTGGGTGTGGGGAGAAAACGTTGTCCTGAATGACTCCTTGTTAAGGAGGCTTAACTCTAAGTGTAAACTCTCTCACAGAGTGCAACACCCATAGACCTTCTGACATGTGATCTTCCTCTGAGTCCAAGAACAGGCGTGCCAGGGGAATGGTCCATGAGTTATTTAGCAGTTCTCTCTGCCTGGGATTAGGAGAGCACGGAGAGGAAGGGCGAGGCTAGCGCGAAAGATGCTGCAACGGAGAGAAAGAAGTAAAGCACTCCTTAGCAACTCGTGGTCTTTGCTGGTGTCTCAGCTTCTCCATAGAGCCCTTGGGTGCCAGGTGAGTACATTACAGCTAATCCTGTAAGTATTGCTCTCAACCATTCATTCAAGATACTGAGCCTCTCTTCAACAGTGTTGGCCATGTGCGCTCTCTATGAGCACCTAGGGGCGCGTAAAACACCACACCTCCGGGGGAGGAGGTACCAGAGTTTCCTGCAAGAGCAAGGTTCCGAGTTGACGTTTACCCAGTGAATAGCAATCAGATTCGTGTGTGTGTTGGGGGGGGGTATGCACATGCCTCGTGGGCATCTGTGGAGGCCAGGGACTACCTCGTGTCCTTTAGCCATGTAGTTCCTTGACATGGAGTCCCTCACGGGACCTGGAGCCACCATGTGTTTGTGTTTTTTCTTTTTTATCCAGTCAGACTGGCTGACCAGTGATCCTCAACGATTCTCTTGTTTCTGTTCCCCATAGGATTGGGGTTTGTAAGTATTGTGGCCGTGTCCAGCTGCTTACTTGGGTGTTGGGCAACCAAACTCAGGGCAAATCAGGCCCTCTCGGCCTTCATGATCCAATGGCCAGCACTCTTATCCACGGATCCATTTCTTCAGCCTACAATTAGTCTTTTAAGAAATACTCAGGCAAGGGTGTTCTGAAGCAGTAGGAATAGGCCAGGCAAAGGCCCGAGGTGAGAAAGAGCATGAATGATCAGGAAAACGTTGAGCGTGACAGAAGCTTGAAATCTGAAAGGGTCTGTCCCTGCCTGCGAGCGCACAGGTGGCCGCAGCTCTCGTCACCTGAGCACGAGAACAAGTCGCCTCTCTGCCTGACGTGTGGGAGTCAATGTGCCAGTCATGCCAGCCCTGGGCAGAGATTCCTGCTGCCTTCCCTCACTCCAAGTTAAGAAAACGTGGGACCAGTGAACTGACGTGAATGTCTAGAATCATCCTGTGGTACTGAGAGCACCAGAATGTTAACCCAAGCCCTTATCACCAGAGCAATCCCGGGATGAAGTGACAGGAGGAAATGATGAGGCTGAGTGGGAATTGCAGAATTCTTGCTCAATGCCAGCTCTTACCCAAGTGCACTGAGCCACGGAGCTTTATACCTTAGAGGGTTACCAATCGATAGTTACGATTTAATGATGCAGCTCACTGCCTTAGTAGACTTCATTCATTTATTCCTTTAGTAAATAATTCAACATTGATTTAGTAAATACCTGTACTCATTAAAACTATTACAGGCACTGGGAATAAACCAGTGAAAGTAGCACATTACGAACTCTTGCCTTTACAGTGTTGACATTTCCCAATGAGGAGAGTCAGGCGATTATTGACAACATAATAAGTGAATGGCATGGTATGTGAGGAGACGAAGCGCTGTGGAAACAAGTGAAGCAGGATTAAGGTTTCTTTTGGTAATAGAAAGAACTCCTTTGTACTGTAGTGAAATGTGTTAATTTTATATAATGTCTCTTTTAAGAATGCTTTCTCAGGGGCTGGATAGTGGCTCAGCACTTCAGGACACTTGCTCTCAAAGCCTAACGGCCTGGGTTCCATACCCCAGTACCCAAGTAAAGCCAGATTCACAAAGTGACACATGTATCTGGAGTTTATTTACAAAGGCAAGAAGTGCTGGTCTGTCTAATCTCCCTTTCTTTCTCTCTCTTCTTCTTTATTTCTCTGTCAAATAGATAAATAAAACATTTTTAACCAAGAATGCCTTGTGTATTTCAAAGTATAAAATATCATTTATTTTTGGATCCCCAATATTTTGATTTTTAAAACTTCAAATATCAAAAGACTAGTGCAGGGCATGGTGGTACACACCTTTAATGTCAGCACTTGGGAGGCAAAGGTAGGAAGATCACCATGAGTTCAAGGCCACCTTGAAAATATATAGTGAGTTCAGGTCATCCTGGGCTAGAGAGAGACCTTACCTGGAAAAACAAAACAAACAAACAAACAAAAAAAAGACTTGTTCAAAGAACATCAATATATGGCATGTAAATGAATCTAGATCTATGGAATGTTAACATTTGGTCATATACACATATTAGAGTCATCACTACTGTTATCATTAGTTTGCTGAATGACTTGGGACTAAGGTAAAAATGTTGAGAGCATTAATCTCAAATATCTCAGTATGCATTTTCTATATAACTATAATATCCAAAGAAGTATAACACTGATACCATTTTATTATCCAGTATGGTTTACATGCTATGATTTCTTTAGCCATTTTAATAATGTCTTGTTACCTCCAACATTTTTAAAATTCAGGATCCAATCAAGGGTCATGCATAGCAAATAAAATATTTTTTAAAATATCCATAGCTGGGCATGGTGGTGCACGCCTTTAATCTCAGCACTCAGGAGGCAGTGGTAGGAGGATCACAGAGGGTTTGAGGTCATCCTGAGAGTACATAGTGAATTCCAGGTCAGCCTGAGCTAGAGTGAGACTTTACCTCCCGAAACAAAATCAAAAACAAAAAATTACACATATATGTCCATTAGGTTTATTTCATCTGGAATCTAGCCTCTTTTTATCTCTATGATGTTGACATTTTTATTTTTTATTAATCATTTATATTTTAATTATTAGAGAATGGGCACACCAAGGCCTTTTACTGCTGCAAACAAACTCCAGACACACCATGTTTGGCATCTGGCTTTACAATGGGTACTACAGAATCAAACCCAGGCCAGCAAGCTTTGCAAGCAAGCACCTTTAACCACTGAGTCATCTTCCCAGTCCTAACTCAACTTCTTAACGTAGCCATTTCCTTAGGTTCTTTTTCATGATACTTATTCTAGTGTTTTCTTCTCTCAGTAGGGGGTCTTTAAAATTCTCTAAATACGATTTTATTTCATCCTTAAATATTTTATTCATTTATTTGTGAGCAGAGAGACAGTTAGACACACACACTAACACACAAAACAGAGAGAGAGAGATAGGGAGAGAGAATGGATACACCAGGGTCTCTTGCCAATGTAAAGGAACTCCAGATACATGTGCATCTGGCTTTATATGGGTACTGAGGAATTGAACCCAGGCCTGCAGGCTTTGTAAGCAAGTGAACTTAACAAGACCTATTCCTAGCCCTTTCAATATGATTTTAACAATGTAAAAAATGTTCTATATATAAAAAAAACCATCCTGGGCTGGAGAGATGGTTTAGTGGTTAAGGCTCATGCCTGTGAAGCCTAAGGACCCAGGTTTGATTCTCCTGGTCCCACATAAGCCTGATGCACAAGGCGGTGCCTGCATCTGGAGTTCGTTTGCAGTGGCTGGAAGCTGTGGTGCACCCATTCTCTCTTTCTCTCCCCCTTTAATAAATAAATATTGTTTAAACAACTGAATATAAAAACATATACTTTAAAAGTCCCGAGATCAGCTGGATGTGGTGGTCCATGCCTCTTATCCCACACTTGGGAAGCTGGCACAGGAGGATTGAAAGTTCTAGGGTAACCTGGGCTACAAAGCGAAACTCTGTCTCAGACATCAATAAATAAATGAATAAAACAAATCAATAAGGAGACTGACTTCCATAATTGGAAGGTTGCCATCTTGGAAAGCTTTTACATGGTTCTTTTATTTTCTCAGATAGTCCTAATGTTGGTGACAAAACTAATCCAAAAGCAGAACCATGGGGCCGGGGAGATGACCCAGGGCTGCAGTTAGGTTCTCACTGCTGGTAGAAATCACCCAACCAAGAGCAGCTTCTGGGAAAACGAGGCCTATTTTGGCTTACGGGCTTGAGGGGAAGCTCCATAATGGTAGGGAAAACGACCACATGAGCAGAGGGTGGACATCACGCCCTGGCCAACACAAGGTGGACAATAGCAACAGGAGAGTGTGCCAAACATTGGAACGGGGAAACTGGCTATAACACCCATAAGCCCACAACAATACACTGCCTCCAGGTAGGATTAATTTCTAACTGGCATCAGCTGGGGAACCTAGCATGCAGAACACCTAAGTTTATGGGGGACACCTGACTCAAACCACCACATTCAGTGATTAAGAGCATTTGTTACACAAGCATGAGGGCATGAGAGGGCCTAGACTGCCCGAGTTTGATTCCCTAGCACCCCTCTATACAGCTGGGCAAGGCCATGCGTGGCTGGCCAGAGACAAGAGAATCTCTGGATCTTGTGAAAATGGCAGCTCTGAATTCTGAAAGTGATGGGGATGAGCAATGGAGGTGAGCAATGGAGAAGGACATTTGAAGCTCTCGTCTGGCCTCCACACACGCCACACACATCTGTACACACCAGTGCACACACTACACACCCCCAAGCCCCCCACACAGTGCTTTGGTCTCAAAATCTAGTCTTTTAGTACTGGAAAGCCAGAGAAACATTTTTACTCTGTTAGCTCATCAAAAGTACAAAAGTCGCAACACCAAGAGGTAGCTATTGGATGTCATTGCCCAGCATCACTTTAGACGCTGAGCTCATCCCTTCATATTATAGGTTAAAAAAAAAAGCCCAAGGAGGTGGTGTAATGATAGATTCCCCACAGCTAGTTAAGATGGGACCCAGATATTCCCGACTCTGGTGAGGATTCTCTCTCCATGTCTCTCTACCTCTCATTGGCATGGAGTGAGCATCTGTCTCCTCACATCTCTGACTCTAGTCACTAGAGAGACCAGGCAATACCTCGGTGTCTTCCAAGTTATCTGAAAAAGAAGTACATTGCAAAACAACATCAACAACAAGCAGTTGTTGGAAGTATTTGCTTGAGTCATGTTTTGGAATGTCTTTCAAAGCAAGAGAGGAACACATGATCCTGGGCAGGCATAGCTGCCCTCCTTCATGCTTAGGGATTATTTGTTCTGCCCTTGCCAAGTTCCATCACTGGTCTCTGCCCAGCTCCTGGTGCCCTTGATGCTATCAAACTATGTAAAGCTATTTCTGTCAACAGTTTCTACATAGAAAACAAAAATCAGGAAGAAAGACATAGCCTTACCTTTCAAATTTTCTTGACATTTTGATATGAAAGTGTTTCACTGTATTATATGTTTTGATTTTATTTTTCTCTTTTTTTGTGAAAATTTTAAACATAAAAACAAGAACATGGGCTGGAGAGATGGCTTAGCAGTTAAGGCAATTGCCTGTAAAGCCAAAGGACCCAGGTTCGATTCCCCAGGACCCATATAAGCCAGATGCACAAAGCGGAGCATGTGTCTGGAGTTTGTTTGCAACGGCTTGAGGACCTGGCACACCCATTCTCTTCCCCTCCCTCTCTGCCTCTTTCTTTCTCTCTCTCAAATAAATAAATAAAAACTAACAAAAAAACAAGAACTTAACAATAATAATGCTTACGTTCAAGGCCACCCTGAGAATATATAGTGAATTCTAGGTCAGCCTGAGCTAGAATGAGACCCTACCGCAAAAAAAAAAAAAAAAAAAAAAAATGCT